>NW_015159711.1:2135969-2213245 GCF_001447785.1 Gekko japonicus
TACCTCCATAGCATCGTCTCTCTCCCTTTATATCATTCTGCCGTTTATCCACCCACCTACATCCACCAATCAGCTCTTCAGACGCTTATTCCTCCTCCCCAATCAATTATAAAATTTATTAATATCTTGTTTTTTCCGGGGCTTTCTATTTGAAATTTCCCCTTCATTTGCCAGAATGTCATCTTGACCCTTCTTTTCAAAGGTGGAATAATGGTCTGGGTCTCTCACGTCAGTACCCTTACATAAGGCCTCCTGTGCCAGAATGTCATCGTGACCCTTTGGGGTTTTTAGGGGTGAAGTACGTAATTGTCTGGATTCAATTATGACTGGCACCCCATTTGATTTTTCTGGAATATTTTATCTAGGCCAAAGTTCCTCTTCTTCAGCCCTCAACTATCCAACCCAACAGGCCTCATGAGCCCTGTGTATATGAGCTCAGTAATGCCCGTTGTGTGAAGAAATACAACGAGATCTAGAAGGCAGCTCCAGATGAGAGTCCCAACTGTGGCTGGTGGGGCAGCAGAGGGAAGCGGGAAATGGAGGGAGGCAAGCCATGTTTCTTTCCTTCTGCTTAGCTATAAGGCAGGGCTGTCTCAAGTCATTTTGCTGCCCCAAGTGGGTAGAATGGGAGGACAGCCTCATGGTAACAGATATGGTTCTCTCCACCTCTGACTTATTTTTTGAGGGGGAGGGGGGTGTTATGCAGTGGCAGCTAAGGTAGAAATGCACCTCCTCCTGTTTTCTGGGTTACAAGGGTCTGGAAAGTAGTTCCATAGCTGATTACACGGTTGCCAACTCTGGGTTGGGAAATACCTGTAGATTTGAGGGGTAGAGCCTGGGGAGGGCAGGATTTGGGGTAGTTAGGGACCTCAGTAGGGTATAATGCCATAGAATCCACTGCCCAAAGCAGCCATTGTCTCCGGGAGAACTGATCTTGGTCATCTGGACATCAGTTTTAATAGCTGGAGATCTCCAGGTGCCGCTTGGAGGTTGGCTTATGTTATTTTGGGGCTGTTCAGTCACAGTTAAGGTAGAAAAGCATCTCCTCCAGTGCCATGTTTTCTGGGTTCCAAGGGTCTGGAAAGTGGGACCATAGCCGATTACACGGTTGCCAACTCTGGGTTGGAACATACCTGTAGATTTGAGGGGTAGAGCCTGGGGAGGGCAGGATTTGGGGTGGGGAGGGACCTCAACAGGGTATAATGCCATAGAATCTACACCGGGAGCGGTGGCACAGCCAGTTAAAGCCTGCAAAAAGTAATCTATCACCGAACAGCCTTAACAGCTGTTCGAGTCCCACCACGACCAGTGTGAGCTCCCGGCCCATGTCCCAGCTCCTGCCCACCCAGCGGTTCGAAAGCCCTTAAGGCAAGTAGATAAATGGGTACCCACTCCTAGAGTGGGCTGGAAAGCAGTTATAATTCTGAGTGATCTTCAGCCCTGGAGATTTGCAACCATGGTTTCCCCCAACAGACACTAAGGGGAAATTTATTTTACCTGATAACATCAACAGCAAACTGTTTAGAATGTTAGAGGGAAAGGCCAGTGAGGCCACATATGCAAATGACCTCTGTGTTCTGACTGGCTGTGGGGGGGAGAGGAAGAGCAAACTGTTTAGAATGTTGGAGGCAGGACTCAGGCAAAGCAGCCAGTGGATAGGGAGACCCTCTGAATGACAGATCAGAGAGCAAACTGATTTTGGAGCGTGTTGGAATGTTCAGGGGAGTCCATGACCAAAATAGAATTATATATACCGGAGGATATGGTATATATATTTAAGAGTGTAAAGTATATAGTGTTCCTCCTTGTCTATAATGAATAGCCTCATATAAGCATTTATAATGTTGAACTCTTCAGTCAGACTCTTGTGTTAAAACAGAACGGGGGGGTGGGGGGGTGAAGGGTGGTTTTGTAAAATCTTTCCTTAGGTTGTGAAATCTTTCTGCTGGCACGATGCTCTCCCATCAAATCTAGATGGTGTTTATTCAAAGTGAATCTCCCGGTACTTTCCTGGTTAAGGCTGGGGTGTGTGTGTGAAACAATGGTGTTATAATTGCCTTCGCTGTGCTAAGATTAAGAAAGGGGACTTAAGACACCAAAGACCAAGTGGGGTGTGGTCAGATGTTCAGATAGACTTTATAGGAAATCAGTACTGCTTGGTTCTAGTGGATAGTTTTTCAAAATGTGTGGAAGCTCTCCCCACCAAGGACAACGCAGCTAGAACTACTGCCAAGCAATTACTGAACCATGTGATCACTCGCTTTGGGATCCCTAAAGGGTTAAATTCAGATTGCGGTAGCCATTGGCCAGGTAATGCAGGAACTGTGCCAATTGTTAGGTATAAAGCAAAGATTCCATATCAGCTACCATCTGGAGGCTTCCGGATTGGTCGAGAGAAATAATAGGGTCATCAAGGAGGCATTAAAAAAGGTAGTGAAGGCAGATGGGAAAGATTGGGATCAAAAACCACCCTTGATTTTAATGGCCAGGTAAGACGAAGGACCATCTTGTCTAGCATTCTGTGCCCAGGCGACCAGATGCGCCAGGAAGCTCACGAGCAGGGTCTGTGGCTTTTCCCTTCCAGCCTCCTGAGCCTGCACCCGGAGCATCCATTTGTTTGTGATTGATAGCAGATGAAATAGCTGTCTCCATGAATTCGCGTAGTCCCTTTTTTACTTACATAAAGCTGTCTGTGCTACTAGCTGTTACTACATGTAGTAGTAGTGACTTTCTGAAGTATATTAGTTAAAGGGAGCACAAGAGCACCTTTTCTCAGGGAGCTCTTTTGATGAGCACATCAAGAGAAGTCAAGACTCACTGGAAACAACAATAATGCTAAGAAAAGTTGAAGGCAGTAGGAAAAGTGAAGGCTTGAGATGGCTTGGCTCAATAAAGGTAGCCATGGGCTTCAGTTTGCAGAACCTGAGCAAGACTGTTAACGTTTGGGATGTTTTCAAGGCCACTAATTGATAGGGTTGTTATAAGATGGCACATAACACACACACTTTTAATGAGTATCGTGGTGTTCTTCTGCATTCCTAGACATATTGCTGTCTGGAAACGTTTTCTTGCAAAATCTAGCATCGACCTTCGTTTGGATACTCCCCAAATTAGTTTGACCATTGGCAGTGAACACACTTGGCATGCAAGAGGTCCCAGGTTTGTCTCCAATTAAAAATGATTTCATACCAGGTGCCGGGAAAGACCTCATTCTGCCTAAATTCATAGAGAGTCGGAGCATAATGGCATCGGGTGAGATGAACCAGTGGTTTGGCTCCAAATTCATCTGTCCATACGTCCACTGGGGGCATTAAGTTTTTGACCTGTTTCTGTGCCTTTAGCTTCCAATCGATGGCTGAGCCTTGTCAGCAGATAATTTTCCTGCTTGATGATTATTGAATCCCATTAGCTGCTCTGTTATAACCGAGTTAGAGGTTAAATTTCTGGTAAGGTTTCCAGATTGACATCACCAGTGTTACGGCTTACCAGTAAATATTTCTAATTATGGTCCCTGTGATGGGATGGAAGAGCTCCGTGCAGTCCAATGCATCTTGCTTCTCTGTGCACCAGCCCAGAGAACCATGGAGTCACAAGGGGCCACATAGGCCATCCTGTCCAACCCCCTCCCCATTCAGTGCAGGGAATCCAAACCGGTGCATTCCCAAGAGACAGCTGTCTAGCCTCTGCCGGGAGACTTCCAGCAATGGAAAGTCCCTCACACCTTCCTCAATAATTGGTGCCCTTGTCAAACAGCTCTTACCGTTAGGAAATTCCTTCAAATGTTCACCTGAGTTCTACCCTGCTATAACTTGGGGCCATTAGACCTCATCTTGCCCTCTGGAGCAGCAGAGAACAAGTGTTTGTCCTATGGGGCAATCCTTTGCAGAGGTATTCAAGTCTACGCTTAATGAAATCAGTGGGTTGAAACTGAAGTCACCCTGCAGAAGGACTAATAGTGCTGCGTGCAGTTCAATGGCAGAGCATCAGAAGGTCCCAAATGTGTTTGTTGCCTAGAAGGAAAGGCTATCTGGCTTCCATTTCCAAAGCAATCCGAGAAGACGACCACGGAGATCCTGGAATTAATCCACTCAGACATTTGTGGACCACTGCCAGCTACGGTAGCAGGTTACAAATTGGTCAGGCCACACCTGGAGTGTTGTGTGCAGTTCTGGAGGCCTCACTTCACAGAGGATGCAGACAGAATGGAGTGGGTGCAGAGGAAAATGATGAGGATGATTGGGGGCCTGGAGGCCAAGCCCTATGAGGAAAGGCTGAGGGTCTTGGGAGTGTTCAGTTTGGAGAAGAAGAGATTGAGGGGGAACATGATTGCTCTTTATAAGTACTTGAAGGGCTGTCCCTTAGAGGAGGGCAGGGAGCTATTCCTGTTGGCAGCAGAGGATAGGACTCGCAATCATGTGTTTTAATTAATGGCAGGAAGGTCCTGGCTGGATATTAGGAAAAGCTTTTTTACAGTAAGAGTTGTGCAACAGTGGAATCAGGCACCTAGGGAGGTGGTGAGCTCCCCCTCGCTGGCAGTCTTTAAGCATCAGCTGGACAAACACTTGTCAGGGATGGTCTAGGTTGATCCTGCACTGTCATTCTATGATTCTATGAATCCCTGGCTTCTCTAGTTTAAAGGATCAGGTAGTAGGCAATATGGAAGCCCTCTGCCTGAAACTCTGCAGGGTCATGCCAGCTGAGTAGACAATGATGACCTTGATAGACTAGTGGTTCGGTTCATTATAAGGCTGCTCCATATTAATAAAAATACCTTTCTCACCAGCAGTGTAGGTGGTCTCTTGACCTCTGCTATCGGCCCCCTGCATTGAATTTTTGTTTGTAATTCCCTCTTGGAGAGGGTGCCAGCAGTCTTGTACGTTACTCTGTAAAGCCCCGTGTGCATTCTTGGGGTAAAGTTAATACACAAAAAGAGGTGGCAAGTTTTCAGGAAAACTGCCTAGCGCTAATCAGCTGCAGTGTAGGGGTGACATCTATGCATTATAGTCAATCCAGGCTCTGTTGCATGAGAGTGGAGAAATCGTAGAGTCTGTTTCCCCCAGAACAGTGCCTGAGACTCTTCTCTCTCATCTGCAGATGGAACTAATAGATCTGTCTACCGTGGACGTGATCCTGATTTCCAACTACCACTGCATGATGGCCTTGCCCTACATCACAGAACATGCCGGATTCACCGGAACGGTGTACGCCACGGAGCCGACTGTTCAAATTGGCAGGTAAGAAAAATCCTCTTAGCGTCATTGATCTAATCATGTTCCATCCGCTGCCAAAGGAAGAAGAAAAAGGTATAAAGGACGACACGGGAAGAGGCACGCTGCTTCTAATGTTCTTGTGGGGCTTTTAAGGAGGAGTTGAATGCCAGCCAAAGAAGCTGGAACGGCTCTAAGTGTGTGTTTAACCCCTTGTTTCCCGAATGTTACCGATCAGCCAGCCTTGCACCTTTGTGAGGTTGTTAACAGGATGCTCACAAAAGGCGATGTGCAAGTTTCCCTGAGTAAGGCCCACAAAGGAACCCTCCTCTGATTGCACCTCACTGACATGGGCTGCTAAATACAAAAGCTCTGTGAATGAATAGGGAGTGGTTTATCTTGTTCCACTGTAAGACAAACTACTTCAGTTGGGGGACAGGGGGAAGGTGAATGTTTGCCCCCCTGGGGAGGAACAAAAGAAATTCCTTGCCCATGGGAAGCAATCAGATCAAGAGAAGAAGGCCTCGGCCTGGTTTTCCCCTTGGGAAGCTAGTTTTCTGTATGCAAGGAGTCTCTTATAAAGAGGAGACATTCAGCAATAAAAACACCTTCCATAAACCTGCAGCCACAAGTGGAAGAAGCCAGGAGAAGTAGTGCCCCTTGATTTCATTGAATGTACAAATATTTTCTCATGTGACCTTGCAGTCACCTGCCTTTTGTCCTTTAGTCGTTGTGGGAGTTTTGTTGATGTTTCTATTTTCTGTTCTCAGGCTTCTTATGGAGGAGCTGGTGAATTTTATTGAACGGGTGCCGAAGTCTCAGTCTGCCTCCTTGTGGAAGAATAAGGAAGTGCAAAGGTAAGCCTCTGCACCCACCCTGAGGTAGCTTTCTTTGGGAACCACCTGCAAAAGGACAATACCCATTTTATGGTTTCTCAGCATGGGGGAATTCCTCCTCCAGTGAAATGGGAGATGCTTTGATCTCCATGTTACTATACATGTTTACTGGTGTTCCTTCTACCACACCAACCCTGCCCTCTGCATCTCCTTGAAAGGTTAATTTTTTAACATTTCAGTGTAAAGTGAGTGCCTTTTGAATGTGTTAGCTCATCATAATTAATTCTCTTTTTGCTAGAGAGCATGGCATAGTGATTATAGTGTTTGATGAGGATCTGGGAGACCCATGTTCAAATTCCGACTCTGTGATGGAATCCTACTCGGTGACCTTGGGGCCACTCACACAGTCTCAGTCTAACCTACTTTGCAGGATTGTTGTGAGGGTAAAATGAAGGGAAGGAGAACAGTGTAAGCTGCACTGGGTTCCCATTGGGGAGAAAGGTGGGAAATAAATGAAGTGAATAAAAGAAAATAAACAATCAAGGGTCGGAGACAAAGAAGAGAAGAAGAGGAGACTGGATTTACACCCTGCCCTTCACTCAGAGTCTCAGAGCAGCTTACAATCCCCTTCCCTTCCTCTCCCCACAACAGACATCCTGTGAGGTAGGTGGGGCTGAGAGAGCTCTGAGAGAACTGTGGCTTGCCCAAGGTCACCCAGCAGCTGCATGTGGAGGAGTGGGGAATCAAAGCCAGTTCTCCCGGATGACAGTCTGTGCTCCTAACCACTACACCAAACTGGCTCTCAAAGAGCCATGCAAGACCCACTGCCTCTTTCCACTGGAAAAACCGCCTGGCCGTCTTCTACAATTTTGCTAGGCATTTGTTGACACACTTCTAAGCCTACCTTCAGCACGAAAAACTTGCTTACCTTAAAAACATACAAAAGAATGAAAGTTGGGTTCCATAGCCACTATTGCCTGAAAGGTGCTATGACATATTTGCTCACAGCACTAGTGAGAAATCAGCTCAGAGTTTATCCACATGTCAGCTTCCTGCATATCACCACATGGAGTGCCTTTTTGCCTGAGAAGCAGTGAAGAATCCCACTGCTGTCTACGGCAAAAGTTAGCTGTGTAGACTATAAGGCATTTCCCATCCCACTACTGGTCCCTCATAGTAGACCAGTAGGAGACTGACACTGGCTAAAATATCTTGCTTGTACCTTCAGCATTCACATGATTCCTGCAGTACAATGTTCCCTCCTCTGAATGAAGGTTGATTCTCAGTACTTTACCTGGTTACTTCTAGTTGCTGTTGCCACACATGAAAACAAGAGTACGCAGGCCATTGTTGCTCGTGGAGCTTGCCTTGTGTCAACTCCCAGTATATTCTGTGATCAGGTTTTGCCTCTCTCCATGTGTACAGCCAGTGGCTTGGGAATATGACGCAGCTAGTAATAGCAGTGCCATGGTTGGTCATAAGAACCCTCCTGTAAAGCTATCTATTTGACTCTTCCATTGTAACCGTGAAGGACCTCTGAGCCTCAAATGAAAGCCAGGCTGGTAGCTGTTAGAGTGTTTGATTGGACCTGGATTCAGATCCTCACTCTGTCACAACACTCCTTGGGAGACCTTGGCGGGGAGCTGATCACTCTCTCTCTCTCTGGGCTTAACCTCCCCCACAAGGTTGTTGTAGAGAGAAATTGGAAGGGGGGGGGACACCATGTACGCCACCTTGAGCTCTTTAGATGACTGGCAGGATAAAGTGTGATGGATAGCAGTTATGCTTGATGGTGCCATGTCGGCAGGAAGCTACTACTCATGCCCTTTGGAGGAGGCTATTTTTAAAAGCAAGTCTGATGCTGAAAGGAGATCCACACACCTGAAGACTGAACTGATGTTGGCTGTGCCATTTTATTTTTGGTTAATGCCAGCCGTTGTGTCGGGCCACTGACTGTGCGCCGCCTCGCTCTCTCTCTTTCTCGGGACAGCCTGAAGGATTGCCCTGTCGCTTTCCACCTGAGTAGGCTGCGTGCACCAAGAGCTGTTGCCTTCATTATATAAAGCACCAGTGCATTTTAAACTCAATGGTTTGCAGAGAAAGTACTAAGTGCACCTGAACAATGGCGTTTCTCCCCCCCCCCTCCCATTACTTCATGCAATCTGAGCTAATTGCTGAGCAACTTCTAACTCCATTGGTTTTGAGTTTAATTAATAAAATGGAGCCTTGATGGCTTATGTGTTCCCCCCTTCTCTTCTATCCTCCCCTCCCCCCAAAAAATGTGGTTTTCAGGGGGGATGCTGAAAATGGCAATGGCTCCTGTTTAGCAAAGGGGCTTGGAGGAAGAGCCTGAGAATGTGGGTGCCAGGGCTGGAGGAGGGCTACAAACTGAGAAGAGACCCAGTGGGGGCCAATTGCCCTGTCACTGTGATGTCAGAGATGTAGCTTTGCCTTTCACAGGAGGGTAGCATCAGGTTCTCTTGTGGTTTGATGGCTGATTAGAGATGTGAAAGCAAAGGGCACTTTTCGTAATGAGGGACATAAAAAATGGGGTTCCCCAAGATCGTTACTGCGTAACATGATGTACGTAGCAATTTCTAAATAGTTTGGAGATGGGACCGAGCTGTAAGGCGGCTAAATTTGCAGATGATGTCAAAATACAATGAAATCCCATGAAAGAGCTCCAAAAGCATCTGTTCTGACTGGAGTGTCGGGCAACAAAATGGCAGGTGAGGTGATAGCTCTTTATCCTCGAGCTCCCGCAGGATTTTCTCTCTTTCCCGACAGAGGACAAATCATGGCTTGCTTCATTTCAGCATGCGTTGAATGGCAGTTCCACACACTAGATGCACCACAGTAGTCTTGGCAAGAAGCATTCCTTAACGTTTTCTTTGGTGTCTTGAATTATGGAAGGGAGGTTCACTGACCCAACAGAGAGACCCATAAATTAGGGGGTCTTTTTAAAAAAGAACCATCGGGGAAGCTTGACTGATTTCCATAAATCATTAGAAATGGGTTGGAATTAGCTTTTGATTTAGCATCTGTTTAATATACAAAAAAAAAATCGTATTCTTCTTCCACTCTTTGGCAGCTCGCAGTGCTTCCTGTCTGGACTCAGAGAACCGAAGGAGATTTATTTGCCAGGAGACAGCCATTCATTTTATGTCCTGTGATGCTGCCATTCATGGTTTCTCAGATATCCCTTTCCAACTTTCTGTATTTTTTTTTAAAAAAGCACTGCAATATGTGCAACGCAATGGGCTATTGGAAATTACGGAGAGGTCTTAGTGCCGCTCTCAGAAATATCATGCAACTCAGTCAGTGTTGCAAACCAGTGTGATGCAGTGATTTAAATGCCCAACTAGGCACTGAGGACCTAGAAATGTTTTACACTCCAAGAGCATGATACAAATACTAAGTGTTATAATAATTGGCAATTCCCAAATGGGTCTCTGTAGTCCTAGTCAAATACGGTTAACCACTATACCACACAGCCACGCTCTGTCCCCCCAAGACTTAAGATTTTTCCATTATTAGAGTGGCGTAGGAGCCACTTCCCCACGTTTTTTTTCTCTTTGCTGGCAACTAGATGGAAGACCTGGGAGAGAGTGTCCATCTCTTCCCACCCTCAGCAGAGGCTGATTGGAAAAAAAAAAGAAAGAGTGAGGGCAGAGCAGTAACGTGTGCAGAGGTTCATTGGGTAGTCTCCTCTTTTGGGTGCTGTGGGTTCACCGGGGCATTTAATCAATTCCTCGGATCTCTTTTGCAGTGTGTGCCTTTGGCACCACCTCATGGGTGTGACAGTGGTTCTGCTGATGGAACAGCCTTTCTGTTGCAGAGCAGGGAAGCTCCTGCTGATTCCCCCTCCCCCCCAGTAGCAGACCCCTACTCTGCCCCTGGCATTGTTCCTAGGGGTGTCTCCAACTATAGCTGCACAGTTCGATGGAGTACAAAAGGCTGCAGTGGAAGAGGAGGAGGAGGAGATTGGATTTATACTCTGCCCTTCACTACCCAAAGATGTCTCAGAGCGGCTTACAAACTCCTTTCCCTTCCCCTCCCCACAACAGAACCCTGTGAGGTAGGTGGGGCTGAGAGAGCTCTTGACAGAAACTGCCCTTTTTCAAGGACAGCTGTGCCAGACCTATGGCTTGCCCAAGGTCATCCAGCCAGGTGAAAGTGGAGGAGTGGGGAATCAAACCCGGTTCTCCCAGATTAGAGTCCGCGCACTTAACCACTACACCAAACTGGAAGGGAAGGAAGGTGATCCAGGAGGGAAAGCTCCCTTCCTCTAGCGCTCCTACGCTTGCGCTGCTTAGGATCCAAGCCATAGTTTTTTAGTTCCTGTGCTGTACCTGCTCCAGGATGTTGCTGGAGACACATGGGATGAAAGAGCCACAAGGATGCCATTTCCACACTCCTGCCATTAATGCATGAATTGAGCCTGAGAGATCATCGGTTGATTTTCAATGCTGCGTTTTCCACTGTTCGTTCTCCCTGATCATCCACGCCCTCTAAAGTTTGATAAGTTTGGCCTTTTGGTCTGCCAGTATAACCCTAATCTGATCTACTCTCTCCAGGCTGCTGCCTGTCCCGTTAAAAGATGCCATTGAAGTGGCAACGTGGAGGAGGTGCTACAGCATGCAGGAAGTGAACTCAGCGCTCAGCAAGATCCAGCTGGTTGGGTACTCCCAGAAAATAGTGAGTGTCCGAAATAAAATAATTATTTTAAAAAATCTAGATTTATCTAGGAGCAGTCCAGATCAGCCTCTTCATTTCTTTTTGGAGCAATGAGCTAGCTGTAGATAGCGGAAGCAGCTTTAAATACAATTGCTAGCACAAAAACGAAAGTGGCTTAAACCAAAAATCCATCTTGCCCAGTATTCTGTTTCCATCCCTGGCCTGTTTTCTGTGTACTGGAATCTGACAAGAGCACAAAGGCAACAGCTCTTCCTTGTACTTTGTTTCTGGCATCTATAATTCACAGATACACTTCCTCTGAATGTTGAAGTTCCCATATAGCTTTCAGAAAATAGTGCCACTAGCCCTGACCCGGATAGCCCAGGCAAGTCTGATCTTGTCAGATCTCGGAAGCTAAGCAGGGCTGACCCTGGCAACTACTTGGAAGGGCGACCTGCAAGGAATACCAGGGCCAGGAAGCAGAGACAAGCAATAGCAAGCCACTTCTCTGATGGTCCAAGCCCTACTAGGGGTCGCCAGAAGTTAATCATGATGCCTAGGCACACACGTACACACACACACACACACACACAAAGACGTGACCTGGATAGCCTAGGCAAACCCAGTCTCATCAGATCTTGGAAGCTAAGCAGGGCCAACCCTGGCAAGTATTTGGATGGGAGACCTCCAAAGAATACCAGGGCTGGGAGGCAGAGGCAGGCTATCTAGCCACTTCTCTGAACATCCTCCGTGCCCCAGTGGGAGTCACCAGAGGTTGCCATGACTTACAGGCATGGGCGCACACACACACACACACACACACACACACAAATGCAAAAAATACCAAAAAAATAATAATACCACTGTTAGAATAATTCACTGGAGGAGAGGAAGTATTTTCCGTTCATAGGGTTTTCTTTTTCTTCTCTCTCCTAATGCCTCTGCCAGGAGCTTTTTGGTGCTGTACAAGTGTCTCCTCTCAGTTCCGGATATGTCCTCGGCAGTTCCAATTGGATCATCCAGTCGCATTACGAGAAGGTTTCCTATGTCTCGGGATCCTCGCTCCTTACTACGCATCCACAGGTACCAAACCTTTGCAGAACCTGGAGGCTTTGACTCTCAATCAGGTGTGAAATTCTTTCCCAAAAGCTAGCCTTGGGAAACCCTATTTGGGTGGAAAGGCTTCATAGAAATGTTTTAAATAAAGCAAAAAGTTTGTGATTTAAACTGTACACAGGCTGCCATTCCCAGTACTCTTTCCTTCACTGGGCCATCCTCCAAGCACATAATGGGGAACCCAACCTGCATGTGCTTAAAATTGCCTTGACTGCAGAAATCTGCAGAATTCTGCAACCTTTCTGGTTCCCCCTCGATGGATGTTACAGGTCGGGAGAGTCTCCAGGCAGGATAGTCCTTTTTTTGTACAGAGATATCAGCCAGGGGCCACTGGGCTGTGGCTCAATGATGGAACATCTGCTTGGCATGCAGAAGGTCCCAGGTTCAATCCCAGATCTCTGCCTGAGACCCTGGAGAGGCACTACCAGCCAGAGTAGACAATACGGACTTTGATAGACCAGTAGTCTGATTTGATATAATACAGTTTCGTGTGTTTAGATGAGAGCGGGACAGCAAGTTATGAATTAGAGCCTTCTTATCAGCAAATACATGAGAGCTTCTTTTGTCTATGTTCTATCCAGAGCCCCAGGCCACTCTTGGACCTCCTGATGGCACCTGGGTTTAGGCCACTGTGTGACATACAGTGTTGGAGTGAATGATCCAGCATGGCTTCTTCAATGTTCTTAAATAGCATAGCAGAGCGGTCATTACAAAGTTTGAACCTTGGCCATGAATTGACAAAGTAGCCTTAGTCAAGCCCCACTCTCTGAGCCTTTTCCAAACGCAATACAAGAAGGAGAATACCGATCATCATTTTAAAGAGTACCACAATAATAATCATGAACTCTCTTAAGTGCTGTAATATATACTACCTATGCAGTATTTCAAAAAAACTTCATAAAAGGTTTTTTTAAAAAGACAGGCCTTGGCCAGAGGCTTGTAGTTTGCAAAAACAGATGCTCAATATTATCATTAACAAAATGCCAAATATAAAGTTTCCTGCTAGGGTTTTGAAGCCCCAGAGATACTCTACCTCTCCCCATCCCACTCCATCTTTTTGAAAAATTAAATGCAGGATATTTCACTATATAATCCTTGAAGACAGCTTCCAGGCAGCATCTCTATGACTATTTTGAATTATCTTCCCTTGAAGGAATGATGGCTTAACGGGCTGCCAACTCTTCCACCCTACTCATCTGAGGGCAAACCCCTCAATAGTGCTAGAGATGTAATTTCCAGTAAATTAATTCTCACAAGATCCGTGTGTGTGTGTGTGTGTGTGTGTGTGTGTGTGTGTGTGTGTGTGTGTGTATTTGAATATTTGAAAGATGAAACACTGCCAGGGGAAGGGAGTTTTCTGTCCCCCCACCCTCTTCTCCCCATCAACCTTTTTTGCATGCTGTTTTCTGCCTGTTTGAAGATGCTGCTTCTCCCACCTCAGCTTGGACACCTGTTGAGTTTTTTAAAAAGCTTCTTCCCAAGGCTATCCCAGCCAGTCAGGGATCACATAGGCAACATCACAAAGCCAAGCTCTGTCTCCATGTTGATGTCACTGAGCCAAACTTTGATGGGTCTGGGAATCACTGGAGTTGTTCTGAATAGGTTTTTGGACAATGACAGGTCTGCCGGTACGGAGGGAATCAGGTATCCATTGAAGAGCATCTTGGGAATAACTTTCTGCTGCTTTGATTTCTCCCGTCCCCTCATGGGTAGAGAAAATGCACAGGGGGATGTCCGTTTCATGCTTAATGGACCATCAGGGGAACAGGGTCACCCAGGAAATTGATTTCAGATAAATAAATGAGAGACCTTTTCACACAACTTGTAATTAATAAAAATATTTATATCCCACCTTTCCTTATGGCTTGAGGTGGCTTACAAGTCACAGTTAAAACACTACAATTTAAAACCAATAGAATAGAACCCAAGGTAGCCACGTACAGTCTATACCCTGTTACAAGTCCTGGCCTTAAAATGGCCTTGCAGTACCTGCTGACGATTTCTAATGACTGTACTCCCTCAATACCCCAGGGAACCCAGTTCCACAGAGTAAGATCTACAAAGGTGTAAACACAAGTTCTGGTTGATGCCAGGAGGAAGGCCTCCTTATGTGGGGGAACAGCCACTAGGGGGCACTCTGATTTCCCTATTTGGCACATAGGGAAATGTGAAAGGGAATGGTCCCTTTGATATGTCCTAGGCCAGTGGTGGCGAACCTAAGGCACGGGTGCGAGAGGTGGCACTCAGAGCCCTCTCTGGGCACGCATGCCATCGCCCCAGCCAGGCCCAGACCATCATTAAAGTGTCGAATGCTCTGCCAAATAATTTTAAGTAAATGAAAACATTTGGGATTGCTTTCCTTACTTTGTTTGGATCATCTTAAGTTAATGTATGGGTTGTTTTTTCTAAAGCAAAACCTCCGTATTCAGGTTAAATTGCCGTGTTGACACTTTGCGATAAATAAGTGGGTTTTGGGTCGCAGTTTGGGCACTCGGTTCGCCATCACTGTCCTAGGCCATGGAGGGCTTTAAGGTTCATCACCAGCACCTTGAATTGGGCTTGGAAATGTACTGGCAGCCAGCATAGTTGTTTTTAAGACAGGTGAAATATGTTCCCGTCAGCTAGCCCCTGACAGTAATTAGTCTGCCACATTCGGAACCAGCTACAGTTTTTGGATCGTCTTCAAGGGCAGCCCAACACAGAGCATATTACTGTAATCCAGCCATGAGGTTAGAAAAGCATGGATCTGTGTAGCCAGAGTCAGGGAACCAGGTGCAGATGATAGAGAGCTCTCTTGTCTGCTACGCTAGCCTGGTTTTTAAATACCTGGGTTCTGTGAGCATCCCCAGATGTGCCACAGGATTTTTTGGGCATTGACTTAGATAGCTTTAAACGTTGATTAGATGAATTTGTGGAGGATGTGCTTATCAACAGCCACTAGCCATGATAGCTGAATAGAACCTCCATGTTTAGAAGCAATGTACCTCTGACCAATGCTCTCTCTAAGCTGTGGAGTCTTGTGAGCAAAAATTCTGCTTTGTGAGCTACTGGCATTAAAGTTGTGAGTAAGCAATTTGGCTACTGCATAAATAAGTTTCCTCTGGAGCCATCCTTCCTGAGCTAAGGCAATAATGTGTGAGCCGGAGGCTAAAAAACTGTGAGCTAGCTCACACTAACTCAGCTTAGAGGGAACCCTGCCTCTGACTGTTTGCTGGGGGACAAATAGCAGAAGAGAGTTGTTGCCTTCGTGCCTTATTTGTGGCCTTTCTGAAGCATCTGGCTAGCCTCCACTGAAAAATGGGATGCTTGCCTGGAAGTACCTGTGTCCTGATCAAAGGAGACTCTTCGTGTTTTGTGTTCAGAAAGAAACTGAAGCTCATATATGCCTTTTTATTATGTTGAACAGGAAGTTCCAGTAACAGTTTCTATAATGATACTTTGCCCCGATGCCCTGGAACACCAGTAATTTATAAAAATCGACCCTTGGCAGAGAAGGCAAATTTTTGAATGGGTCGTTGCAGGAGGGGCAGCAGGAGACAGTTCAGAGGGCTCATCAAGAAGTCTTTCAGAGTATCTCCTGTAGGGCGGCCCTGAGAATCAATGCCAGCCCTCTCCACTCTGTGAAAGATGAAATTATGGCAATCAGATAGCGCATGATCATTACATAGATTTTTCACAGGCAGATTCGATATTATTTTTACTACTTTATTGGCATTCTCCCTCTGAGGTGGAGGCCATCTTGTGGGTGATTCCCAACCATCTCTTAGGGAGGCAGGAACTTCAAACTGTTTCCTGTTTCCTGTGTTGGGAGTCACCCTCAGCTCAGTTTTCTTCCTGCCTCAGTAGGGAGAGCATTGACTAATTTAGGCTTCGCCTGCACTATTCAATCTTTTATCTGTTACCTCACTTCAAGATTCCTGTTTCTTCTTCAAGTCTTTCTTTCACCTTGCCTGCTTGTTAGATTCAAAAAAAAAAAAAAAGCCTCTTCTGTCGATCTAGCTCCTCTCTCCCCCCCCTCCCTTCTTTAGCTTGCTTCGTAAGACTCCTCTCCCAAGGCGGCTATGGCACGCAGGGGAGAAACCGATGGATTTCTCTCTTCGGGGGAAATCGAAAGAGAGGAAAGCCGCGCTGGCCGAAAAAGAGCGCCGGACGGCAAGGATCGGGCGGCAGAATCGCACGGCGCGGCTAAACGCGCCAAAAGCTCCCATTCGCTCTTGGAGTCCTCAGAGATGGCGGCGGCCATTTTAGATGCTAATAACGAGCGATGCAGCCCTTTGCAGGGCGGGGGGCGATCCGAGACTATTGGTCTAAGCGGATCCGACCAAGCAGCGAGCACTCAAATTGAGGCTGCCCGGGAGATTGACGGAGGAGGGGAAGGAGCCACCCGAGGAGGTAACGAATGTGACGACACGTCTGCTCCCTTATCCACTAGGGTTATGTACTTCTTTAGGAGAGCTATGAGACAGGAGATCGCCCGTTTCTGTAATTCGGGAGGACGATCTAGCAGGTCACGATCTCCGTCGTCTTCCCCCTCTCCTCCCCCAAGCAAGAGCAAAAAGAAATGGCCCACCAAGGCTGCAAAAAAGGTCTTCCCTAAACGTACCCACCCTGCAGTTACTCAGGGGGAGGGAGAGAACAGTTCTAATGCCTCCAGTGAGAGAGAGGAGGGGGAGTTTAGTTCTAACGCTGAAGAGGAGGTTGCCATCCCCGCTCCTCCACAACAGTCCTTTAGATTTTTTAAACCTGAGGACCTCCATTACCTACTGTCTAAGACAGTCTCAGCCCTTAAAATTCAAAATTTACAAAAATCCAAACTCAAAAGTTCTGAGGAGGCAGAACTGTATGAAGGGTCTGAAATTACGGATGAATTTTTTCCTCCGGATGATCTGTCTGAAAGGGCTTTTCCCTTTCCGGATTTTTACATGCGCAAAGTTAAGGCTGAATGGGAAAAACCGTTTTCTAACAAACATACCCCCGGGTTGTTAAAGAAATTGTACCCAATAACCTCATCTGCTTCAGATGTCTTACAGATCCCTGCTGTAGATGCCCCAGTAGCAGCTCTTCAATCCTCAGGTCTGCTTTCAGAGGATGGTCATGGCAGCCTAAGGAATAGTATGGACAAGAGGTCAGATACTACCCTCAAGAGTTCTCATGAGGCTTCATCTATGGCAATTAAGGTGTCTGCCGCTGCATCTACTGTGTCCAGAGCCTCCATAGTCTGGATGAGGAAGCTCATTCAAATGTTACCCGAAAATAATACGCGCTTATTAGAAGGTGCTAACAGAATTTTGAAAGCTCTTTCTTTTACAGCTGATGCCACCCTCGACACCATGGTACTCTCCTCTAGGGCCATGGCGTCTTCTGCGGTTGCCAGGCGTCTGGTGTGGCTGAGAACCTGGCAGGCTGACTTTCAATCTAAAACCATTGTGTCCGGCTATCCTTTTCAGGGAAACAAATTATTTGGGGACTCTCTAGAGAGAATATTAGTTGAGTCAAGAGATAAAAAGAAATCTCTACCAAAATTTGTCCGCATCGGGGATAAGAGGCAATCCTCCTTTCCCTCTACCTCGGCAACCGCCTCCGTTCCGTCCCGTCCATTTCCCTCCGCGACCAAGTTTAGACAGGACAATCGACGTCCGTCATGGGGCACCAAACAGTCCTTTCGGCGCGGAGGCTTCAACAACAGATTTCCAAGATCCTACGGCAATAGAAAGGACAGAGGGGACACCGATCCAAAAAATCCCAAGGCGTGACTACCCAACGCCACCGGTGGGAGGACGCCTTCTACTCTTCAGTCAAGAGTGGATCAACTCCCACCCGGATTCCTGGACAAGGGAACTTGTTCTGGAAGGATACAAAATAGAATTTCTGTCCCGACCGCCTCAGCGTTTTCTGATGTCTCCCAGCCACAGAAATCCTTCAAAACGTCAAAGAACGGAGGCGGCCATCGCTCATCTGCTTCGTATACAGGCAATAGAACCGGTTCCACAGGCCGAGAGCGGGGACGGGATATACTCCATCTTTTTCACAGTCCCGAAGAAAAACGGGGACTGGAGATCTATTCTAGATTTGAAATTCTTAAACAAATTTGTAAAACCAAAACATTTCCGCATGGAAACCCTGCGCTCCATCGCGGAATCTTTGAGACCACAAGAATTTCTTTCTTCTATAGATCTAACGGAAGCATATCTTCATGTCCCCATGTTTCCTCGCCATCGCCAGTTCCTCCGCTTTTCCGTGGGAAAAGACCACTTTCAGTTTCGGGCTCTTCCATTCGGCCTAGCATCAGCCCCCAGAGTATTTACCAAAATTCTCGTCCACGTGATTGTATGTCTTCGAGAACAAGGAATTCATATTCATCCCTACCTCGACGACGTGCTCGTCCGCTCCCCATCGAGACCGCAAGCGCTGAGGGACGTGGAAACGACGGTACGTTGCCTTCAACATTTCGGCTTTCTAATAAATTTCCAAAAAAGTTCCTTAATGCCTACCCAACGTTTGGAACACCTGGGTATGGTGATAGACACCAAGAAGACAAAATTGTTCCTTCCTCAGGGGAAAGCCGAAAAGATACGGAATTTGGCCAAACAAATCATACAGGCGCGAACATCATCACTGTCCTCTCTGACGAAAATGATGGGGTTGATGGTGGTAACGTTCGACTCCCTGCATTGGGGATGTCTTCATTCAAGACAGCTACAGATGTTTCTACGCCCATACCAACGCTCAGTTGCTGCCAGGATGGATCTGTCCCTGAAGGTGCCACTTCAAGTGAAGTCCAGTTTGAAATGGTGGACAGTGTCCCGCAATACTACACAAGGCAAGACCTTCTGGATTCCGGAGAGAACCCAAATATTTACGGACGCAAGCCTCACGGGCTGGGGAGCCACGTTGCACAACATACCGATACAAGGGACTTGGTCGGAAGTGGAACAACACATGCCGATCAACCTGTTGGAGTTGAGAGCCATACGACTAGCTCTTCTTCAGTTTGCTCCTCTCATCAAAGATCTCCATATTTTAATTCGTACGGACAACATAGCCGCAAAGGCTTATATAAACAAACAGGGGGGATCGAAATCCCGTTCTCTTCACAGGGAGGCGACTCTTCTTCTGAATTGGGCAGAAGTCAATCTGACATCTCTAAAGGCGGAGCATGTACAAGGAGTAGTCAATCTTCAAGCAGATTGGCTGAGTCGCCAGGTACTGCAGGAAGGAGAATGGTCGCTGCACGAGAAGGCCTTCCAGGTGATAACGGCCGAGTGGGGAATGCCGCAAGTGGATCTGTTTGCCTCTCACATCAACTCCAAACTTCCACGCTTCTACACCAGGTATTTCCACCCGATGGCGGAAGAGACGGATGCTCTTCTTTCTCCTTGGCCTCAAGGACTTCTATATGCCTTTCCTCCACTACCGGTCTTACCCAGACTTCTTCAAAAAATACGACTCCTGCAGGCGGAGGTGATACTTATAGCTCCGTATTGGCCACGTCGGCCGTGGTTTACGGCACTCAGGGAGATGTCGGTGTCTCCTCCCATCACTCTGCCGGTATCAGACGATCTGTTGCTACAGGGCCCGATTCGTCACCCGGATCCGGGCTGGTTCCATTTGACCGCCTGGAAGTTGAGAGGTCCAGGTTTTCCAGGTTAGGTTATGCGGAGTCAGTGATTGATACCATGATGGCATCCAGGAGACCGTCTACTTCGCGAATATATAATTTTACCTGGAAAGCTTTTGTCCGCTGGGCTCTTCGCAAGAAGGTCGACCCCCTGCGTCCAGCCATCGCTTCGCTTTTAGATTTCCTTCAGGATGGGAGGAATAGTGGCCTTAAAGCATCCACCCTCAAGCGGCAGATGGCAGCGTTAGCCTCTGTACTTCCACACTCTCAAGGTTTTCCAGTGTCTAGACATCCTCATATCATACGTTTCCTCCGAGGCGCGACCGCGAGAGATCCACCACAGGCTCACAGGTTTCCAACCTGGAGACTCAACACGGTACTTACAGCACTTACCAAACACCCCTTTGAACCAATTCGAAGTATTCCACTCAAATTTCTACGCATGAAATCTTTATTTCTGGTGGCCATCACTTCTGCAAGACGGATCTCGGAACTGGGCGCCTTGTCCATTCGAAAGGATTTGTGTGTCTTTCATAAAGATAAGGTGGTTTTAAGGACGGATCCCACCTTCCGTCCAAAAGTTTCTTCGAAGTTCCATAGAACTCAAGAAATTTGCCTTCCGTCCTTTTGTCCTAATCCATCGCACCCGAGGGAGAGGATCTGGCACACGTTGGACGTCAGGAGAACGCTCAAGTGTTATCTCATTAGAACAGCCACGTTCAGGAAAACAGAGACTTTGTTCGTTAACATTTCTCCACCACACACTGGCACAAAGATGTCTAACTCAGCAATTAGTACCACAATTCGGTCTTGCATAGCGGAGGCTTACAAGAGTCTTAACCAGAAGGTGCCAGTAGGGATCACCGCCCATTCCCTTCGAAGCGCAGCGACTAACGCCGCGTTTTGCAACAGAGCCTCAGTTGAGGAGGTTTGTAGGGCTGCTACTTGGTCCACTTTGTCGACCTTTATTAGGCATTACAAAATTAATGTGTTTGACTCTGCCGATGCGGCCTTTGGGAGACGGGTGCTACAATCTATCCTGTCTCTTCATGACGACCCTCCCTCCCAAATTTAGGGACACTGCTCGGGGAGGTCCCACAAGATGGCCTCCACCTCAGAGGGAGAACGACCATTGGTTACTCACCGTGAGGGGTCCTTCTCCTCTGAGGCTTGGAGGACATCTTGGCCCTCCCGGGTCGTCTTCTCGGTTCTTCTGATGTATATATGTTTCTTCTGTTACCTGAGTTTTACACGTTCCTCTGCAGTTTATGTTTGTTGATGCTGTTGCTTGAGTTTTTTCTCACTATTTAGCTTCTCATATTGCTTTTGGAGTCACAAAACTGAGCTGAGGGTGACTCCCAACACAGGAAACAGGAAACAGTTTGAAGTTCCTGCCTCCCTAAGAGATGGTTGGGAATCACCCACAAGATGTCCTCCAAGCCTCAGAGGAGAAGGACCCCTCACGGTGAGTAACCAATGGTCGTTTTCATGTGAGAAGCATTTCATTTTCTTCTTCTTGGTGTGAAACCGTCTTTAAGGGGCTTTTTCTGCCCTCTGTGCCACGCAGGCTCCTCACCCTGGCCTTGTGTTAAAAGTTTGCTGCTGGGATAGAAGCAGAGAATGACACAGAACTCCTTAAAAAAAAATTAAGTGACTGAGGGTAGCTCAGTCAACAGCTACTAGACAGGGTAGCAAAGTAAAATCTCAGTGTACAGAGACAGAATACTGCTGAATATAGTCTTGGCTAAGTGATAAGGCTTTGCATACGGAAGGTCTGAGCTTCAGTCCCTGGCATCCCTAGTTAGAAAAGATCAGGCAGCAGTTGATGTGAAAGACCTCTACCTGACACCCTGATGAGATGCTGCCAGTCAGAGTAGACAATTCTGATCTTGATAGACCAATGATCTGCCTTAGCATAAAACAGCTTCATGTCTTCTAATTGCTCTAGTGCCCTGACCTGGATAGCCCAGGCTGTCCTGATCTCATCAGATTTCGGAAGCTAAGCAGGGTCAGCTCTGGCTAGTATTTGGATGGATGACCTCCAAGGAATACCAGGGGCATGACGCAGAGGCAGGCAAAGGAAACCACCTCTGAAACATCTCTTGCCTTAAAAACAAGTCTAGCTCACCACCTAGTGGTGCATAACTCTAAAAGAGCTAGAACGTCTGGCCGGCAGACAATCTTAGGATCTCTGGGCTGTACTACACACTGCCATATGATAATTAATTCTAGTGCAAACACTGGTACATAAAAAGAGCCATGCTGAATCAGACCAAAGGTCCGTCAGGTGCCCAGTTCCATGGGGCTGGGTCATGGCTCAGTGGTGGAACATCTGCTTTGCATGTGGAGGGTCCCTATTTCAATCCATAATGTCTCCAGTCGAATTGATCAGGAAGTAGGTGATGGGAAAGACCTTTGCCTGCAACTCTGGAGAGCCAATTCCAGCCAGAGTGGACAACATTGACCTTGATAAACCAATGGACTGACTCAGTATAAGGCAGCTTCATGTGTTGATGTTTGGGGATTTTTATCCCAGCCTTCCTCCAGGGAACTCAGAGAAGTATACATGGTTCTCCCCGCCCCCCACACCCATTTTGTCCTCACAACAACATTGTGACATAGTCTAGGATGAGATATAGTGCCTGGTCCTGTCTTCACTGCAGAGAAGGGAGCCAGTTTGGTATAGTGGTTAGGAGCGCAGACTCTAATTTGGGAGAACTGGGTTTGATTCCCCACTCCTCCACATGCAGCCAGTTGGCATGACCTTGGGTCAGTCACAAGTTCTCTCAGAGCTATCCTGGAAAGAGCAGTTCTCAAAAGAGCTCTCTCAGCCCCACCTTCCTCACAGGGTGTCTGTTGTGGGGAGGGGAAGGAAAAGAAGATTGTAATCTGCTCTGAAACGCCTTCAAGTAGTGAAGGGCAGGGTATAAATCCAATCTGTTCTCTTTTCCTCTTCATCTGAACCCAGCTCCTCTAGTTCCTTGCCTGCATTCTAACTACCATGCCGCACTGTTTCCTGAGCTCTGCCTACTTTAACTGAAGTCAGCATTAGCCATACTGCTGATGATGTTCCTCAAGAAGGGAGTGGACATGCCAAGCAGTCCTGCCTGGTGTAACCGTCAGCCGGATGGGCTGCTATTACCATCCAAAGCCACTGTAAGGTCTGTTTAAGTGGCTGTAGTGGAGAGACCTAGGAGAGGCAGTGATCTCTTAACCGCGATGGGCCCAACCTGTTAATCTAAAGGAACTTGTTTTTCCACCCCTTGCCTTTCAGCCCATGGACCAGGCTTCTCTTAAAAACAGCGACGTTCTCATCCTGACTGGACTCACCCAGATTCCCACGGCCAATCCGGATGGCATGGTGGGGGAGTTCTGCAGTAACCTGGGTAGGTCTCCAGGGCAAAGGATGTGTTGGGGGGGGGGGGGGGGCACTTTGCTCTTCCGTGCTTTATAATCTGACTCATAACCCCCGTGTGGGAAATGGCTCTGCGATTCCTGGAACCCAAGTAACTGCTTGACTCCCGCTCTCTCTTTCTGGCATAAAACTAGCAGTTGAGATTTTTTACGATGTGCCTTTGCCTCTCTCATTAATACGGTAAGTGCTTTTGAGAGATGCGAGTTGTACCTTTTAGGGGAAAAAAATTAGTTTTTGGAATGGAACCGGCATAATGATATTGAATCGTCTGCTCCTCCTTGTTTGTTCACTAAGTGGACGACTCGGCTGCCAGCGAGCTGTGTTTTGACAAGGCTCTGGGCGTAATCCCCGGTTGTTAGCGGTGCCATATCGTGTCTGTCTCTCTCTGCCCGTTTAATATCTTCACACGGGTTTTGTTAAAACCTCTTCCTTTTCCTCCTGAGATGCAGAGCTGTCGGCCTGCCTTCTTTCACCAGAAAGGTCTGGGGCAAGGAGATGCAGTGACCATAGTAGCCAGACGCTCTGTCAGCCTGTCAAATTGTGACTGTACCCTTGCACCAACAACCTCAGTGTGGCAAGTGTGACGGCCCTCTCCTCCGTTTTATCTGCACAACGACCCTGTGAGGCAGATTAAGCTGAGAGGCAGCAATTGGCCCAGGGTCCTGTGAACTTCTTGGCTGGATTGGAACCCGGGTCTCCCCGTTACTAGTCCAGCACTCTACTTTCTATGCGTGCTTGTACGTAGCTCTTTGTGCACTTGTACTTAGCTTTTTGTGCGCGCATTTATTTTTTATTTATTTATTTGGATTTATATCCTGCCCTCCCCTTGACGGGCTTTTTAATTATTCAAATATTTATATGACGGTCTCTCAGTCGAACTGACTTTTAAGGCCGTTTCCAATGACATTTAATACATTGAAACAAGTCGAAGCGAATACAGAGCAGCAGTAAGATACTAAATTATGAAGATGGGTGGTTAAAATAGTCCAGTGTTCAAAGTGCTTCATTTTCAACATTGCAGCAAACCTTCCAATAGACTGTAAGGTAGGCTAAGAACTGCTTTCCTAGGGTCACCTGGTGAATTTTGGCTGAAATTAGGTATGAACAAGTGACTTCCCAAATCACTGCATGTTCTCCTGTTATCTGCCACACCAGCTCCTTTATTTGCTATCACCACTGACCCAAGTGCCTCTGAATGCTCAGAGGACTTGGGAGCTAAAGGGTCTGCTCTCTGACTTTGCACTGCAGAATGCCCCTGAAGGGCACCATGACATTGGAGATCAATCCTAAAGGTAAAGGTTCCCTTGCTCGAAAGCCAGTCGAGTCCGACTCTAGGGGTGCGGTGCTCATCTCCGTTTCAAAGCCAAAGAGCCAGCGCTGTCCGAAGACGTTTCCGTGGTCATGTGGCCGGCATGACTAAACACCAAGGCGCACGGAACTCTGTTACCTTCCCACTGAAGTGGTACCTATTTATCTACTTGCAATTTCTTGCTTTCGAACTGCTAGGTTGGCAGGAGCTGGAACTAGAGACGGGAGCTCACTCCATCATGGGGCACACTCAGGTCTCGAACTGCTGAACTACTGACCTTCCACAGCCTGCAGTTCAGCGTCTTAACGACTTGAGCCACCGCAGCTCAATCCTACCTTCCACTAAACCTGCTAGGGTCAGGCAAGCTCTTATCTGACTGCACCATGCTGAGCTGCTTCTAAAGCACAGTGTGAAGCTAGAGAATGGCCACTCACCAGAGGAAGGGGTGGTGGTGTTTGAGGTGATTGCGGAAGTGACCAGATTTGTGGACCTTTGAGTGGAAGTCCAGCTAGGGGCTCAGTGTCAGGAGCTGCAGAGGTACCAGGCCAGGTTTCAATGCAAGCATGGGGAGGAGTACTCTCTGTGTCAAGGTGAGAAGAAAAATGGTAGGCAGGTAATTTGTATCTACCCAGGAAGGTGGGGTACCTGCCTACCATTTTTCTTCTCACCTTGACACAGAGAGTACTCCATCTTTCTGTGTTATACCTCTAAGGATGCCAGTCACAGCTACTGGCAAAACGTCAGGTCCTACAATGCCAAGGCCACGGCCATACAGCCCGGAAAATCTGCAACAGCGAATGAACTCCAGCCGTGAAAGCCTTCGACAACATATTGAAAAGGAACAGTCCGTAGGTGATGTGAAAGACCTCCGCCTGAGACCTTGGAGAAGAGCTGCCAGTCTGAGTAGACAATACTGACCTTGATGGACCAAAGGTCCATCAGTATAAGGCAGCTTCATGTGGGTATCACCAGCAATGAGGTTTGAGTCAAAAGCCAGGAGCTGATGGTGGGTGGGTAATATGAAGTCCTTGACTTTTTTGCTGGAATTGAATAGCTCTCCCCCCCCCGCCGCCCTTTGGTAAACAGTGGAGAGCAGCTGGAATAGCCCTGACTAGCACAGAGCTTTTAGAAGCTGAGCAGGGTCAACCATGGTTAGTATTTGTATGGGGGACCACCAAGGAAAATCGGGGTTGCTATGCAGAGGAAGGCAGTGGCAAACCACCTATGCTCATCTCTTTGCCTTGAAAACCCCATGGTCGTGGGGTTGCCGTGAGTCAGTTGTGACAGCACGCCATTGTTGCTGTTTATTTTTAAATAGCGGCAACAGTCCTATGCAGAACTGAGCACAGAAAGATAGACACACACACCCCCAGGTGAGAGTGCCTCAGGAGGAGGGAAGTGAAGGCAGAGATGAACAGAGAAAAGAATGTAAGCCTATTGATTTTCAGTGGTGTTGAACGTATGTACGTTTTCATTGGATTGTAGCCTTATATATCAGGATAATACCGCATGTAACGTTTCATTTTTTTATTTTTCCCCCTAATGGCCTTAAATGTCATGCCAGATTTTTCTGGTCCTTACTGGATTTTTAAAGGCTTAATTATGATTTTTGCTTTGGATGCTTCTGTTTGTGTATAGTCATTGCATTCTTTGCTAATTGCTATAGCCTTTGGCTAAGATTCTGAACTGGTTAACAGTTCCCTAGAAGAACAGCAACAAAATCAGTTCCTTTGATTTGGCTCCCGTGCTCTGTATCTTGGTAGGTGTGGGTGCAGCAGCAACAACAACAGCTGCTATTACAAATTTAGAATTAACTAGCAAATTAATTTTCACCATGGGAAAAGCTGATAATTGTCTGGCTGTACAATGCAGTGGGTGTGAACGACATCATTTCCCAGCCTGTTTGAAAAGTACCATATGATATTTACGCTCCAGAAGAATTTGGTTTGGTCAGATGTCTGATGGATCATCAAAGTGGGGTATTTGAGGGGTTATCAAAAGGCTGCCTGGGGGGATTGTCACACCTACATGCCTGAGTATGGGCTGAGAGTCAGATTTGTTCATAGATCTGAAGGTGGGGGGGGGGGGGGTAGAGGAGGAATGAATTGGGATTTTGTAGCTTGCTAGCACAAATCAGCATTGGGAGGTGGCTGCAAGGAATTGGTGGTGCTCGGTCAGGAATGCTGTAGCTATACAACTAGCCCTTCCTCTGTGGGTATACCTGCTTGCCTTCCCCCTGCTCTACCTGTATGTCTGTCAGTGGTGACATGCCCAAACACAATTGGACAGTAGCATCAGGCCGGAGGCTACCTCTGCAAATTCAGCCTGTGGCCAAGTTACTGTCCCAGATTGACATAGATAACCACTGTGAGGGACATAAAATCCAGGCTGGCGGTTGTTCGCATCAGGAATCTGCAAAATGAGACAGACTCCTGGAGAATCACAGGAGCCACCCACCCCACCCCACCCCCATCCCCTAGTTCTGGAGTGATGAAGGACTGTATGCCCGTCTGGAGTACTCTGCAACCAAACTACTTGAGCAGCTTCATCTGGCCAAGTTTAATCATGCATGCAAGATCAACCTCTTCAACTACCACCGACTCACATATAAGGGACACTGTACTCCTAAGTGATCCTGTATTACGCGATCTCATGGTTCACGTGGGGAACCAGAACACCTTTTCACTGCTATTCTGATGTGGGAGTAGAGAACGCCATCTCCCACATCAGCCCATATCACTGAACATTCCTAGGGGTTATACCCAAAGAGACCGGGGGGGAGGGATCCACTCCCACCTAACACAAGCACAGTACAATTGGCTAGGGTTGAGGGAACACACTTGGGGGCATGATGCCTTCTGGTGTCGTCTCAGTAAATAGTGGCAGGCAGCCAGATAAGGAACTAGCCCAGTCTTGGGCTAGCAGCTGAACTCAGTTTCAGACAGGGTGTGAGTCCTAATCCACTCTCTCCAGGCAGGTAGACCTTCTTTCTACCAAGAATTAACCCATGGAGGGCTAGGTGCTCCAAGGAAAGATTTGGCAAATAGATTCATTCACCCTCTTTCCTTTACCAGTACCTACCTAAGCTGCACAAGGAGCATAAAGCAGACTTAAGACAAGGGTGGAAGTGTTTCCTGCACGCTTAATTCCTTATGTTTCCTGTTCTTAAACTTCTTGATCATACGTGTTTCCTAATTCCTTCACCATATCGTGCTTAGGTGTGATATGACCTATAGTTGGTGGCTTGGCTTGCTTTCTTGAGTTATCTCTTTGGCATTCAAGCTGTTTCCAGCATTCTGATCATGGTACGCTCATAGTGTGGGTTATGTCATCATCTTTAGTGGCTCAACCGTGTGTAGATGGGTATGGCGTGCAGACAGAAGACTTGTAAGAACATGCAGGAGCACAAACAGCATTGTCCACATGTTCTTCCTTGTGACCCGGTGGCCTCATCCCTTGGAACCCTGGCCAAATACTCAGATTTTATATGTTGAGAGTGACAAACCACCAACACTAGGAGATGCTTCCTGCTTCACTCCAAAGTTTGGCACAGTTGCCACAGGGAATCTGGCATGCAGAAGCTCCCATCCTCTCTCTTTCACTCCTTGTAAATGCTTTTGCCTGCCTCTTGTAGTCCAAATTTCTTTCAAGTGCTGGAGCTGCGCTGCCCTCTTCTGGGCCAGGATAATAACTACATTGCTGCCCGTGATGGAATTGTTAAGACACAGGCATGCACAAGAATGCGTACATGTGAACTGTATGTAGATTTTCACATGTGATAATCCTACATGCATGAATTGGGGTACATTCTCTACAGCGCTGAGCTAATGGCCGTTGGTCCATGGGCACCTAGAATTAGGAAGAATGATGCATGGCCGCTACCAGGCAAACTGGTTTCCCCATATCTTTACCTTCTGCAGGTCATGATGTACACATGAGAGGGCTGCCATCTAAGCAGTGGCGAGTGGGGGCGGGGGGACCTTTGCCAAAATACTTTTGGAACAATCAGTTATTTAAAGATGAGGGATCCCGCTGAGAAAATTTGGGTTCCAGTTCATCAGTGGTTTTTAGCCCTTTGATTTGGTCCTGGTTCTTTCTCTCCTGACCTTAAAACTCAAGGACATCCACTTAAGTTAGGTTTACAAGTAGCAACAGTGCATGTTGGAATGGGGAGAGAGAGGTTAATGGAGACAGGTTAATGGAGACAGGAGTGCAAAAAGAACAGAGAGTAACCCTGTTCAGATTCTACACCGATTTTTACAAAAGAACCAATGCGCATTAACTTTGCAAATGAGACCGGGGACCAGGACCTGGCTAAATGCAGGGTTTCAATCACTCATTTGGCTGTACACGCATTGAACGAAACATGAGAATTACTCAATGAATGTATGAAGTACAATCAAATGTGTGCTGTACACAGATTGTGTGTCCATTCGCTGTAACTGGTGAGCAAGGCTATAGTTACAGGAGATGGAGGGGGAAAGGGAAGGGTTAAGTGGACAAAAAAAGGGTTAGCTGTTGAAATGCACTGTGTTCACATTTTTTTGACATGGTGGTAATTGGCATCTTGAATGAACACAACTGTAAAAGTGTCCCCCAGAGGGGTCTCAGTTGCATAACCCCCGTCTTGTGATTTGACTGGCAGGAGAGAGGGTGAAAAGAGTGCTCTAGAGTGCTGAGTGTGGCAGGAAGGGTACTTAGACCCTGCAAGGAAAGATCCCTTGTTTCCTATGTCCTGCTGCTTGCCTGTTGAGCCAGAGGTACAAGCAAGAACCCCGGATGCTGCCATGCTAAACAGAGCTGAAACGCTGCCCAGAATCTAGAAGTCTTGCAGCAAATGTGTGCACAGCATGCTGGAGGAGTGGGAAAGGGCAGATTCACCGGGAGGAAAGAAAAATGGCTATAAAAATAGCAGAATGCCAATAAAAATAGAATGCAAAATCTGTGCTGTGTTCTCATTTATAATTCAGTGTGACGTTCTGGTCAGTGATTGTAAAAATTGCATAGTAAAGGCTGAGAAGGTAAGGGAATGACGGCTAAAATAGCTAGGGGGCTGGAGCATTTTGCCCATTTTTTAAAAAATCCTGCCATTCCTCCCAAATTGCTCAGGACAGCATGCAGAGTTCTCTTTTATTATCACAACGACCCTGTTGAGGTAGGGAGGCAGGCTGGGAGTGTGTGAGTGGCCCAAGGTCATCTATTGAGCTTTGCAGGAGAATGTGAAACTGGGTCTCCCACACCCTGGTCCAGGATTCCAAGTATGACACCGGAGAAAGGGGTACAAGAGTGTGGGAGGCAGAAAGATGGCAGAGAGGAATATGGCTAGGAAGCTAGTGTAGCATAGTGTCCCAGCTGTGTGGCCCTTGGTTCAAATCTCACCTCTGCCACAGATTCAGTAGGACGTAAGCAAGCCACCCTCTCTCTTGGCCATGGCACCTCCCCCCAATACAATATGAGTATAATAATGCTGACCTACCTTATAGGGCTGTTGTAAGGATTGCAAGAAAATATTGTGTGTGAAATGCTTTGTGTGCTAAAATGGATAAATGAACACCAGAAATTATCATTCGGATGTTAGAAGTTTATAATGAGCTGTCCAGGGAGAGTAAATGCAAAGAAAATGCTTGATCATCCTACGTGTGGGATTTATTGTTCCACTATGAATACAGAGGCTTACACGGCTCTTAGTAACTTCTACTTTATATCATAACCAGTTGATGAAATACAAAACTGGAACCTCCATGTTCAGAGACAGTATACCTGTGGGGAAAAGTCACAGAGGTGGGTTATCTTCATTGTGCCCCTCTTGAGAGCTTCCTTGGACATCTTGTGGGTCACTATTAGAGAAGGACTGATAGACTGGATGCGTCTTTGTCTGTGCCCTTCAAGTAGTTGTTATGTCCTTTATTATGTTTTATTTATTATATTATTTCTGTTCCCTTCCCCCTTTATCTTTGTTAAGCTATGACAGTTCGGAATGGGGGGAATGTGCTGGTTCCCTGCTACCCCTCTGGAGTGATCTATGACCTTCTGGAATGTCTGTACCAGTATATCGACTCTGCGGGCCTCTCCAACGTCCCCTTCTACTTCATCTCCCCTGTCGCCAACAGCTCACTTGAGTTTTCCCAGATCTTTGCTGAATGGCAAGTATCCACGGGCTGTATAGGAGTGGTGGGGTAGTGGTGGTGGCGGTGGCCCATCGCTACAGAGATAAGTGTACTCCAGTGGTGTTGGGGGGAAGGCTTGTGGGACAGAACTTGACCCTCAGTCATGAATGATGTCCACCCTGTGCAGTTCATATAATTACCAAGCTGGCCCTGATGGCGACAAAAGCACGGACACCCTCTTCACCTCATGTATAATGCAGTGCAAGGTGTGGGTGGATAGGTGACGGGGGGGGGGGGGGTTTCCTGTGGAATCCGTATCATGTAAAATCCTGAGTTGCGTGATCATTTTCCTCTCCGAGGGGAATAGTATTCCATAAGTAGAGCCTCAGAGATAAGAGGTGTGTGCATATTTTTCCATCACAAGAAGACAATTTGCATCCCCATGAATGTACAGATCTTGACCGCCCAGCCAGCCAGCAGCAGCAGCTTCTTTTTTTCTATTCTTTTCTTTTTTGTGGAATCAGTGTACCAGATCAATTTATGAGTTTGGTCTGAAGTCTCTCTCTCTTTTTCCTACCTCTCCCCCCCCCCCCCCCCAAACCCCATATAGGTAATAATAGAATATTTGCATTTCTCCATCTGCCAGAACTTTAGTACAACAATATGGAAAAAGGTGAGAACATCGGAACAAGCATACTTGAAACTTTAGCTGTTCTGGATTTTCCAGGTTGTACGGCCATGGTCTTGGCGGTCCAAGACCACGGCCATGCAACCCGGAAAATCTACAACAGCTAATGAACTCCAGCCGTGAAAGCCTTCGACAACATACTGGAAACTATATGTCAAATACTAAGAATAGAATTAGATATAATGCTCAATACAGGGCTGCCGCTGAAAACAGCAGCTCCCTGCCCTTGCCAGCGACTTGTGTAGGTCTTCTACATATTAAGAGAGGAGGGACCATGCAAAACTTAGTTGCCATGTTTAGTAGCACTTTTTGCCCTCATAGTGCAAGAGGAATAAACATCAAATCCATTTAAAAGCTAGGGATGCTTCTAAGCACCTGTGAAATACTAAAGGGGCTGGATAAAGGGGAGAAATTTTGAGGTAATTCCAGAAGTGGGCACAAGAGAAAAGGCCTCTGCAGTGGGCCCCGGTCAACTTTTGATCTCCACATCTTAAGTAAGGCCCCAGAATGTACTGTAATGGTAGATTACCTCCAGTGACAGAATTTCTCAGTCTGATTGGGTTATCTGAACAGTAGGTGGCAGCAGTTAACTGCATTGTTGTTATCATACAGGCCTGTAATTCTAGTTTGTTTTGTGCTTTTTTTTCTCTCTTCTCTTCTCCCACTCCACCAATTTTTTTTGTATAAGGCTGTGTCATAACAAGCAGACAAAAGTGTACCTGCCCGAACCACCATTTCCTCATGCTGAGGTAAGAGAATACTACCAAAGGCCTGATAGACTGTTTCGTTATTTTTTCCCCACAGAACAGAATACCTAAAGCTGCTTCAGTCATGTGCTTGCCATGCCAGAATGAATTTAGGTTTTAGAAAACAAGGTTGTTTGTTTACTTTTCCCCACCTCTGTCTTAAATCAAGCTATGTGGTTCATGACATCTAATTATTACCGCAAAATGACTATCTCAGGTTTTTTTAAAACAGAAATTTAACTATGCAGACAAAACAACATCAAACTAAACAGCAGGAGCAAATCCATTTAACCTAGTCTAGTGACACCAGCAACCTAAAAGGCATTCTGAAATCTATATATCTAATAGCGAAGACGCCCCCTGCGTGCAGATATCTAAATCCGCACATCGGGGGCAGGGAGATTTTCCTGCACATCTGGGGCGATCCCCAGATATGCAGAAAAATCTAAAAACTGTAAAAAACTATAGGGGGGATACTGAAATCCCCCCAAAAGTAAAAGAGCATCCCCTGTGCATGCTGCGGGCGGGGGAGGAACGAGAAAGTTTGGCGGGCCAACGAGGCCTCGCCACCGGAGGGAGGGAGGGAAGGAGAAAGTTTGGCGGGCCGCCGAGGCCTTGCCGGCACCACCGAAGGGGGAAAGCTCGGCGGGCTGGCGATGCACTGCCGCCACTGGGGGAGGGAAGTTTGGCGGGCCAGCGAGGCGCCACCACCGCCACTGCTAAGGGAGAGGGAAGCTTGGCGGGCCGAGGTCAGGCCTCGCCGTGGGTGCCGAGGACAGGGGAGAAGGCTCACCTGCGGCTGCTTCTCCCGTGGAGCGTCTCCCCCCCCCCATGAGTATCGTGGGTTCCCCTTCTTGTATTTACTCTGGGCTTTTATAAGCAATGTTTTTGGTCTCCTGTGGGAGGAACTGGGAAAATGTTGGTGCCCCCACTAAGAAGGTGGTACTCATTTGGCCCCCTCAAACTCAGAGCTAATTCCCCCCCCCCCAACCCTGCATCAAAACAAAGGCTAAATACATGTAACTATTTTTGGCTGATATTCACCAGTACTTTTCCTTCCTCCATTTCCTGTGTAGTACTTCCCATTCATCCCGGTCTAGACTGTAAGCTTCTTAGGGCAGGGACTACTCTTCTTGCTTAGAGTATTCTGTAAAGATGGGTCTACATGAGTAATAATTCTTATATTGATTCTAGTACATTTTTATCCCTCCTCCATGGAGCGCAGGGTAGCATAGAGCAGGGGTGTCAAACATAAGGCCCAGGGGCCGGAACCGGCCCATTTGGTGCTCTTACGCGGCCCGTGAGCAACTGATGCAAGGGAGGGGATGTTGGGGGGGAGTGGGGGGGAGCCACTCCACTGTGGCTTCAGCACGGCAGAACAACCTCGTCTGCAGCAGTCCAGCACTGTGGGAGCATCTGCCACTCCAGCTGTCTCTCCAGTCCACCTATGTGGGTTTCCTCTGCACCCCTCTCCCAGCCCATGGGGCCTTGCAGTGATGATACATCAATTCAGAGCTTACCAGCTGCTGTCCTTTATACAATTTCTGTTTCCAGTAACTGACATTGCATTTTATGGCACACATGTCTCCGCCCGACACAGTGACATTTATGTCAGATGTGGCCCTCGTAACAAATGAGTTTGACACCACTAGCCTAGAGTGTTCTCCCTTCCTCATGTTATCCTCTGAGGTAAGTTAGGCTAAGAGAGTGTAGTTAACAAAAATCACCCAGCAAGCTTCACTACGGAGTGATTATTTTAACCTGGGTCTCCCAGATCTTTGTCCACTACTTTATCTGTTCTAACACACTGGCTCCTCGAGAGAATGCTTGGAGCTGATACGTTTACCAGCTGGGGTTGAGGGAGATGGGGAAAGACATTGCATCACGATACCTAAAAGAACACCTCCAAAGCAATAGAAAGTACCAGGGCAGGAAATGGGAAACACTTGAATGTTTAGTAAAAGATCTAACACTTTTACTAAAGAAGAATAAACAGAAGAGGGTGAGCAGTATTTGAGTGAACTTGCAAAGGACTTACCACAAAAGCAGCAGTGAATATCCTCTTCAGCTTCTCTTTGTTTTCCTGAATTATTTATTTACTTTATTTATATCCCACCTTTCTCCTCAGTAGGGACTCCAAGTGGCTTACCTCATTCTCCTCTCCTCCATTTTATCCTCACAACAGCCCTGTGAGGTAGGTTAGGCTGAGAGAATGTGACTTGCCTAAGGTCATCCAGCCAGCTTCCATTGCAGAGTGGTGATTCAAACCTGGGTTTCCCAGATCCTAGTCCAGCACTTTAACTGTTACACCATGTTGAATTATCCACACAGTTTGAACTCATCTTTGTTTGCAGCCTTGAGGACTAGAAGTTTTGTTTTATTTTAAAGGGAATCTGAGATTCCCAGGGTTCTTCTTTCTGGACCCATTACCTTGTTTATTTTACATTTGCACTTCATTGCAGAATATACTCAGCCATTATTCAGGTTAACATTGTATTATTGTTTTGAACTGTTATTGTTGTTATTCAGTCGCACAGTCGGGTCCAACTCTTTGCGACCCCATGGACCACATCACGCCAGGCCCTCCTGTCTTCCACCGTCCTCCGGAGTTTGCTTAATTTCATGTTCATTGCATTGTTTTGAACTACCTGGGCCCAAACTGAACTTTTCCCAAGGAGCTGCCACAAAGATGCTGACGGAAACAACTAAAACTTCATTGAAGGGTTTTCCCCACCACCACCAGTTCTGTTTACTGAGATAGAGGTTTAGGGCTGCATTCACAACAACCTCTGGTTTAGCCAAGATTCACACATGCACAGGTTATTGCTGGACTTCCGCTATGTTCCTGTCCACTTGGGCCTAGTACATTGAAGGATTTGTGGGTGCCTGCATTCGTTTGGCATGGGGAACTGCAGTGTGTTGCAAACCATGAATCCTTAATGGTGCTCCACACACGGAGATAGGTATGAGAAGTGTTTGGAAGGATGGCAATAAGCCATGTCCATGGCTATCTCAGCTGAACTGGAGCTTCTTAGGATGTCTGCCTTACAGGCCGAAGTGATGAAAACCAACAGCCTTCCGCTCTGCCCCCTGCCTTCACCTATCACCTCCCGCCTAGTATATCTAAAGCAATGCGTGCTTAGACTCATGTGAGCTGGTGGAACAGAATATTCCAAAGCAAGGTGCTTTTTAGGTCACTGCAGGCTGAACGGGCAAAGGTGGTGAATGCAAGACATGCCGCACCTGCTTCTGTATTGATTTTCAAACGGATGCATAGCTGGCTTGGAAATTCCGGATGCGCAAGCCCACACAGAATAGATTGTAGTCTTTTCTGACCTCGCTGAACAGAAGACTGCATAGATTTATTCAGCTTTACAGGCTTGCTTATTGACCTTCTAAAGCTCATCTTCCTTCTTTTAAAGGGAGAGGAATCCATTGGAGGCCATCTTTTGTTTTCACACTGGAATTTAGGTTTGAAGTAGCTTTTAACCATCTTCAGCCCCTGGAGTTTTTGGTCAATAAAGAACCTTCCCTCTGCAGGGAGATGTCCTTGAAGCTGTTTCTTATCTTTCCATAAATATAATGTATTGTTGGTTGTGGGTGGAGGGTGTTTCCTCCAAGGTCTGGTTTCAACATCGCTTAGCTCTCCGGAATTCTGGGTGCTTGGAAATGAGTTTAATTTCTTACCTACATATCCTGAGTTAAATAATTAAAATGTGTCTCTTTTAAAAATCATTGAAAGGGTGTAACGGACAGAAAGAAACCACAAATATTGTCCAGTTTGCCAAAAGGGTAGTGCTAGGGTCTACAGGATTTTAATCAAGACTCTCAGGATCTAAGAGACACATGTAAGGGAACATCTGAACCTGCCATGTGCCAAATCCGATAACTAGTCCAGCTAACTCGATATTGTTTACTCTGGTTGACATCAAATCTCCAGGATCTGAGACAGATTGCCCCCCCCCCAATAGTACCTAATTTTTTTTGTTTTATTAGCAGTGATTAAACCTGGGACCTTCTGTGCTCAGAGCATGGGTTCTTAGAGCTGCCCCCCCCTCCTAAAGGGCAAGCCCAGAATAAACATGGGAGACAGAATTAGAACCCATAACTCAAACACAACAAAACACTCCTGGGCACAGCCACAGGGGGTGCATATAAAGAGAAAGCCTTGCCTTGCAGATAGGGTTGCCAACTTCCACTTGGCCCCTGGAGATCTCCCACTATTATAATTGATCTCCTGATGACGAAGATCAGTTCCCCAGGAGAAAATGTATGCTTTGGAGGGTGGACTCTATGGCACTATACCCTGCTGAGGTCCATCCATCCCATAAGACCCTCTTTCCTGTATTGAGTTCCACTAAAACAGGTTCTGCCATTTCTATTGATTTTAGTAAGGCTCATAAGCACTGCTGAGATTTCTGACTCTTCCCCCACCACCCAGAAGCTGGATTTCATATTCTGCAGAACATTACTTGTCTAGCGTGTTACCTTCCAAGCAGCCAGCTCTTGCTGCTGAAGGAAATGCATAAATGCCAAAAGCTGCTCCAACTGGAGATCTTCACCAGGCTGAATTACAGGAGAATTTGGAAGAGTGGGTGCTCATTAATTTGCAGAGCATATTGTGTGTATTTAGATTCCACAGTAGAAAGTAGAGTGGGGATTATGAATAGCTCTCTTGTAGAAAGGGGAGGGCACAGTGGCCTTTCTTACCGATCCCAAGTAGCTGAGGCCCAGTTGATGAAAGGCAGACAGGGCAGGGCAGTTAAGAGAAGATTTGAGTTGGACCGGGCAGATAGGAGTTGGTGAGGCAAGCGCTATGAGCCCCAGTCTCCTGTCTGTAAAATGGGGGTATTGGTGGTCTGCCTCTTAGAGCTGTCATTAGGATGGTGGTAGTGCTGGTCTGGCAGTGTGTGTAGTATAGCCAGAAGATCCTAAGGTTGTCTGGCAGCCAGAAGTTCAAGCTCTTTTAGCATTATGCACCACTAGGTGGTGTGCTGGACTTGTTTTTAAGGCAAGAGACGTTTCAGAGGTGGTTTTGCCATTGCCTGCCTCTGCGTCGCAGCCCTGGTATTTCTTGGAAGTTTCCCTTCCAAATACTAGGCAGGGGCGACCCTGCTTAGCTTCCAAGATCTCACAGGTCATGGCATCATCAGGATGAAGGAGGTGATTACCGCAATGACAATGCCTTAGAACGTTAGCCATAGAAGTGAACCCTCCCTCCAGGGTTCCTCTAGCATCACATCATTTAAAAAAAACAACAACAACCCTCAGGGTAGGTGTATGCAAATACAAGGGCTGAGCTATGCAAAGGGAGTGGTTCTATTCTCAGTAGTGCTCATTCAGTATCGTGTGATGAATTTAAACAGCTTGCAGAGGAACAGAGACGAGAGAGCAAAGCAGAAGTAGGGGGAGAGGTTGTGTATTAGAATCATAGAGTTGGGAGGCACCTCCAGGGTCATCTAGTCCAGCCCTCTGCACAATGCAGGAAATTCACAAATACCTCCCACTCCCCACCCCCAGTGACTGCTGTTCCATGCCCTGAAGATGACAAAAAACCTCCAGGATTTCCAGCCAAACTGACCTGGAGAAAAATTGCTTCCTGACTCCATCCAGTGATGGATTCCCAAATGTACTGTTCCTTATAGAAGTAAATGGCTACCATTTACTCAAAGGAGAAAGGTAAAGCAGTAAAGCACTGGGAAACACTCCAACCCCCATACTTTCCTGATAGGGACCCCCAGATGAGGATGCAATGAGGCACTGCCTCCCCCTGCCATGTCCTTGCAATATACAAGTCACCACTCCACCCTCTTGTCATAATGATGAGCATTGGGCTGCGTGTGTTGGTTAATTGCCACCAAGTCTCTTCTGACTTCAGGCAACCCTATGAATGAATGACCTCCAAAAGGTCCTATCGTTAACAGCCTTGCTGAGGTCTTGCAAACTAAGGGCGTGGCTTCCTTGATGGAGTCAATCCATCTCGTGTTGGGTCTTCCTCTTTTCCCTCTGCCTTCAACTTTTCCTAGCATTATAGTTTTTTACCAGTGGCTAGTTAATGTATAATTAGAAGGCAATCTAAAAGACTGTGACTTTTGGGAAAGAAAGTCTATTTGTGCATTACCAAAAATACATGATATGGATAGCACAGAAATTCAGAACGCTTATGAGAAATAAATTTTTCTAATGCACATTTTAAGAGCTTGGTTTCACATTACTTTTTAGCATATACTGTATTGTACATCTTAAGTAGTGTTGACGTAGTATGTCTTTTGAATACTTACTGAAGTACATATCTTTGATTGAGAACAACAATTATTTTTACCCAGCTCATCCAGACGAACAAGTTGAAACATTACCCCAGCATCCACGGAGACTTCAGCAACGACTTCAAGCAGCCTTGCGTGGTGTTCACAGGCCACCCTTCCCTTCGGTTTGGGGATGTGGTGCACTTCATGGAGCTGTGGGGGAAATCCAGCCTCAACACGGTGATATTTACAGGTAAGGGTTTGCGGGTGCCTGAGGGGAAAGGAAGATTGGAGTCCTGATCAGAGAGCTTCCTAGGTTTCTGCTCCCGAGGGAAATTAGTCTGCTGTTTCAGGCAATGTTTCTCAAGAAAACAACTGTGGAGGCAAAAAAAAGAAAGAAAGTATAGATTGATTTGACTGGGGGTTTACAGACCGTATTATTTTCACCTCTCTGTCATAATTCTCTGTCTACTCACCGTCCACAAACCAATATGTGGACTGTGAAGTTGCATAGAATTTGAGAAGTTGCTGAAAGCCTTTGCCTGGTTAGGTTGACCTCAAAACGCAATGAATTCACAATTGCTTCCTGCTCCGGGTTTGTGCTTTGTGTGTATTCTTTAGGCAGACCCCTGAGAGGTGAGCACCAAGTCTGCAACAGTGAACTTTTCTGTCAGTACCTGGGCCAAGCACCTGGTCACCCTCCTCAGTTCCCTATTGGGTGTTGTAAATAAGAAGTGGGAGACTGACCAGTTATGAAGGTGCGCAGAGAGTTTATATAGTTATGAAGGTGAATATATACAGAGATATTTACAGGCTATCGTACAGCATGTCGTGCCTTAGTCTATGAGAACTAAGTCCCCCATCCAGTTTACTAAGCTGATAGCTTTTATGCTAAACTCCAGCCAATCTCTAACAGGGTGATGCAATCACTAACTCTAACAAGCCCTGAAAGAGTAACACCTGCTAGAAAACACCTGGCTGTAATTACATGATTACTAGCTTGACAGCTAGGTCTGACAAACAGATCAAACTGATCTATAGTAACTGCTTGCTACCTCTATCACTCTGACATATATCTCAATATTCCCTTCTACTCTTGGTTGTTTTTAAGGCCCCAGTGTGTATCATCCTGTTTTCAACAGCAAGCAGCCGATGTGGTGTAGTGGCCAGAGTGGTAGACCAGGACTGGGGGAATCAGGATGAGACTCACTGTCAGTTCCATCCTAAGAACACTTTACTGGGAGTAAGTCCCACTTGGGTAGCATTCTGAAGAAGACTTCTTAGGATTGCTGTGTGATCTTGGGCCAGTTGCTTTGTTTCAGCCTCAACTACTTAGCAAGTTGTTGTGACAAGTCAGTCAGTGAGAGGAGGGCTGTAGGTATGCCACCCTGAGCTGCTTGGAGGAAAGGAGGGATTTTCAAAAAAGTAATAGAGAGGAAACCTCCAAGGTGCACCCAGAACAGTTTCATAAAACTCAGCATGTTCCAAGCACACAGCAACACATGAACTTGCCTTATTGTAGCCCTGTGGAAATGGCAGCATGAGCACGGCAGTCCCTCCTCCACCTCCACATGATCGCCAAGTAATCTGCACGGTGTGAACGTGGGAGTGGGAGTTCCCACAGGCATGCTGCCGCCCCTTCCCCGTGATCAGCAACATTCAGAAAGCAGCATCACTGATCGTGGGGAGGGGAGCATACGTGCAGGCACTTTGGTGTAGTGGTCAGGAGCACGGACTCTAATCCGGGAGAACTACATTTGATTCCCCACTCTTTCGCATGCACCTGCTGGTGTGACCTTGGGTCAGTCACCAGTTCTTTCAGAGCTGTTCTCTTCAGGGCAGTTCTCGAGAGAGTTCTCTCAGCCCCACCTACCTCACAGGGTGTCTGATGTGGGGAGGGGAGGGGACAGGAGATTGTAAGCCGCTCTGAGACGCCTTCGGGTAGTGAAGGGCGGAGTATAAATCCAATCTCCTCCTCTTCCTCCTCCTTGGGTTTGCACCCTGCAGGCGACTCTGCAGTTGCACAGTGGTGGAACCGGTTAGCTGGTGCCCCCTCTCCCTCCCTGTGCAGGTCGGTGCACAGGTGGGTTGTCTGCACAGGACTCCTGAGTCAGACTGTTGGTTGATCAAAGTCATTGTTGTCTTGCACATCACCTTCTACCTGGTCCTTTTAGCTGGAGATGCCAAAAATTGAATATGGGACCTTCAGCATGTAAAGCAGATGCAGGGCTATCTGTAAAGCAAAACGTACCACCCACGTGACAAATGAATGTGTAGGCCACTCCTATCAGTGTAAAGCTGCCTCAAGCAGATTTTGGTGAGCTGAGGGATATTTTCTCTAAACAAATTAAATAAATGGTAAGGGGAAGTCCTAAGCAGGTCCACTTGGAGGTTACATCCGTTTCATTTAGTGGGCTTACTCCAGGAGAGGGTTTTTAGGATTGCAGCTGGAATCTTTCCTGTTGTGTAGGTTTTAATAAACTCATATTTATGCTGTGTTTGCGCTCCTGTCTGAACAATGTGGATCTCCCCCCTCTTTGATGAGGACCTCCTTCGAAAGTTAACACCAGTGGCAGAGGAGCCACTGTGGTATGTCTCCTTCTCATGTCGCAAACCCTGGAACATATTTGAGAAATCCACGGTATTGCTGCTTCCATACCAGGAAGTTGTTACAGCACTGGCATGGGGAGGAGCTATGTTGTAGACTCCTCCCACATAACCGAGGGTTCCAGTGTTACCTCCACAGCATAGAAGAGGAGCCATGGAGTCGCAGGAGTCCCCCCATATTAGAAGTGACCCCTTCATACTCAAACATTATGCTTCCCGTTCGATTTCATGTAGCCATTTTTTAAAAAACACCAGACTTTATTCCAAACCCCATTTAATAGAAAAACATATTTGAAGTCTATTATCTTGTCAAAATTTAATTTCCCTCCTTCAAAATGAAACATCCCAAGCCTGATTCTGGCCTTAGGTCATATTTAGGCTGCTTTTTATGCTATCAGGTTTTTTTAAAATTTATAGAAGATTTGATTAAAAGCAAGAGATGGATTTTTTTGCCCTCTCTCACTCTTGATTAAATTTGCAATAGGAAAGAATGATTGGGCACTAATCTTACCGAATGGATTGCCATTTTTCCGCCCCCCCACCCCACTTGATTGTGATGAGGCTTAATTGTGGGTATAATTTTCATCCATTTAACTTGGAAATAACCAGAGGGTTTTAAAAAGTGAGCAAGAAAGGTTCATTCCAAGGTTTGGGTGTCTCTGCCTTAGACTCATTTAGGGGCACTGTTTGCACCAAAGGGTAATCCGTGGCTCTTAGATACAATGACTAAAGGGAATCTCCGTGTTCAGAGAGGCAGAAACCACCCAGAATGCAAGTGCTAAGAGGGAACAACAGCAGGGGGTAGGCTTCAGCTACTCTGGCCTGCTTGCAGGTCTTCCAGCAGCACCTGGCTGGCCACTGCATGAAAGAAGATGCTGGACCAGATGGACCACTGGCATGGTCTGGCAGAGCTGCTTCTTAGGTTCCGAAGGAGGCTTCTGTATTTGCATCTCTATCTGGATGGGAAATTGTACTTACAATTAAGCATTTAATGTACAGTTCCTCTTTCCCATCCAGCAACCAGGTGCATGTGAGAAACTTATAGATCTACAATTCTGGCAATTGGCAGGGGTGGGGTGGGGTGAAGAGGCTGGATTTGGAACACACACACACACACCCATCTGCTCCTCTGTCAAATAGCTGACTAATGGGATTTTTAGCCTGTTAAAGGGGCGTTGCACCCACAACTGTGACTGGCCCATACGCACTCTATTTCATCAGTGTGCTATTTGTTTAGAGAGACTATGCAATTGATGGCCTGTATCCAACCATGCAGTCCCTCCTACAGAACAGTATCTCTGTCTGAAAAAACTACGGGCAGCTGTTTCTGCCGAGCCATCCCATCCACTACAGACCCTCCCCTCTATCCCCTGTGCTGTTACTGAGGGGCCTACTGACCCCTCAGCAACAAAGTTTTGCTGCACTCAGTGGGCTGCAGGAGAAAAGAGAAGCAGAAAGTCCTGCTCTGAAAAGGCTGTAGGTGGCTGGATAGACAACAGGTAGGCGTCAGGATACTCTGAGACAAGGTTTCTTAACTCTCCAGACAAAGGCTGGAATCCCAAGTAACGTTTCTGTGGGGCATCTCAGACTCAAAAAACAGTTGTAATAACAATTGATTGGCACAGTAATGAGATACCCCAGAGAACAAGAAAAACTGTGAGAAAGTGACGCTTAATATATGTCTTTAAAGAATCGTAGAAAAGTGGAAAAAAAATATATACATAATCATAGAAAACTATATATATTGACGGTGATCTCCGGAATATCTTGCCGTTTCGAAGGAAGATCTTCTGAACAAAGATGTGGGACAAAAACTGTCTCTCAATAGTTCATATCCTCTGGTGACGTCTCACAATGATCAAAGAAGATGTATAGTAGAACCTGCCATGGGCAATCATCTTAGCCCATCATGGGCAATCATCTTAGCCCATGGCAGGTTCTACTACACATTACAGCTGGTATGATTATTGAAAATCTCCTTTGATAATTGTGAGACGTCACCAGAGGATATGAACTATTGAGAGGGCAGGAACGGAATTCCGAAACAGACATCATATTCTGTAGCTGAATTAATGTTTCCGAATGTCAGTGTGCATGTAGACTTTTGTGAAAAAAGCAGAATAGGAAAACTCTTGTCAGGCCCACCAGCTCATTGTGTTACCTCTTGCTAGCCACTCTTCTCCAGCCTAGAGTCATTGTGAAGATAAAAAATGTGGAGAAACTATGTAAGGAGAAGCCCAAGCTCCTTGGAAGAAGAGGGGAATTAAAAAACAAACAAGCAGATGCAGAGGAGTCCTCAAAAGTGTGCTTGGAACAAGCTGTTTGCTAGAGAGCTGTTTGCTAGAGAGGCCAAGCAAGGAGGGGGCCTAAAAGAAGAAAGGCTCTTCTAATGGGGGGGGGGGAGAACTTTCTGAATTGCCAAAGAGAGGAAGAGCTTCAGATCTGTAACAGCAGGGGAGAGCCTTGCAGCTGCATCCTGGGAAAGTTTACTTGCAAGTAAGTCATGGGTGGGTGGGGGTGGAATTCGCTGCCAGAGGATGTAGTGATGGCCACAGGAATAAACAGATTTGAAAGGGGGATTGGATAGGTTCATGGCGGATAGGTCTCTCAGTGGCTGCTAGCCATGGTGACTGAGGGGAACCTGCACATTCAGAAGCACTAAACCTCTGAGTCCCAGAGTCAGGAGGCAACATCAAGGGAAGGCCTCGGCCTCTATGCCCTGTTGTTGGCCCTCCAGAGGAACTGGTTGGCCACTGTGTAATACAGGATGCTGAACGAGAAGGAGCCAGTGGTCTGATTCAGTGGGGCTCTTCTTAGGTTCTTATGTTTATGTTCAAGGTATTAGAAAGAGCCCAACATGTTTTGAGAGTTAGAACGCTTCCTCAGGGATACCTATAAAATGAAGAAAATATATACACACAGACTCCCGGCTTACCAAATCAGTGTAAAATGTTTGTTTTCTTAGATTGCATTCATGCATCACATGTAACTTGGAGTAGCTCTGGTTTGCAGCCTGCACTTAAAAGGCAACCAGTGCCACCTGACTTTTTTCCCCTCCCCTCCCTCCCTTCTCTTTGCAGAGCCTGACTTCTCCTACTTGGATGCGCTAGGACCTTATCAGCCCCTGGCGATGAAGTGTGTTTATTGTCCCATAGACACCAGGTTGAATTTCATCCAGGTGTCCAAGTTACTCAAGGAAGTACAGGTAATTAGAGGAAGCATCCTCGTACTGTCCTTAACATAAGGCCCAAACTAGACCTTACCCTAAACGTATGACTGTTACTCAAAAAAGGCAGCCATGTATCTTCTCTGCCTCCATCACTTTTTCTATGTGCTACCTTCTTTCATTGATGGCTGTGGATTTTCCTGTTCTTTTTCCACGTCATTGGCTAGCAGAGACAGGAAAAGACAAAGCATTTTGACATCACAACACAGTATGAGTTTTGCTGAATTTTATGAGCTTGCTCCAGATGCATCACTAGTGCCTCCCTGCAATGTCAGGTTTTGCCCAGGAGAGGGAACCCTGTTTGTGTGAAGAATTTCTGGCAAGATCTAGTGTCTGCCCTTGTGAGCTGTGAGTCCAGGGAATCAGTGGTCCAAATCTCACCTCTGCCATAAACTGGCTGAAGGCTCTGAGGCATGCTAGTATTCACTCAGCCCCAACCCCATCAGCAATACAAGCCCACTGGAACGGAGCTGTTGGAAGGCTTGTTGTTCATGTGCAGCAGGATGAGTGGTGGTAATGAGGTGGAAGGAGAGCTGGCATGGTGCAGTGGTTAGTGTCTCAGAGTAGGACTAGGGAGACCCAGGTTTAGGTCTCTGCAGCGAAGAAACTCATTGGGTGGCCTTGGACCAGTCACTGTCTCGCAGTGTAACTGACCTAGCTTGTCGCAAGGAAAAAACGGAGGAGCAGAGAGCCAAGTGAACTTCCCCCATGCTCCCAGGAAGAATAGTGAGATACAAGTGAGATCGATTCTAATGGTGGTTGAGTTGATTCTGCAGCTTGGGTGTCACGTATGAATGCTTCCCATGTTTTAAAAAAATCCATGAAACTAGAAACCTAGCACCCCAAGGAGATGTTTGTACTAGAAATCTCCTACCAGATGTTTTAGGGTTTTAAAAAAAAATTGCAAGGAATCGGTAGGGTATAGTGGCATGCCTTCAGTTGCAGTGAGACATTTAACTTGCTGTTGTTGCTGCATATGTCGATCAGGCCGAAGATGCCTCTTGTTTTGCTTTTTTTTTTAATAATAAACTACAAACTATAACAGAAAATTGGGGATGGGAAACTACAGCTAGGGAGAAAGGAAAGAAAACCACTAGTAACTAAAACCCCAAGAATAGGAGATCATAACAACAGCTTATGCAAATGTTATTCTTAATCGCTAGTATTATTTTGAACATAGTCGGTTATGCTAAATTATTTATCTTTTTATCCATCAATTTATCTGTTTAAGAAAACCCCCAGAGCATCCCATAGTTAGTGTAAAGTTTTCAGGCACAATTCAGAGTCCTTCAGCCTTTATTTTGTCTTGTCTTTTCTAATCCTCAATTTGTATGAACTTTTGGAGGCGGCCTCCCCCTTTTCAGAGAGAGTTTTCGTCGGAAGACACCAAGTCCAATTCGCCATCAGATTTGCTGTCATCTTCTTCCCTCTCGTCCCCGGCTGGCTCCCCCAGCTGCACTCTCAGGAACTCACGTGCTTTGGAAACAGAGTCAATCTTTTCTTTTTTATCGTGGAGTTTGAAAATGAGGCCTTCTGGAATTAGCCATCTGTAACTAATGCCATTAGTTTGTAGAAAAAGGATTAATTCTTTGTATTTCTTTCTCTTTTGTCTTATTTCAAATGGGATATCTTTTAGAATCCTGATAGAATTGTCCCCAATTTTCAAGGGTGTTCCAGTAGTTGCTTTCAGGATAAAATCCCTCACATGCCTCTTCGAGAATCTGACTACTATTTCCCCAGGCAGATTATTCTTCTTGATGTGTATGGAGTAGGACCTGTAGACCACATCCATTTCGCTAAAAATGTATTCCACTTTGAAATCTGTAACTGGGGCTAATGCTTCAATCAGCAGTTGCTTCAGATTCTCACCTTTTAATTCTGGAACTCCCTGGAACCGTAGGACCAGATTTGCTTTCTCCATTTGCAGCTGTAAAAGTTGTGATTCTTCCGCAGCTTGTTTCATTTCCAGCTTTTGATATGTGCTGTATATTATTTTATTGCTTCCAAATAGCTTCCAGGTCTGTCTGACTATATTCCCACTTTCTTTTGCTAGCCTCTTCATGTGGTTTGTCCAGAGCAGTACACCCAACCCCCACCAACCCAGTCCCATCGCACGGACTTGATGGTCGATTGCCTGCCCCCACCCATGTCCTACCACCGAGCTGAGGTGCTGACCCTTCCGTTCAAACGCCGCTATGAGAAGATAGAAATCACACCAGAGGTGAGTGACCAGAGGTCAGCAAGGGAGCCAGATGGAATCCAGCAGGGCCTGTTTGGGCATTTGAAGGTGGCCCCAGTGGGACCTCCCTTAATCAGTAAAGAGGGCATCCTGCAGGTTCTGTGTTTAGATGGCTCGTGGAAGCAAGGCAAGCTACATTCCCTTTTTTGTTTTTAATTTCACGTGTATCTGTATAAATATATATATTTATTTAAATATGAATATAACTCACCTTTCCCTTGGCCGAACAGTGTGTGTTCTGTGCCATCAAGTTGCTTCTGACTTATGGCGACCCTGTGGATTAATGACCTCCAAAACGTCCTATCAGTAACAGCCTTGCCTCAGGTCTTGCAAACTGAGGGCCTTTGTGGCTTCCTTGATGGAGTCAATCCATCTCATGTTGGGTCTTCCTCTTTTCCTGCTGCCTTCAACTTTTCCGAGCATTATAGTCTTTTCTAGTGACTCATGATGTGACCAAATTATGATAGCTCAGTTCAGTCAGTTTAGCTTCTCAGGGGAATTCAGGCTTGATTTGTCTATTTGGCAGTCCATGGTATCCGTAAAACTCTCCTCCAGCACCACAAGCTGTACCTAAAGATTAAAAAAACAGCCAGCCTAACGATTTTGTTATCGTTGTTGTTCAGTTGCACAGTCGAGTCCGACTCTTCGCCTAACAATACAACCAAAAATTCACTAAAGGACAGCTTCCCCATTCTGCATCCCAGTGTTATCCAGAAAAGTGCCTTTCCCAATCTTATCTGTTTCACTCCATCTTTCCCCTTTCCCAGTCTGTTGGCTTGCACTTTACATAGCTGCACTTTGATATCCTGCATTAATCCAGTATAACACCCTGCCTCCATGAATGCTCTTTTCATTTGGGGTCTGAGTTATCTGGGAGAAAAGCAGGCTTATAAATATTTGTTTACATTTTTTAATTAAGGTACTTTTACCCCATATCTTTCCAGCTAATCCTGCTTTCCAAGACAATTTTACAGCCACAGGTAACAATAATCCAGAGCAGCGTATTATGGTACAAACAGAACGTCTCAGCCTTTAGAACAAATGCGAACAACAGTAGATACCACCGCAAAGCCTGAAGTTAATTATGATATTTTAAGCCAGTTTCAGGAAAATAAAGTGAGAATTATTCCCAAATTCTGGATGCAGCCATAAACACTCTGTATTCAGTAGCCCCACACCTCACTTCTTCTTTTTTTCTTTCTTTCTTTTAATCTTAAAGTGTTTATTGAGAGTAAGTATAACTTACAATAACTGCAAAACAGTATGCAAAATTCCTGAGAATCCAATATTACAAACCAGCTGAATAGTCATCAACAAAATGTCAACATTAAGCAATAGTCAGCCCCACACCTCACTTCTGAAGATGGGGGGAAGCTTTGAAGGCCTGGCAGATGCCTATGGAAGCAGAAAGTCTTTCAGGTAACCCCCAGTCTGGAACTGGGTAGGGCTTTGAAGACAGGAAAGAGCCAGCAGTTTGAACTGTGCTGATAGCCTGTGATGATCTTTGATCCCTGGTGAGAAGTGGTACAATTGGCAGGCGCCCGTGAAGACCCTGACTGCTGCATTTTGAAGCATCTGACATTTCTGAACACAATGGTGAACAGAGATGAGACTAGCCCCATTCATCCCTTGGCAAGCATTGCCGAGAGTGTTGGGAAAAAGGAAAGAAAGCCTTTACTCTTTTGTCACCATAATTATTAGTACCACACATTGGGTAATAGCAAAGGATAGAAAGAGCAGCAGGTCCCCAGTCTGAAGATTTCTGTCCCTCTCCCTCTGACCTTGTCAGTGTCGTCTCCCCCCCCCCCCACCACTTCTGTTCACTGGAATCCAAAACCCTGCTTCAAAGATGAATTTTTCCCCTTGTGAGTTGCTTTGGCACCTTTTAAAGGATCTGCACGGTTTTGTTTGTTAGCTATAGACATAATTCAGTGTTGGAGCTGGTTTTTAACAGCTGATATCTAGTGCAACCATGGGTTGGGGCTTTTATGTAGAATCTTCCACCTAAGTGGTCTGGGTATATATGTTTTGAGAAAGCTGGATAAGATTCTGAAGAATGTACCCTGTGACCTCTGCCAGCTGTATTCTAAGAGGGGTGGTTATGGCATATGGCATAGTTCGGCATACAAGATGTTAGAGACCAGCAAGAGAATGATCCTCGCCTTCGTGTTCTGCTGGCACGCTTCACTGTTCTTACATCTATTGATGAACTGAGCCTCCATGAACCAAGGCAGGATATTTTGAAATTTGTTTCTTTGAGAACATTTGAAATGAAGGCGCAATCTATAGATTTTCTGGACAAATGTCTCTAAAAGCCAGATGCTAGGAATCCGCAGGGCACAGTCATCCCCTTTGTGAGCTTCCCAACGTGACTGGTTGGCCACTGTTCAACCAAAGCAGACCTCTGAGCCAGAAAGGTAGTTCTTATCTTAGCAGAACCTTAGCAGTGCTGATAGGCAGCGTACCGGTAAATACAGGATGTGGGAGACAGACAAGGGGAATGGGCCGTGCCTTGGTTGTGGGTACCCCAGAGCCATCTGGCTGGCTGGCCAGTTTTGGAAATGGGCCGCTGTGGACTGGATGGACTTTTGTGGGGTCCCCAACATCGTGCCCCTGGGCACCATGGCACCTGCTGACACCTTTTCTGGTTCCCACAAGTGTTTTCAGGAAGAGGGTGGAGACAAGTGGGGCTTTCCCCCCGCAAGGCTTCTGATTGGCCACATCGGAAGGGTTTTTTTTTGCATTGTATGCGTGTGGCCGTTCCTGGAAGTCATGGCGACCTCTGGTGACTCCTACTGGGACATGGAGGATGTTCAAAGAAGTGGCTTGATAGCCTGCCTCTGCCTCCCAGCCCTGGTATTCTTTGGAGGTCCCCCTTCCAAGTACTTGCCAGGGCCAGCCCCACTTAGCTTCCGGAATCTGACGAGGTCAGGCTAGCCTGGGCTATCCAGGTCAGGGCACCACTGGGGATTTGATTGGCTGTGCAGGTTTTTTAAAAGGTTACTTTGGCAGTAGCTGCTGCCAGTGCACAAGGACCTTGAGCCAGCGTAGTGTAGTGATTAAGAGCGGCGGACTCTAATCTGGAGAACGGGGGTTGATTCCCCACTCGTTCTCCACATGAACCCTGCTGGGGTGACCTTGGGCCAGTCACAGTTCTCTCAGAACTCTCTCAGCCCCACCTACTTCACAAGGTGCTTGTTGTGTGGAGAGAAAGAGATTGTACGCTGCTTTGAGGCTCCTTAGGGTAGGGGAAAAGCAGGGTATAAAAAAAATAACTCTTTTTTTCTTCATCTTCACTGTGTAGTGAAGATAAGATGCAGCTCCAGGCTGGGATCGGGGAGACCCAGTTTTGAATCCCCATATTCTGCCATGGAGCCTTGATGGAGGACCTTGGGCCAGTCGCTCTCCTTCAGTCTCACAACAGGGTTGCTGTGAGGATAAAATTAAGAAGGGAAAAACACTGTGAGCCAGTTTGGGTCCCCACTGGGAGTAAAGGGGGGTATAAATGAAGTAAATAACAGTGAATGTCCCAGAAGTCTGAAACCAGCATCTCATGCCCTTCCATCAAACATGGGACATTTTTAGGGCTGCTAAATCCCCCCGGGGGGTGGGGATTACCCCGCCAAAAGGGTCCCCAATCCACTGGTCCCGATCTGGCTGGCGGGGGGAACCCCGCCCCCAAAGTTGCCAGATCAGGCCAACGTGTCCAGCGTGTTGACGTCGCCTGGAAGTGATGTAATCACGCTGGACACGTCGCCGGGCAACGCTCTAGCAATCACCCTGATAACTCTATGGTACCATAGAGTTTTCAGGGCGATTGCTAGAGCCTTGCCCAGCGTGATTACATCACTTCCGGGCGACGTCATCAGGGTGCATGCAAAACTCTGGGACTGGGTCTCCCCCGCTATTCCAGGTAAGAGGCTTGGCAACCCTAGACATTTTCCTCCATGCTGGCAGTAGCCTCTCTCACACGCATGTGATTCTTACCCCACTTTTCCCTATTTCTCCAAAAATATTAGCCTCCATCCCTTCCATCTCCTAAAAATTTACTGATTCCTGCCAGTGAGGTGTAGTGTGGACTTGAGTGTAGAAGGCCTAGGTTCAAATCCCTGCACTACCATGAAACCCTGTTGGGTGCCTTTGGTCCAGTCGGACATGTTTAGCATGACCTACCTTACAGGGCTGTTGTGAATATAAAAAATGGGGGAGAACTCATATATACCACCCTGAGGTCCTTAGAGGAAGGTCAGGATACAAATGTACTTGATGGATTGGCAGTTCCCAGTTCCTGATCACCTTTCCTCTCTTCCGTGATGCATGTGCTGTCTCTCTCCCTCTGCAATCCCCTCCTCAAAGCCCATCCTGCTTCAAGGCTTTATCGCCGCAAGTGCAGTGAAATGCAAGATTGCTACCTGTCCTTGGAACAAGGTGGTCTAGAAATCCAATCAAATAAATAAAGCAAATGTGTTCGCTTCATGTTCCTGGAGAACAAGCCTTATCTTAAAGGTGTGCAGTATCTGTTGCCAGGCTCCAATTTTATTTATTTGTTTTTAAGTAGAGGAGCTTTGGGCAATCCAGGCTTTATCTGAAGTCAGCTGCTTTCTCCCGGAGTGTTCGTGAGCGATGGGCATTTCACAAGCTCATAGCCGTTTGGCCAATGGCTAGCAAGGGCTGGCTTTTGTCAGCCAATTTTGTGTTTATGGATTTACAGGATTTCTGCTAGTGAGGTGCTATAGGATCCTATGGTTTATAAGATAGACTACGCATGATATTTACTATACGTCCAGTGCTGACGTGCAGTCCATTTAAAATTTGTGGTCAGGTACACCCACTTATGAAGAAATGAAAAATACCCACCCAATTGGTGATATTTCCAAGAGGCCTGTTCAAGTCAGCAAGGAGTTGGGACAGGAAATTCAGTGTAGCCTTTGTTAGCTTCTGCTGGGGGATACAGAATAGTGGAAATAGGATGTTACCCTTTGTAATAATCTCTTTATTACAAATGTATGATTGATTTACTTAATTTATAGTGTGCCTTTCTCACAGGCACTCAAGGCAGATTACCAGATTTAAAAAATCAATTCAAACAAACAGTAAAGATCTCCAATAAAGAATTTGGTAGGACTAGGATTACAGAACCAGAAAACAATGAGAACAAAAAAACTGTTTTAAGGCAATAGAAACTGTCTAAGGTATGACATACCATAAACAACTAGTCCACTGACATAAAGAATCCTCAACAAAAAGCTAAACAATCTATAACATCAATAGGGTATTTTGGTACATTTTTTTGTCACAGTTCACTCTTCACAATGCACTTTTTAACAACTTCTTTCACAAAGAATTACAAAAACTTCTTTATGATGCAGAAAGTAAGCATTTGCTTCCAGCTTAATAGGGATCCAAGGGATGGCCACAGGTGTCTCCCTCTGTTTCAGCTCCCTCTTTCTCAGGAATGAACATCCATCAATTCATAAAGAACTTCACTAAAGCTATTCAGCAGCCGACTTCTACATCCGAATGGAACGCACCCTCTTGCAGATGAAATCCTTTAACTGGGGTTTAGCCTTCTCAAACCAGGCTACCATGCCTAATGGTGCGACCACCAGCTGGGTTCCACTCAGCTCCCTTCTCTGAGTCTTTGCAGCTACAAGCAGCTTGCTATGCTTCAGAGAAAGAAACTCCCATCTTCTGCTAGGCTTCAGCCTGAACCATCCTTTAAAATTTGAACATGAAACAACTTAAAAACAGTTAGCTCCTCTGGCATTCATTTCTGCCCACCAAAACTAGTTTCCGTTCCCATCCCAGCAGACAGGTAGTGACTGGCCTTCCAGATGCTTGGAATAGCCAAGCGCCTGCTTGGTGACCCACATCAAAGCCTAAAGGGGAAGCCATTTTTCTGCTTGCCAAACCACAACATAGCTTTTGTGAGGTGCGACAATCTTTGTTAGGTGTGTGTGCATATGCAGATAGGGCAACATTGCAACTAGTCACGTGTTAAATAAATAAATGTCAGCCCCCCCACAGCCTAAAGATTCATTTGGGGATCTCCAAAGAATGCTGGAATAGAATGCAGCCCCCCCCCCCCCCCCCCCCCAACACCCTTTTTTCAAAAAAACAAAGAAGCACTTTGGAAAGAATTTGGTTGCTGAAACTGCCTTTCTTAATGGCAGAATAGCTTGAAGGGGTCTCATTTAATACAGGATGTAAAATCACAACACGGAGCCGTGGGTACAATTAACTAGCGTTCCCTAACAAAGACTGGCTGCCCCCGCCACTGAATCTCCCCCATTCAATTTGGGAGCAAGCGCCAATTTGCATGCAAAGAGCCCATTTGCCTGAGTTGTAGCTGGAGTCCAGGAGTGTATTTTTAATTGGGAAAAGAATTACTCTGTTGCATAAGCTTTGCTCGGTCCCGTGTACTTCATCCTTCACGTGCGTATTTTATCAGGTTGCCTTAAGCCGAGGAATTGTGTGATACAGGCATTGTCCTTGCATCCAGCACGTTGAACAGGGCAAATTGTCTCCTTGCAGAGAGACCCCACAAGGTTTTATAGGTACTGCTTAGATATTTTTTGAGCCCAACTGCTTAATTTCCCAGTGGAAGAATTTCAGTTTGCCCAGGAAATTAGGTCCAGGGGACAATACAGTCCTGTTCACCTGAGTATTTCTTCTCAGAAACTTCCTTTCTGCATTAAGATCTCATGAAATGGCCATTGTTCCCTCTGAAAGTTCCTTTGTACAGGTCTGTGTGGCAGTGTACAGAGGGATTTTGTGGCCATTGACTGGTCCGCTTGCTCCCGAGTCAGCCGATTGTTTCATTCAGCCTAGTCCTAGCCAGTCTGTCTGCATATTTTTATCCCACCCTCCTTCCAAGAATCTCCTTGCTCCCCCATCACAGAGGCTGGATCAAGCCATCCAGTGAGTTCCATGGCTGAGTGGGGGTTTGAACCTAGATCTATATCCCGCTTTTCTTCTTGATTTCAGAGTGACTTAGAACACCATTCTCTCTTCCTCCAGTCTCTCGCCACAACAACCCTGTGAGGTAGGCCAGGATGAGAGTTTGTGAAGGGCCCAGGGTCACCCAGCAAGCTTCCATGGCAGGAGTGGGGACTCAAACCTTGGATCTCCCCGGATCCTGTTCCACCACTCTGTCCACTACCCCAGGCTGGCTCTTAACATAAGAACATAAGAGACGCCAATATTGGATCAGGCCAAAGGCCCATCCAGTCCAACACTCTGTGTCACACAGTGGCCAGAAATACTAGTGCCATCAGGAGGTCCACCAGTGGGGCCAGGACACTAGAAGCCCTCCCCCTGTTGACCCCCCCCCCCAAGCACCAAGAAGACAGAGCATCACTTGCCCCAGAGCCCCTATCTATACCTTGTGGCTAATAGCCACTGATGGACCTCTGCTCCATATGCTTATCTAATTCCCTTTTGAAGCCGTCCATGCTTGTAGCCACCACCACTTCCTGTGGCAGTGAATTCCATGTGTTAATCACTCTTTGGGTGAAGAAGTACTTCTTCTTATCCGTTCTAACCCAGCCGCTCAGCAATTTCATGAAGTGCCCACGAGTTCTTGTATTGTGGGAAAGGGAGAAAAGTACCTCTTTCTCTACCTGCTCTTTCCCATGCATAATCTTATAAACCTCAATCATGTCACCCTCTTGGCTCTCTCCTTGTAGCTGGAGGTGTCCAGGACTTCACCTGGGACCTTCAGTGTGCAAAAGCCTGCTCTCTGCTAGTGGGCTGCAGCCCTTCTCCTTGAAACCTGCTACTGCCAAGGGGAGGACAGAAAGTGGCTTGCAGGTGGAGAAAAGGGGCACAGGCTGTACCCACTGTGTGCAAATGGAATAAGAGGGCAGAACCGACAGATTCCTGTGGGCACCATCTTGCATGCCGTGCTCATGTTGGTATGTGCGGCAGTGTCGGGCCATGTGTGGGATGCCAGCATTTGCCACCCTCTGGAGCAGATGGGGGATCCTTGGGGTGGAGGGTGGTTGAAGAGGCCAAGGCTTGGCAAGGGCGGCATAGCCCAAAATCCACCCGAGGGCTAGAATCCAACATGCACTTGGTCTGCGGCCGCTGGCCATTCTTTCCTGACTTGGCCCTCGTTACCGGACGATCTGTCCTCTGGCTGCCTGGCACGTACCGCAGAGCTCTTCACGGTGTCCTTGGGAAATTAACTTTCATGGGTTTATCAGAACTACACAAACAGGCGAAGGCAGTTTGCAGCTTTATTCGTTAAACGTTTTTAAGAAACCCTTGAGACTCATTACGGTCCATGTAGCAGCAAAATATCTTTAATGATGTCTGTGATGAAAGGCTTTTTAATAATAATAAAAAAAATCTCCACACTCCCACCCCCTGCCTCAAGGGGGGGGGGGGATGGATTAGAAAGCTATCCTTGCTAATCTCCTGGAGGCCGGATTCTGCCACTCCCTGTGAGAGGGTAAACCCCTTGAAATCAACAGCGCCGCTTTGACTTTGCCCAGGGGTCTTATTTGGCCTCCAGAAGTCTCTTCCTCGCCTCTGATGTTAATGCATCCCTTTGCTGTGGAAGAAGAGCCTTATCTCTCTGGTGCTCCAGAGTTAGGCCAAGACCTTTACAGTGTGATGGAAGGGGGGGGGGTCCACTTTGTTCTGCTAATCTCTTGTCTGAAGATTTCACGCCTCAGTTTTTTTTTTAAGTCCCTTGCCTGAGGGGAGAAAAGGCTCTTCACTTCTGTGCCTTCTCTAGGAGCAGTTCCAGCCACACAGAAACCATCGATATTGTTGACAGAGCCGTTTAGTTTCAACAGCATGCAAGTGTATATGGTACAGTTGCAAAATGGTGGCCTTCGTGGACCTGACTCCATGTTAGCGCTTCCACCTGAGGCTTTCAAGTACCTGTTAGACTGCTGAGCTCTACGATATTGATTTGGGCTGAACATGTACACTGGCTGGTATTTATGTTTACTTACGGGATTCATATGCTGGTTTGACAGTATTAGACTTTGTCTTGATAGGGTCTGGGAGTGGCTAGATCACTACAGAAAGTAATTTTCTTTCTTCTGCTTTGCCAGTTTTCTCTATATCTGAGAGTGGTCCACACACCCACCTGTGGGTCTTGTGACCAGTTCTTGCTTTCATATGGGCTTTGCACAGAAATGTAACACACACACACACACATCTGTTGGAATGCTAGACCTTCCAGGAGAGCCAGTTTGGTATAGTGATTAGGAGTGCAGACTCTAATCTGGGAGAACCGGGTTTAATTACCCACTCCTCCACATGCAGCTGCTGGTGTGACCTTGGATCAGTTACAAGTTCTCTCAGAGCTGTTCTCTCAAGAGCAGTTCTCAAAAGAACTCTGTCAGCCCCACCTACCTCACAGGGTGTCTGTTGTGGGGAGGGGAAGGGAAAGGCAAGTGTAAGCCACTCTGAGACTCCTTTGGGTAGTGAAGGGTGGGGTATAAATCCAATCTCCTCCTCCTCCTCCTCTTCTTCTTTGAGTAATGATATCTCTCCACCGTTGCCCTCCTTTTTGTACCCTTCTGTGTGTGCATATGCACACACGTATACATCTGGCAATTTGGGACAACCCCTCATGCTCCTGGCAAGAAGATCTGGCTGACGTAAGTTTCTGCCATAATACCCTTGTTAGGTGCCACAAGGTTATTTATTATTTATTATATTAGCATCCTTTTCATCTTTTTAGTGGTTTAGAGCAACTACTTGATTATGTGGGTTCTCCCCAGCAGCCTTTCGTCTTCACAACAGAGACCTAATCCCTACTACGTGTCCGATGGTCTGTCCAGCATTGCTTCCATTACTGTCAGAGCACCCACCTATGTGTTTCCTGATGACTGTTTCCTTCTTCTCCAAAGCCAAGGCCCAGCCCTCGCTTTCCTCTACCTCGTGGGAGTGGGAGTTGCCTCAGAGGAGTCCAGGAGGACCTTTGTGACTGTGGGGAGCACCCGTTCAGAAAGAGCTGCCTTCACAATGGGGCAGCACATGGCTAGGAGCCTACCAATATTTAGTGATAGGTTCCAGCTCCCATGGCAGCCATTTTTTGTTGATTGCCCCTGTGGTGGAAGGTGCTGTCAAGTCACAGCCAAGTTAATGGCGACACCCATATAGGGTTTCCAAAGCAAGAGACGAACAGAGGCAGCTTGCCACTGCATGCCTCGGTAGCAACCCTGGGCTTTCTTGATAGGCTCCCACCCAAGTAGTAACCGAGGTCAGCCCTGCTGAGCTTTTGAGATCTGATGAGACTGGGCTAGCCAAGTGAGCACTCCCACCAACCTTGGCCAAAAATGTCCCACGGCTGAACATGGTTGGTGACCCCTGCACTATGCCGCACTGGTTCAGTGGGGCAAAAATCAGGCAGATTCCTAGAGGACAAGGCTTTATGGCTACTGGACCTGATGGTGGTGTGGAACCCCATGTCTTCAGAGGCAGTCTTGGTCTTCCTGTATCCGTTTTTATCCTGTCCTCCCTCTGAGGGTAGCATCCATGGCTCTCTCCTCTCCAGTCCTATTCTCACAATCACCCTGCGAAGCGGAGTGACTGGCCAGTGGCTGAGTTCAGATTTAAATCTGCATCTCCCAAGTCATGAAACAGAAGAAGAGCCCCAGCGGATCAGACCAGTCTGATCCACCTAGTCCAGCATCCTGTCCCACGCAGTGGTCAACCAGCTCCTCTGGAGGGCCATCAAAAGGGCATAGAAGCCAAGGCTATCCCCTGATGTTGCCTCCTGACTCTGGGATTCAGAGGTTTAACGCCTCTGAACTTGGAGGTTCCCCTCAGTCACCATGACTAGTAGCCATTGATAGACTTGTCCTCCGTGAATCTATCTAATCCCCCTTTAAAGCAGTTTATTCCTGTGGCCATCACTGCATCCTCTGGCAGCGAATCCCACATCTGTGTAAAATAGTTTTGCCTTTTGCCTGTCCTGAACCTACTGCCCATCAGCTTCACCGGATGCCCTCAGGTTCTAGTATTTTGGGAGAGGCAGAAAAATGTATCTTTGTCAACTCTCTCCACCCCCATGCATAATTTTACAAACCTCTACCATGTCCCCGCCTTCATTGTCTCTTTTCTAAACTGAAAAATCCCAGACTCTTCAGCCTGTCCTCATAGGGAAGGTGCTCCAACCCCCTAATCATCTTGGTTGTTCTTCTACCTTTAAACTATCTGCCTATTTCCTGGAGGCTAACCAGTGGTCAGTGGAAATGAACCCTCCGTCATTAGTGGAAGAGGATGAAGGGCCTCCAGGGACACTTAAGAACACAAGAGAAGACATGTTGGATCAAGCCAATGGCCAACACTCTGTGTCACTCAGTGGCCAAAACCCAGGTGCCATCAGGAGGCCCACCAGCAGGGCCAGAACTCCAGAAGCCCTCCCACTGTTGCCCCCCCCCAGCACGAAGAATCCAAAGCATCACTGCCCCAGACGTAGTGTTCCATCTATACCTTGTGGCTAATAGCCACTCATGGACCTCTGCTCCAGATGTTTATCTAGTCCCCTCTCGAAGCTGTCTGAGCTTGTACCCACCACCACTTCCTAGGGCAGTGAATTTCACATATTAATTAGTCTTTGGGTGAAGAAGTACTTCCTTTTATCTGTTCTACGTTTACTGCTCATTAATTTCATTGAGTGCCCACGAGTTCTTGTATTGTGAGAAAGGGAGAAAAGTACTTCTTTCTCTACCTTCTCTATCCCATGCACAATTTTATAAACCTCTATCATGTCACCTCTCATTTGTCGTTTTTCCAAGCCAAAGAGCCCTAACTTCTTTAACCTTTCTTCATAGGGAAGGTGTTCCGTCCCCTTAATCATTTTAGTTGCCCTTTTCTGCACTTTTTCCAATGCTGTAATATCTTCAATAAGTCCTAGTCCATCCCTCTGGCTAGTCCACCAGCTCTCTGAACAGTGGTAACTGGGGACAGGAAAAGAGAAACTATCACCTTCCTGCCCTGCCTGCGAGCTTTCCAGAGGCATCTGTCCGGCTGCTGTTGGGAACCAGATAGCTGGACAGAGTTTTTGTTTTTTTTAAGTACCCGAAGGTACACTTTTATTGTTTTCTTATATTCCTAAACACAGACATAGACAACAACAACAACCAACATATAACCAAGAGACTAATTACCATTTTGTTACTATACCTAATCCATCACTTCATTATTCGCTAATATTTGTTAATATTCTCTAATTCCACTATTATATATTACTACATACTCAATTATTATTTTTACCATATCAGCTTAATCTCTGACTCCATTCACATCATACCAATCATATAGTCTCTTCCAAGTGACAGAGTTGATTTGGTCTCCTCCAGACCTGCCGTTCTGATGTCCATCTAGGTTTTGTCATTTGCAAATATTCGTGTGTACAAAGCTTTGGAGGGAGGAATTTGCTTGAGATCAAGTAGGGGTTCCGAAGGAGCTCCACAGACTCTTAGAAGTGCCAGTTGGGTCTTGACCTTGGCAGACTTGGCCATACAGATCTGTGGCCCATGCTTTCCTTTGCTCTTTGCCATCTGCCATTTTGCCTTGTCACATCTTGGATAAGTCAATCAGCAGAGATGCCGGTTCTTTTAAAAAAAAACATAGCTGAGGAAAGAGAAGCCGAGAGTTGCAAGGCCTGAGTAAACCTCCTCCTCCTCCTCCACAGAAATGAAATATAATAGGAAGCCAAATGTGTTTTACCCTCTTGCTCGGCGAAAGAGCCTTCCTGGCTGTTAATAGGTTTATTTATAGGGATGTAAGCATGTGTGAGGCCTTGAGAGGGCACCTCATTTTTTATTGACGGTGTGCATCACAGCCACTCCTCAGTGGCTTCTTTCTTTATCACTGTGCCAGGAAGCTGGTGTTGATTTCTTGGTACGCCGGTTGAATTTAGATTTGACTGCCCAGTACTTAGCATTGCCACAAGACTCTTGTCGTTGCCGAAGATGCTCAGAGTTTGTAAGGCTGTCCATTTGTGCGTTTTCAATCCAGTATTTTCCAGCTCTGTTCTGGGAGAATCTGAGGGCTGGAGGAAGCTTATTGGGGGGTGGGGGTTGTCGGTGAAAAGATCAGAAATGGCAGATGGGAAACTGACAAAATGGCTTTTCCAGGAGAAACAAGAGAATCAGTGAGATGTAGCCGTTAGAATATCCAGGGGAGGTCTGGGTTCAGATCCCTGCTCTTTCATGAGGCTCACTGATTGACCCACTGTACAAGGTGAGGTCAACACAGGGGGGAAGGGGCCATGTACGCTTCCCTCAGCTCCTTGGAGGAATGGCAAGTGAAAAATTAAATCATCTTTTCCAGCTGCAATCCAGAGTTTCAGGGGAGCACTGGGGTTGCTTTCTAAAGTGTGAGTTCAGGGCCTGCAGGACAACCGTGGACGGCCGACTCCTGTTCCTGTTCGTATTTGGAGTTCTGCAGAGCAGAGGCCTCTTACATTTTATGCCACTGTATACAGGTCTCTGTCAGCAGAGGAGAATGCTCCCATATGCACTTGACAAAGCTGTTGAATCTACAAGGGCCAATAGCCCAATAAATCTGTTAGTCTTTAAGGTGCCACAAGACTCTTTTACCGTTTTGAACAGGGATGTTATTACCAGTGGGTAAAGTTCTCTTTTTTTTTCTAAGGACAGCTCAGCAGTGACAGATGGGTGAATCTGAAGTTTGTGCAAATAAGCTCTTTGGTGCAGTTCTCTATAAGGGTGTGTTGCTTTGCAATTTCATATGTTGCTGTGCATCTTACTAGCCTCTCTGAACATTACCAGTAGTAACACAACAAAGTCGCTAAATTTGCTTATTGATATTTTTTGGGGAAAAAGCTGTACCATCTGTTTTTGCCTTAGCTTGCGGATTCGCTGGTGCCCACGGAGATGAAGCCAGGCATTTCCCTAGCAACCGTTACTGCTATTTTGCATACTAAAGACAACAAGCATGTGCTGCAGGTAGGATGTGATTGGGGGGGGGGGGGGGGGGGGGGTCGGCGGAGATGACATTCTTGGATCTTGGTGGTTTCCTGATTATCAGGCTTTCTCCCTGGACTTCAGTGAAAACACCTTTAGCAGTCCTTTTTTTTGCCAGGATCTCCAGATGGAGGGGTTGGGGGTTCCTCCAGTGACAAGCAGGCTGCTGATAAATTCCTAAGGTTCTCTCTCTGGGTTATAGCCCTGGCTATTGTTCTAATGTGTTTATAAAGGCCCCTTTTCTTACAAACAAAGGAAAAGCAAACTAAGCAGTAAGCAAAGATCGAAGTTTATTGAAAAAGGTACAAACTTACCTCCCAAATGCATAAAATTACCATGGCTTTCAAACAGGTGAATAAAAATGGAAAATTAATCCATAATTTAGATGAAAACCAGCATCACTGAACTGCCAGAGTTGTTCAGTTGACAAAAGTCAAAGGGCCCTAGGGGTGAAATAGATACAGATGGGGAAGATCCCTCTTTAGGTGCAGCAGGAACAATTGGGGGGGTTGGGGAAAGGTAAAGTTTTCCCCTGCACCGTGTTTCTTATTTTAATGGCCCAAATTGGAGCTACTTCTTGCCCTGTAGAGATATAGGTACTCTCCCCCCCCCCCACTTCATGTGGCAAATAGAAGCTTCAGAGGTTAATTAAACTGGAGGAACAATTTAGGAGGTAGGGAGTTAATCCCCTTTTCTTGCTCTATGGTGTCAATCAGATTTCCTCGGCTACTTTGATCTTTGATAAATACGTCCAAGAAATCCTGATCTCTGTCTCCAGTATTATATCTAGTTTGGCTGTCAGCTTAATAAATGAAGATACAGAGGGCTGAAATTCCCCAAGGCATCCTAGGGAAGCATTTCCAGTGGTACAGGGGCTGACACAGAAAAGGCCATGTTTTGTGCACACCCAAGATCTGACTGCCCTGCCCTGAATAGCCCAGGCTAGCCCAATCTCAGAAGCCAAGCAGGGTTGGCCCGGGTTACTGTTTGGCTGGGAGCCCACCAGTGTTCCCTCTAAGCTGAGTTAATGTGAGCTAGCTCACAGTTTTTTAGCCTCCGGCTCACACATTTTTGCCTTAGCTCAGGAAGGGATGGCTCCAGAGCAAACTAATTTATGCAGCAGCCAAATTGCTCGCTCACAACTTTAATGCCAGTAGCTCATAAAGTAGAATTTTTTGCTCACAAGACTCCATAGCTTAGAGGGAGCATTGGAGACCACTAAGAAAGTCCAGGGTCACAATGCAGAGGCAGGCCATGGCAAACCACCTCTGAAGGTCCCTTGCCTTGAAATTCCTACAGAGTCTCCATAAGTCAGCTGTGACTTGATGACAAAAGAAAAATCTGACCTTTTGTGGTAGAAAAAGCTTCATCCAGCATCTATTGAGTAAGAGAACTCCTAAAGAGTGACAGGGTACAAGCCTTACGAGCTATTCCCCTTGGATTGAGACCGCAAGCAAAATGGCAGCCAGTGCGGCTGCACAAGAATGGGTGCCCTATGGTCCCTGTGCCCAGCCGTGAGCCGGAGGCAGGTGGCGGCATTCTGCACAGCCGCAGCCTCTGAGCGTCTCAGGGACACCCCCACAAAAAGGGCACGGCAGGGAGGGATAGATAACCAGGAGGGAGAACCTGTTCCCTGACACAGCTTTGTGTGCCTTCCCCCAGCCCAGCCCCCACCCTACCCTGAGTAGCCCTCAGAAATTTTTAATCAAGGCTTGGTTAAAGGGGGGGGAAGATCACAATGTCACTGGGGGTGCGTGAGAAAGGAATAAGATTCCAAGTCCTTCAGATACATTTCTCACTGTAATGCTCTCTTGTGCATGGAAGGCACTGGCCACGGCTCCCGGGGGTGGGGGTGGGGGCAGAGCACAAGCTCTGTATACAAAAGAGCGCAAGGTGGATATCCTGCTTAAAAGGTCATCCGTAACAGTGCCGGGAAGGATCCTGGCGGGCTGCCTTAGGTAAGAGCAGATGATAGTGGACCAACGATCGGACTCGGTCGAAGGCCGATTCTCACTGTTTCTATGGCTGCTGTGAGGCTCCTCCCTCTGAAGCTCCTGGTGGCTTGCACTTACCTGTCTCCAGTCGGTCTCCCCAAGCCTCTGAATGGGGGAGGGAGGGGGGTTACACCGCCTCAGTCCTTCTCCTTCCCCCAGGATCACAGCTGTTGTCACATCAGAGCCATGTCCTCCTCCCCTCCTTTCCCAGGAACGGGCCTCTAAAGGTCCGAATCGCCCCACCCCTTCCCTGGCCTCTCTCTGAGGAAGGGCGGTGATTTGCTCCTCCCTGCCCCTCCTACTCGGCTGTTGGATGGTTCGGCCCACCGGCTGCCCTGCCTCATTGGCTATGCCAGGGGCTTGGGTGGGATAGGCTGGTACCCCTCCGTCCCTGCTTTTCCCTGGCCCTGCCCTGGCTTCTGCTGTGGCTCTCAGGGCTGCTCCCAGCTGTCACCTCCACCTGTGTCTAGTGCTCTGGTGCCAGGTAAGGGCCTCGTGTTCTCACCCGGGAGTCTGCCAGGCTCTCTGTCGGCAGCGGCGGGGCCGCTGGGAGCCTCATCTCCCTCAGCAGCAGTGGAGGGTTTGGCCCTGAGTCTGGTGGTGTTTCCAGACAGCTGCTGCCCATCTGCCAAAGGAGGAGGTTTATCTAAGCTGCACCCTCGTTCCAGGGTGCCCCAGTCCATGTCCGCATGCCCTCCGCTTGGGATGATCCCTTTATTAGCCATCCCCAGGCCCTGGAGGGATGGTATGAGCCACAAGAAGATGGCCACCCCTGCGCAAGATTAGCAAGGGATGAATAACTGTAGCAGAGGCAGTCCCAGTATCTCTCAGATTTATACCCCAGCTTCCTTTCGCCATGGAACTCAGTTTTTATTTATTTACTTCATTTCTCATCTGTCTGTCTCAAGTCTCAAGGAAGATAACAGTGTTATAAAAGACAATGGAAAAGACTGTGTGAAACCTACAATTAAAAATGCAGTAAAACTGGATAACAGTGCTGAATTACACAAATGAAAGAACAATGGAATAGCAGCAGTGTAATACAATGAGCATAAACTAGATTGCACAAATGGGGAACAGTGATCCAAAACCGGGATTTCACAATCAGAGGATGCTGGAGTGCAGACATCCAGTAAACAATGCAACATAAAAGGGGGAGGGAAAAGAAAACAGCCTAACATTTCACAGGCAATTAGATTAAAACCATATTACCTAGATTGCGCCCTATTATATCCCTGTTCCCTTTATGACAAGACCCTTCTGAACTGTTGTGTTCTACACATTCTGTGAAAGGACAGAAGTGTGGAAGCCTTTTTTAACCTCCTCAGGGAGGCCACTCTGCCACGAGAGAGGAAAGCGGCCTTAGAATTGTGGACGTGGAGCTTCCCGGAGGTCTCCTGTCCAGGCACTGACCAGATCCAGACCTGTGCAGCTCCAGCAAGAGCTCTGTGTCATGTGCCCCCAAGCCATGACAGAGGCCCCAGTGTCTTCTCACTTGCTCTCCTTTCTTCTCTCTCTCTCCCCCCCCCCCCCGGGTTGGCTGAAGAGACACCTCAGAAAGGGTGACTTGCCTGGCAAGAAGAGGAAGAGGGTGACGGAAGATGTGCCTGAACTGAGAGCCATCAAGCCCCTGCTCAGCGGCTCCATTCCCATGGACCAGTTGGTCCAGACTCTGGAGAAGGTAAAGATTCAAGCAGTTTTCCCCAGTGGCTCCTTTAAAGATACTGCAGGAAGCTGTGTGTGGTTGGGGGGGGGGGATGTTACCCAAATTGGCAGTCTCCTAATGAGTAGGAGGAGTTAGCTTAAGCGGAGACAGAGTGTGAGGTTGGTGACTGGGATCTCCACCAATGTATACCAGGATGTTCCCTTAGAGAACTCTCAAAATAAACCCGTCAGATGTTCAACTGGAAGTTGTTTTATTGAAAAACAATAAAAGGGCGAACACACACACACACAGAACACACAAATGCATGAACTAGCTAAGGAGAAATAAAGAGAGGAGAGGGAGATAGTGATTTTGGGGAAGGTGATATTTATCAGTTTCAGAGAGCGAAGTCCGCGGAAGGCAGCAGGCGCAATGACCAGTATTATGCAGAGCAAAGAAGAGAGGAGACCCACACGCAAGTGGGAATGTGAGATTTGATGTTGAGAACATACACTGCTTGGCACAGAGTGCTGGCAGTTATAGGGAAAATGTTCCCTGGGGCTATCTGACGTGTTTGCCTCAAAAATAATTGCCTGGTGGCTGTTCTGGGGATGGACAGTGCTCTTGGGAAACCTTGATGAGATGAACTATAGATGTTTCCTGATGACCCTCTGAGGACCAAACAGGAAGACTACCAGGTTTTGGTGAATAGTGTTAAGAGTTACATAATGTGGTTAAATGGTCAAGGGGGAAGTACAGCTAGGCTTTGGATGAGATTAGTCCAAGGTAAGGTGTCCTGTCTTGGTAAACCCATTGTTCCTAAATTATGCATTTCCTGAGGTTGTGGGGAGGGTCATTAGTCCTGACTCACCTTCAGAGAGTCATTAGTCCTGACTCACCTTCAGAGAGAGCCAGTTCGGTGTAGTGGTTAACCGGGTTTGATTCCCCACTCCTCCACTTGCACCTGGCTGGATGACCTTGGGCAAGCCGTAGTTTTGATAAGAGCTGTTCTTGAAAAAAGGGCAGTTTCTGTCAAGAGATCTCTCAGCCCCACCTACCCCACAGGGTGTCTGTTGTGGGGAGGGGAAGGAAAAGGAGTTTGTAAGCCGCTGTGAGACACCTTCGGGTAGTGAAGGGTGGGGTATAAATCCAGTCTCCTCCTCCTCCTCTTCAAATATAAAGAAATGTTTTCTCATATTTGTCTCTGGCTGGCATCCATATTGTGTCATTTTAGGCCAGACCATGAACATTTTATGATTTTTGAGGTGATGTCTGTATGAAGGGTTTTTATGCCTTTTTCTCTCTAACCACTAAACTGCCCCTCTGCGGGAGGAGGGGGTCTGACTGCTAACAGAACTATGCAGATTTCCATTTGCTGGGTAGGATATTCGGGGTTCTTGACAGCTTTCTTTAAATTGGAAAGAGGGAGAAAAGCATATGTTGGAACAGAGCAATGATGTTGCAAAACCAAGTACAGTGACTCAGCCTCCGCTGGTGTTCACGGTATGCGGAGCTTTTTGATTACAAGTCATGCAGAGCTGGCCAGGGATTCTTTGCATGCTCTTCGCAGGAACAGGACTGCTCCACAGGCTGGGAAGGAGGCCTTTTTCAACATTGTGGGTCTCAAAATAAAAACAGCAAGATGCCTGCTATTAGGCAATCAGTGGTAGGGTGTGTGCATACAGAGGGAGATACTGTATATTGCACAAAGGGGCCTTCCTACCAGTGTGGTCCAGGTAGAGGTGGGTTTTGGCCTGATATGCAGCCCTCTGTTTGTCCTATAGGAGTGCCTGGAATCCATTAATCTGTATGGGAGGAAGTGCAGCCATTCACTCAGAGAGCATTCAGGGTGGAGCTAAACCTGCCCCTGGAGATCCCAGTGTCTGGCACTGAGGCAGGTCTTGTCCTCTTTCAAATGTAGCCTGTTTGCATTGTCATATAGACCTCAGTGGGAGCCCCCGCGAATTGAACGAAGCCTTCACACACCCCTTCTCCCTTTTATCATCATAGCCACACCCTAATATGACTGTTAGTGTCATCAAGCTCTTGGGTGGTGAAGAGAATGCTGAAAACATTAAAGAAATCCTGGTTTTAAAACCAAGCATTTTGAGCAACTAATTGGCTCATCAAGCAAAGTCCGCATACATTTGCATGCAAATACAACAGCATTCTGTCTTTGTCTGTATATGATGCACGCCTGCGTACCAGCAGGCACCCACTCCCGAGTGAGGGAGGAGGAGGAGGAGGAGGGCCTCTGCTGCTTTTTCTGCAAAACCCCTTTTATTTATAAGGTTTTTAAAGTGTATATAACAAGGCCTGTAAATCAGCAAGGATTAGGACAGCACCACAGAGACGATAACAATAAATCAGGAGACTATTTTAAAAACTACTAAAGAAGAAGGATGACAGTAAAGAGGAAAAGTGAGCAATCAAGAGGAGGAGGGAGAAATCCACTGTACAGATTCCTGGACTGCAACTGAGAGAAAAATTATATTCTTACAGCTGTACTACTAGTTGAGGAATGCTTCCTCTAAACCACAATGCCTGCCAAATAGGAATTTCTAAGCACATAGATTTTATACAAACACACACACACACATATTGGCTAAATATTAAGAAGAACTTCTTTGGCGGTTTTCAAACAGAGGCCACGATGATCTGACAGCAATGCTGATTCTGTGAACATAGGCAGATCATGAGAGGGAGGGGATCAGTGCTTCGTTCTTGTGGCCTTTTCTTACATGGAAATGCCGATTGCCACTTTGAGGTCAGGAAGCAGTTTTTCTCCAGGCCAGTTTGGCCAGTGATCCTGGAGGTTTTTTTGTCATCTGGGCATGGAACAGTGGTCACTGGAGGTGTGTGTGTGGGGGAGGTATTTGTGAATTTCCTGGATTGTGCAGGGGGTTGGATTAGATGATCCTGGAAGTCCCTTCCAACTCTTATGATTCTGTGATTCCATATATGTATAATCTGCTGCCAGATCAATGAGTAGCACCTTTTAAAATTAACCCACTAATAAGCATTACAATCCTAAACAAACACAGTGCTGTCATAAGGGTGTAACTCTGCTTAGGGAGGTGCTTTCTTTGACCATGTAAAAGCATCCGATGTGTGAAGAAATGCCCTCCACCAAAGAAGTGACTGTTATATCTCAGTCACTGTGACTACACTGTGTGCTTAGGAAGCCAGCTTCAGGCTTGTAGCTGGCACTAAGGGGAGGGGAGAGGAAAGGAGCTATCAGGCTGCAAGCACAGAGCACTCATGCTCTTGATTATGCTAATGACTCTGGCCAAAGCTGGACATTGGTTTACCACCCCACACTCTTCTGGAGGGAGACACCCATTGATGGGGGGGAGGACAACAAATTGCTAGAATGTATTGTCTTCCTTGTGGGACAAAAGATCTGAATGACCCCAGGGCAATGCTCCCTCTAAGCTGTGGAGTTTTGTGAGCAAAAATTCTACTTTGTGAGCTGCTGGCATTAAAGTTGTGAGCGAGCGATTTGGCTGCTGCATAAATTAGTTTGCTCTGGAGCCATCCTTCCTGAGCTAAGACATAAATCTGTGAGTTGAAGGCTAAAAAATTGTGAGGTAGCTCACACTAACTCAGCTTAGAGGGAACACTGTCCCAGGGTGGGACTGGCTCTCCCCAGCATAGAATTTGAATTCTCTGGACAGAGTGAAGAAGCTTTCTACATCTTGACTTGGGAGCACAAGGCATCAAGGACTAAGGTTTATCTAGGGACACCATCTTGTCCACATGGCTAGGGACAATGAGGGGAGGTGTCAACACAGAAAACTAAGGTAATGTTGAACATTAAACTACTGCAACCTAAAGCTAGCCTGTCATATTTTAACATCCTTTAAGGTAAATTCTGAGTGCAGGAAAAGGGAATTGCGTGTTTTCACCTTTTCTTTGTATCCTTGCTCAGCTTGCATGCTTGACGTGACCATGTGTATTTTGTTTATTCATTTATTAAACTTTCTTACATTTTGAATGCTGTAGTCTCTTTAAAAGCACCACACCTATTTGGACTTGCTGCCTGAAGGGAGGGGCAGTGAGCAAGCTCACCATCCATGGAGCACAAAAGCACGAAATTATGGAGTTTTTATTTATTTTATTTACGTAAAACATTTCTGTGCCACCTTTCCAGCCAAATACTGTCTCCAAGGTGGCAAACATCAAGACATTAAAACAGTTTTTAAAATAAAATATATTCAAAATAGTTCAATAAACATAAACACATGACACCAAAACCAGGGAGTGGAGGGCCAATAACAGTTATCAGAGGCATGCCAAACAAAACGACCCGCTGACAGAAGACGACGACAGGCTAATCTCTCTGGGGAGGGAGTTCCAAAGTTTTGGTGCCACTGCTGAGAAGGCCCATTCTCCCGTTGCCATCCATCTGGGCTCAGATAAAATGTCCTGTGCTAGCTTGTAGGAGAGAATTGGGAGGCGGGACAATGAGGCAGAGCCTCTAAATGGCAACAAAAGTACAGAGTGCTAGACACTACAACTCCATTCAGTAGGAGATGTTTTTAGCATTGGTGGTGGCAGTGGAAGTTACCTAATTTGTTTTTGGAGCAAAGGAAAGGGGCACACTTGCTGAGCAGAGACTTGGGACAGCCCAGCCACAGGGTTTTCCGACCTCTTGGGGACCAACCCAAAGGAACTGGGGAACCTCAAAAATCCATTCCTTCGCACTGTGCTTAGCAGATTAGGGCATCCGGTTAATTTGTTCTGTATGCCAGTAACCTTTCCATTCTCCTGTTCCCACAGCACGGCTTTAGTGACGTCAAGGTAGAAGACACCCCGAAGGGACACATCGTGCTGTTTCAGGATGTGGAAACGCTCATTCGGATTGAGGAGGATTCGACCCACATCATGTGTGAAAGTGATGAGGCCCTGAGGGTTAAGCTGCAGGACTTAGTCCTCAAATTTCTGCAGAAATTCTGAGCCTCTACGTGCCAGTCCCTCCTCTTGAAAGAGAGGTTTTAAAAACTGCAGGAATGGAAACTGTCTTTAGTCTGGGCAGGGAGAGCAGAGCTGCTGCTGCCGCCGCCATGGAAAGACCTCGTACAGCTCGCTTCTCTTCCTCGTGCAAGAAATCACCATGCAGTTACCAACTTCTTTACCAGCAAAGGCTTCTGTGTCTCGACACACCCAGGAGTAATTCAGCTGGTGCCACTGAAGCTACAGTGATGGCAAAAGTTGCGCCAGTCCGATTTTGCACTGCCCTGTAAAAGATGCAGGAGCCTTGACCAGGAAAATTTGCTTCCCCTTTCTCAGGAGCCCTGCCTCTATCGGAACAGGAGGAGACCACTTGTCATTCGTGCCTCCAGCTTGGAGAGAAGACATGGCTTGCTTTAGTCCGTGCTGCGTTTCTCTTTTTCATTTCCTTTCAATTTTCAACCTTTTAAGTGGTGATTGTTTTGCTTTTTTTAAAAAAAGAAAACAAAATCCCGGAGGCCCATTCGTAGCTGAACAAATAAAAAACCCTATTTTAATAGATAAAAGTCACGGTGTGAGTGTTCTGTTTAGCTCTGGGGTATAAGGATTAGTCAGAGGTTGTGAAAAGGTGCTTTGTGGACTCAAAGCTCTCGGTACAGAATGGAAATCCTATTTTAGTGTTTTAGCTTTCAAAATGAATTTCTGCGCCGCTCTGTCAGAAGAGAATGAGCATGGCTGGCGTCAGCAGTCAGAGAAGCAGGGCGATTTGTGGGTCTCAAGGGCTGCCGGGGGGGGGGGGCAACACTGGAGCAGGGACCAAGAAGATTGCCTGCTCCATCCCCCTGAACTGCAGGGCCTGTGGCCAGTAGAAGAGGAAGGGTAAAGCCAGAGAAGAAGAGGCACCAGAGGACCCGGGATGGGCAGTCGTCCTCTCTTGACTCTGGGGCCCACAAAAACCTGCAGCCAGCCAACCATGAGCTCCTTTCCATCCTTTCCCCTCTATTCCGGATCACATTTTGATTTGAAGTTGGCTCGCAATAAAGCCAAGACACACCTAGGCTGAGAGCTAGTTTCTGTTTATCACATCCTTTGTCCCGCCTTTCTTACAAAGAGCCAGAGTATCCATAGTTTTTCACTGCTCCGTTCCAGAGGGAACCGCTGTTGCTGTGGTTCCAATCAAGTCTGCGTGCTTCTTTGTGTACCAACAATGCCTACTCAACCTATAGATAACAGATCATGATTAAGAGTAAGGCTCCAGTTGTGATAAGCAGATGCGTATGTGGAATCCGGTTTCTATAAAACATTTCCAGGATCAGAACCCTTAGTGTAAGTAAAATATGTCCCCTACTACTTTTTTTTGTAAGATGCATCCTAAGTTCACAGTAAAGGGAGCGCCTCTTTGTTTCATCGCCTGGCCAGATATTGTATTGCACACTGTTCTGTTTAAGCTGGACATTTTGAAATGGCAAACTAGAGGGCCTGCCTGTGTGTAAATATATTTATGGCAGAGATGCACCCAACTTTCCCCTTCAATATAGCCATGAGTGAATTGTGTGGAGCGGCAGATTCAGAGGCCTACTCACAAAATAAATTAGTTTGATTATTTTTTTTACATCCCTCAGTCAGTGTCGTTAACGCACTTTGCGCTTACCAATAATAACTTCTCAAGACAGGTCTCCTTCGATGAATCAGGTTTTTATTTGGATTCAGCTTGCAAGCAGGGTGTGTCTCGCTGCCCAGAGAGTCCTGAGAACACACACTGAATTGGGTTCTGTGGCAGATATTTATCCTGTCCCGGAGTGGTATGGAAAATAAGAAACGCCCTCTCCACCTCCCAGAACTGAGAGTCAGGAGTTACAACTTCCAATCACCGATCGCCTAATCACTTCTGCTTTTTATTTAGACAAGCCCACTACTTCCCCAAAAACGGCATAATTCCTTTATGCCAAACATGGTATTAACTTTCTCTACTCTTTCCTAACCTTTCTTCATAACCCACAACGTCCCACCACAAGTATCTTGAGACAGGTCTTCTCGTAAAACAGGGAATGGTCTTCTCGTAAAACATGGACCTTTAGACCGCAAGATGTCCTATTTCAGCAGGCCTGTCTTGGGCCATCATCTTTTTGACAGACTTGTTTATCAGAGTCAAATGTCAAGTTCCTCATTTTAGACTGGTCAGCATATACACTAAGAATATATAAAAATATGCAAGATTAAACATAATAATTCCTTTGCAAAGCTTCTGCCTATGTTATGTTTCAACTACTCAACTGTTTCATTCCACTGGATAGTCAGGTATTTTAGGTGCTTTTCCTGTCACCCAAATTGCTGAGTGTAACCAGGTTCTTCAAGACTCCTGCTCAACAGTTGGCAGCTTAGTTTCTTCATATAGACTATCCTATCTTTTCGCTGTCTGGTTGCATTTCTGCTTTCTAAGCAAGCAAACGTAAGCATTTATTTTCTAGCAATACACTTTTAATTTCAATACACAGCAAACGTCCCTCTAACTGAAGGCAATTTTCTATAACACTCTTAATTTCAATACACAGCAAACGTCCCTCTAACATTCTCTTACTGAAGGCAAGCTTATTATAAGTTTTAAAGTAAAAAAATCCTTAATTTTTGTGAAATATTTCTTGGCCCATGCCACTTCTGCTTTCTGCTAGATGTAGTGTTTTGCAAGGTCTTCTGTTTCTACTGAGTGGAGATGTTTGTGCAAGCTGGCTGCTGCTATGTGTCTGACTTCCCCATTTCTAACTGCTCTTAGCTCAGCTTCTTATTAATCCTTGAATATTGATTTCAAACAAAATATTTCTATTGCAATTTTTAAAGCAAGGTTTTTAAGATCAGAAGCCCCTTATATTATTGCATTTATCACAGTCAGCATATTTGGCCCTCATAGGTGCTGGTTTCGCTGGAAATGGGCAGTCCTTAAGGAACATCCCCCCCCCCCCAAAAAAAAAAAAGATGGAGAATGAGAAATGAAACCTAAACGAACTGCAGCAGAGAGGCTGGAAAAGAGTCCTTCTTTAAGGTCTATCCATCAAGCTGTCTTCTCCCAAGATGCCTTGCGGATGCAGCACTGACATGTGTACAGGTCTTTTATTAATTGCTTGGCTAATAACCACTCATTTTCCTCTCCCTGCTTTTAATATTTACAATTTCTAGGCTATAATTTATAACAGTTACTGTCAAGGCCACGGCAGTCCTTCAGTGGAGAGGAGGCTGTAGAAGTTTGGCTCCATCAGTAATTGATTGCTTCATTTTTCAATATCCCCTTTCCCTCCTGCATGCCATTCATTACTAACTGTAGGGGGGGAGAAATGAGGCAGAGCGCGAGAGGGAAAATGTGTGGTTTCAAGCTTTCCCATTGTTACAGGGCCAAGAGGGTTACTGAGCCACCGTGTCTCCTGTGGAGCCGGCCAGTGACAGACTTCTGTGCCATGCGTCACCCTTGAAACTTTCTCCAAACAGCCCTTAGCACTTTCAGAGCGTTCAAAGCCCTTTCACATGTTTCATGGGGTCTTTTTAAATAACTTTTTATTTTAATGTTTTTCCAGAAAAAAATCTTGTACAGAATATATTAACAGGAATATGGGTGTATTACATATAACAAGAAGGCTGTGTAGGAACGTTATGAGTGGCTATTGAACAATTTAACAAAGATAGAATATGCAACATATGATCCCCATCATGTGATCTTGACAACAAGTCCCAAAGGTATTTATCCACTATCTCAGCTTTCAGAAGAGAGGGGATTAAAGAAATCCATAGAGAACAGCTGTATCAACAGCAATTAGCCATAATGGGTAAGTGGACCCTCCATGTTTAGAGGCAGTATACCTCCAAATACTGGTGAGCAAGCAGAGTCCTGTTGGCAGCCTTCCATACTAATGAGGTTCCAGAAACATCTGATGGATGGCAGGTGGAAATGGGTTTCTGAACTAGGGGGGCCTTGGTCCAGTTTAGCAGATCCCCATATTGCAAATGGTGGGAGTACACTAGAGCCAGAAAGTGTGGCTTGCCTAAGGAAGCCTGGTGAGTTCATGACAGAGGTGAGATCCAAAGTGGGGACTTCCTTAGCTCTAGTTTAGTCTCTGATGTGACATAGCCCCTAAATCCACCCCCAAACTGGAATATCAATTTCTCTCTTGCATCCACGTAGCAACCCTAGACTTCCTTAGTGGTCTCTCATCCAAGTGCCCGCCAGGGTTGGCCCTGCTTAGCTTCTGAGATCTGATGAGATCAGGCTAGCCTGGGCCATCCAGGTCAAGCCATTGTACTTGTTGGGTGGGTTTAAAAGCTTAAAAGTGACACTTGTTTCCTGGTTGCCCTGTTACTGCAGTGAACATGATAGCAGCACAGGAACAATGTCAAATGTGGCTTTTGTCTTAGGTAAAGGGATGTCTCAGGAGCTGCGGTGGCTCAAGTGGTTAAGACGCTGAAATGCAGGCTGTGGAAGGTCGGGAGTTCAGCAGTTCCAGACCCGAGTGTGCCGCATGATGGAGTTGAGCTCCCATCTCTAGTTCCAGCTCCTGCCAACCTAGCAGTTCGAAAGCAAGAAATTGCAAGTAGATAAATAGGGACCACTTCAGTGGGAAGGGAACAGCGTTCCGTGCGCCTTGGTGTTTAGTCATGCCGGCCACAGGACCACGGAAACTTCTTCGGACAGCGCTGGCTCTTCGGCTTTGAAATGGAGATGAGCACCGCAAACCTAGAGTCGGACTCGACTGGCTTTCGAGCAAGGGAACCTTTACCTTTTAAGGGGATGTCTCAGTCTCATGGTACTTGGAATATCATTTCCCCAAGGCCTTCTCAGGAAGAACAACTGTCCCAGATTTTCTGTTAAAGCTACATGTGCTACATGCAAAGGCCATAGCACAGGAGCGGCTATTTAACATACTGCATTCTTATACAGAATCAGATCACCGGTCAGTCTAGATCAATGTTTGTCTACTCTGACTGGCAGTAGCTCTTCCAAGTCTCAGGCACAAAAAGGTCTTTCCTGACACCAGTCGCTGGAGAGCTTGTAATGGGAGGTGCCAGAGACTGAACCTTGGAGCTTTTGCATGGAAGTTTAATTCTGTGTGTGTGTGTGTGTGTGTGTGTGTGTGTGTGTGTGTGTGTGTGTGTGTGTAATTAAGGGCCATCAAGTCACAACTGACTTATGGCAACCCTATTAAGTTCTACCTCATGGGGTTTTCAAGACAAGAGATGAACAGTGGTTGCCATTGCCTTCCTCTGTATAGCAGCCCTAGACTTCTTAGAGAGGCAGTGTGATATAGTGGTTAAGAACGTCAGACTCTAATCTGGAGGACCCGATTTGATCCCCCACTCCTCCACATGCAGCCAGCTGGGTGACCTTGGGTCAGTCACAGCCCTCTCAGAGCTCTCTCAGAGCCCCACCTGCCTCACAGGGTATCTGTTGTGGGGAAGGTGATTGTAAGCTGCTCTGCGCCTCCTTTGGGTAGTGAACAGCAGGGTATAAAAGGAACTCCTCCTCCTCTTCTTCTTCTTCCTTGGTGGTCTCCCATCCCGGTCTGCTCTCAGGCATAGACCCAGATGGACTCAGCTTTAGCAAGATTTTTGTGTCATATATCCTCCAGCCGTCGCCTGGGGTAGTTGCAAGCACACGTAAAGCTGCCTTATCCTGAATCATATCATTGCCCTTCCAAGGTCAAGTCTTCTTTACTCTGGCAGCATCCCAGGAAGAGGTCTTGTGCTTCGCCTGCTACCTCCAGATGCCGAGGATTGAACCTGGGTCCTTCTGCAAGGAAAGCAGATGGCCTGCCACTGAACCATGGCACCTTCTGCATTAGATGGACCAGTGGGCTGATTTATGGAAAGGCACTTCATCTGTTCAGTTCAAGCTTCTGTTTCCATTTGTTTGAAGGGGAAGGGCTAAAGGGCCCTTCGCCCATGAGGGTAGGGGGCACGTACTGATGTCAGGAAGGGAAAGCCCTCTCCGTTCAAACCGGCCCTTTGGATGCCAATGGCTTATGTTGAGAGCATCACCCAAAGTCTGACAGTCTGGGCCCAATTAGACTGTCTTGGAATAGCAAGAGGTTTGAATGGCTGAAGCCCTGGGGCGGCAATCGCTTTACAGCGGGGAAGAAGGAGGAAAGTCTATTATTCCTTGTAACAGTTGTTGACTGGGGTTACTTGTCCGTCACATTTATGCTACATTGAAATAACACAGATGCAAACAAATTGGAACAGCAAGGGGTGAAAGCTCTTCCCTGCAGAGAAGCAATGTGCAAAAACTGATGTCTAAGATGAGGCAAGAATTTCCCACTGGGGCCCACAGCAAGCAGCATCAATATGTTTGCTAGCGTGGTACAGAACAATTGAACTGTGGCAGGGGAGGGAACAGAGAGGTGGCCTTCCGAGGTGCCTTAATCCCCCCCACCCCAAAGTCATTGAATTTTTCCCTTCAGTTTCCTGCTCAAAACTCTCACTCTGGTGCCAGGGTTATATTTTTGGCTCACTGTGCTGTTCTGTGAAGTCGGTGGTATGACTAGGATTACCAATGGCATGCTGGGAAATTCGTGGAGACTTGGGAGTGGACCTAGAGGAAGGCAGGGCTTGGGAAGAGGAGGGACCTCAGTGGGGTATGATCAGAGGTCATTTGGGGGGATCGCGGGAGATCACAGTTCCCCTGGGTGAGGTACGGGGGGCGGGGCACATGACGAAGCCCCGCCCCCCGCTTCCGGCCGCCCCGCTTCCGGCCCCCATTCAGCCAGGAGGAGGCAGGAGAAGAGGGAGGGTAAGTTGCTTCCTCCCTGCCTCTCCCCACCCCTGCCTGCCTGGGGCCAGGGAGGGCTTTGGGGGCAGGGTGTGTGGCATATGCTAATGAGTTGTGCTAATGAGTTCTCCTAGCTCTTTTTCTACGAAACGACCCCTGGGTATGATGCCTCAGAGCCCACCCACCAAAGCTGCCATTTTCTCCAGGGGAACTGATCTTGGGTGGTCTGGAGATGTAATTTTGGAAGATCTCCAGGCCCCACCTAGAGGTTGGCAACACTAGGTATATTTAAGCAGTGCTGGAACCCCAGATTTCTCTAACTGGGGCCAGGAGCTTCTTCACAGGGGGCCATATAGGAATGATATTCTCATCTGTGGACAGAAACCAACTGAGGTAATTTTAATGAAGATGCTCGAGTGAAAGAAGTCCAAAGGTCACTTCTTTCACTGGGGCATCTTGATTAAGATTACCTCAGTTGGTTTCTGTCCACAGATGAGAATATCATTCCTATACACTAAAGGACAGTGTTGTGCTTTATGCCATTTTTTTAAAAAGTTAGGTCTTTTAAAAAATAGTTATGAAGATTAGGGAGCATAAGGTCAAATCTTTTGACCGATGATTCCTTTTTCTGTATGTTAAAAACTGCTTTTTCTGTTGTTTATGGTTATAACATGTCAATAAATGTACTGACTGACTGGCCATTTTTTTGAGTTACCTCTAAGAGTTGTGCAAAAGATAAAACACTATTAAGATTTCAAAAGCATTTGCTTACTGGCATTTTTGTCTGGCTATGTTTTGGCGGGGAGCTTAATACTCTTTAACTCTTTCCCAAGGAAATATAAAAGGAAGAGTACTTTGACCTAAGTTGTTTTTATACCATTTTACTGGTGAAGAACTGAGGCTGCTGTTGAGCCCATGGCCAAGGGCAGAGGCGGGTCATTGAACCTGCATTGCCAGTATCAAAAGTGCCTACTAGTGTAAAGAGATTCATTGTGGAGTTTAGGTTCAGGCGGGTAGCCATGTTGGTCTTAAAGCTGCCACTGGACTCAAAACTTTGTTCTATTGTGGCGTTTAATAAAGGATGGCTTATCAATTACCATTTTAATAATGTTGGAGGCTGCCTTATGGACACCATGCTGAGAGGCCAGGACATGTGCAGGTTTTAAAGAAATATAGATACTTTGTGAGTAATGCTAATGCTTGGACCCATGCATTTCTTCAACTGTGAAGCTAGATGGCGCCAGCTTTCATTGTAAAGCAGGTCACCTCATGAGGGAGTCAAGCTGGGCACCAAAAACGTACTTCCCCTGTCCCGGGCCACCATCGAACGGAGTGGTTCCCAAGAATACTGAAATTGGTCATCCTTGTTCTACTTCCATCAGGCTGCTGTGAGCATTTTGTCGGAACACCTGGTGACCTCTCTAAGCTACAATTCCCAGTTCTTTAAGGGGATGCTGTTAGAAGCTTGCAGGATGTAAAGCGCCACCATGGTTTGTGATGAGAGCATCAGGATAGGATCTGGGACGACCAGGTTCAGATCCCTGCATTGCCAAGGAAGCACCCTGGATGGCCTTGAACCCCTCGCTCCTTCTAAGCCAAGCTGCTCCCTCACAGGCTTGTTAGTGTGAGGATAAAACAGAGAAGAGGAAAGAACATGGTTATAAACCTCTTTGGGTCTCCACTGCAGAGAAAAAAAAGGGGTATAAATATCTAAAGAAACAGGATGTGCCTGCCCAGAATCTAAACTGAGAACTGCTATCATATTTCAAGAAGGAGAGCTGAGAACTTCAAGAAGGAAAACTGAGAACTGCTATCATATTTCAAGAAGGAGAGCTGATAGGGACATCTAGGCCAAACTCTGCATACAACACAGGCAGTGGTTGCAGTGTGACTCCTCTTTTTCCAGGGCCCACTGAAATTTCACAGGCACCGGGGGGGG
>NW_015159711.1:2213359-2285451 GCF_001447785.1 Gekko japonicus
GGGGGGGGAGATGGGCCTGTGCATGATGCTGAACCCAGAACCTCCTAGACTTGGCCCTCTAACCTGTGCCCATTTAGCTGCCATGACCGGGAAAGGGGCTGTGACGTTTCTCATTCCTCGGCCACTCTAGAAGCCAGGTCAACATTTAGTCGGTTATTTAGAACCAGCTGATCTCCACATGAACAAAAACCATTTGTAAGTGGGGAATTCGTTACTTAAATCATACTATTGTGAAACCTCGTGTTATCAGACAGCATGGCTCAACGATTGCTCGCCTGGATTTATTTTGATCGTAAAACAGCCATGGTTGTCAAGTTAACCAATAACATTAGCTTGCAGATGAAAAATCCAGCTTCACTCTAAAAAGCATAACTTACTATCAGCTTCTAAATTAAGACCAGTCCATCCCTAACTCTCCTTTTCTCACGGCCAGGGAGAAGGAAGGTGGATTGTATGGCTGCAGGGCCACAGCAGGGGGTGGGCTGGGGGGGGGTAAAATGACCCAGGAATCAGCCAGTCTGAGTGTCCCCCTGTGGCCAATCTGAGTGACCCTCCAAAAACACCTCCAGAAATTTCCCAAGCCAGAGTCAGGAACTCCAGCTCCTGAGCGAGCACCAATAGAAGGCAGGCCTGCTCATGCAGAGAGGGACTTTCCCACTTCCACCAGTCCCCACCACCAACTTTACTCTCTGACGCCACCTCACACGCAGTACCAGGGGGTCCACCTAGCTTTCCAGAAGGTTCCAGAGGCCGAAGCTGGAAGAAAGGGACAAAGACCCTTCCTGTGCCTGAGGGAAACTTTGCTCATTTTTCTCTGGATAGAAGCCACCGAACACAAAGTTCGTTTACATCCTTGTTTTCTTTCATCTGTAAAGAAGACTCGTGATGTGATACAGCTTCATATTTTTTAAAAAGATAGCGCTTTCGGAGGAAACCTGAGTGAAGATTGCAAGGCCAACCCTATCTTGCAGAACACTAGATAAGGAGGGTCAGAGCATAAGACCACTAGCTCACTGACCAGCCTAAAAATACTGCTGTCAAGAGTTACCGTTAAGTGCTCCATCCGGCACGTAGCTGGTGGCTCAAAAACCTCTCTGCCATCCATCTAGAGAGAAATCACCATGCTCCATGGAGATACCAATCTTGCTGCAGGACGATACAAAACTCTAGCAAATCTTTCAAAAACCATTTAACCAGAAAGCTGTAGTGTGGGGAGGAAGCCACTTACCCCCTGCTATGCTCATAAGGTCAACCAGATGTCCTTTTACTCAGTGGCAGCCCATGAGTCAGGACTAGATGGACCATTGGTCTGATCCAGCAGGGCTTTTCTTATTTCCTTATGTTGTCCCTCCAGCTTTGCTCAGGGGATGGGGTGGCTTGGGGCATGGCAGCTCACCCAGCCTTTCCTTCCCTTGTCTCGTCCCTGCAAAGGAGGGAGGGAGGAAGAGCAGGCAGCTGCCACCTTTGCAAAGTCCCTCGCTCTGGCTTCACACCATCTTTGGGGCTCAGCGTGTACCAGGGCCACGGGAGGTCTGCATACATATGCCCAGGCCGGGGGGGGGGGCATTTACAACTAGCAGCTGGCCTAGGGTGCCAAAAGACCTTCAATCTAGAGTTGCCAGCTCTGGGTTGGGAAATACCTGGAGATTTCGAGGATAGAGCCTGGGGAGGGTGGAGTTTGGGGAGGGAAAGACCTCAGCAGGGTAGAATGCTATACAACCCACCCTCCAAAGCAGCCATTTTCTCCAGGAAAACTGATCTTGATCATCTGGAGATTAATTGGAATAGCAGGAGATCTCCAGGTACTACCTGCATTTTATTTAACTGGGACATAACCTTGTGTATGTGTATACAGTGTTGCCAGATTGCAGCTGACTTCTGGCCACCCCAGCAAGGGGTTTTCAAACCAAATGAGAAGCTGAGGTGGTCTACCATCGCTGATGGCACCTGGTTTGTGGCCACTGCGTGACGCAGAGGGTTGGACTGGTCAAACACTTGTCAGGGATGGCCTGTATGGCCCCTTCAAACTCTGTGACTGGATGGGCCATTGGCCTGATCCAACATGGCGTCTCTTATGTTCTTATGCTTCCCCCTGCAGAGTCTTCCTTTGAAGTTTCCCTTTCCAAGTACTTCTGAGATCTGACAAGGACGGGCTATACCATGCCACCTGAACTTAACCATAGCTTCCTTAAATGGAATAAATGAAATAAGGCAAGTAAGAGGCAATGTACTGCAGTGATTAGTATGTTGGATTGGGAGCAGGGAGAAACAAATGGAGAAGAGAATCATGTATGCTACCCTGAGCTCCTTGGAGGAAATGGGAGGGGGTAAAATATGCTAAATAAATAAGGGGGAGTTCTCTTCCCCTCACCCACAAGCACCTCTATGTTAACAGCAAACTCCACTCCCAGCTTTATACACGGAGCAGTTGCATGAACATGCATGGTGCCCCATTACTTGACCAGGTAGGCCCACCGTGACGATGTGTCTGCTATGAAATGTTACGTTTTGCTTAGCCCCTTACATAAAGGAAGATGTTCCATGTTCCATGCAGTAGACACAAGTTCTTCTGGTCCTACCCCATTTAATTTCTCTCTTAAGCCCAAGGTATACACTCCAAGCCAACTGGTCCTATTGCAGTTACATCTTGCAGTGAAGGAACTGCATGTTCCATGGCATGACCGTCAAAGAGCTTTACGCTTGATGGACCAACATCTTCTGATGATCCCTGTCCCAAAAGCTACACGGCATCACCCTGCCAACAAAAGTCCGTATGGTCAAAGCAATGGTATCCCCAGTAGTAATGTATGGCTGCAAGAGTTGGACCATAAGGAAGGCCGAATGCCGAAAAATAAATGCTTTCAAATTATGGTGCTGGAGAAGACTCTTGAAAATCCCTTGGACTGCAAGGAGATCAAATCAGCCAATCCTAAAAGAAATCAACCCTGACTGTTCCCTGGAAGGCCAGATACTGAAGCTGAAGCTCAAATACTTTGGCCACCAAATGGGAAGGGAGCACTCACTGGAGAAGACCCTGATGCTGGGAAAGATTGAAGGTCAAAGAAGACGGGGACGGCAAAGGATGAGATGGTTAGACAGTGTTATCGATGTGATGAACATCGGAGCACGATGGAAGACCGGAGGGCCTGGTGTGATGTGGCCCATGGGGTTGTGAAGAGTCGGACTTGACTGTGCAACTGAACAACAACAACAACATGGCACCCTTTGTCTACCACAACTAGGGATGGGCATGATTCGGCTGATGAACTAAAGTTTGTCACAAATCTTAGAATGTTCATGGTTTGCGAACTTAAGTTTGTAAACTGAAAAACTGAAAGAAACTTCCATGAATTTTGGCACAATTTGTGGTAGCTTGTGATGGTTCGTGAAGAGCAGAAAGCAAGGAACAGCTGAGCCGCTGGGAGCTCCTCATGGCTCAGCTGTTTGGTTTAAATGGCTCAGTGTCATTTAAACCATCGCTGCTTTCTGTTCCCCATGGCTTTCTATGGGGAGCAGAAAACAGGGTTCAAATGGAAAATGCATTTCGTGCCCATCCTTAACCACAACCTGCACCATCCCTCTTCTGTCAGGAAAAGCAATGACAGTAATGCCAAAACACCAATGTGTTACAAGGCTTCGAATAAGTGCCCTTGCTTTGATGCACCCTCTCTGCATGAGAACTGCATCTGTCCAAATTCTTAAAAGACTGCTGGATTTCCTCTCTCTCCTCAATTTCACTTCATAATAATCTCAGTATACCATACTAAAAATTTCTTGCACTAATGGCACAATCCATATCTAAGCAGCTAAAATTCTATGACAAAAATTACGATCAGCATGTGGTATGAACACCTTCAGAAAACCCTTAGATCCGATCTACAAAAAAACAAAAACAAAAACAAGCCAGTGTTGATGCTTTCCCTATCACTTGAAATCCATTCACAGTTTTTTGTTAACTCACATTCACTGTCTTCCGTTAAATGCCCAGAATGAATGGAAAGAAAAATGTCACTGCAACTTAAATAATGTCCACAGTTTCATTAGAAATATATTTTGTTAAGCTATAAAACAAATTCTCTTTAGTTAACCACTTTTGCCTCTCTTCCCCGTTGTCATATTCTTTTGTTCTGTTACTGTAAGCATTAGTTATATAATAGTAACAAATATCAGAGAATAATCTCAGTGTACTTCAAGCCAGAGCTATAATGGAGATGCATTCACAAGCCTTGTGGTTGGAATCACTGCAGCGGTTCAAACCATCACTGCTCAAAGTCTTTATTACAGGCTTGTCTTGAGCATTTCATAAGAGGCTGAATCAAAAGAAGCTATTCCAGACTCTCTCTTTCTGAGTATACACATGCAGAGAGTCCACAATCACTCCTATGAACTGCTCTCTACACGCCGACTTCAAAACAGTTTTCTCTTGGTTTATCAGTAATCCCTGTTATTTTGTGGCCTGGATGGTACAATTTATTCCTTGCAAAGTCTCACTCTCTGTGTCCTTAGCCAATAACAAATTGTCAAGATACGGGTAAAATTGAAGGCTGTGTCCCCTTAGATATGCTACAATCACTGCAACCTGCTTTGAAAACACTTGGGGGGGGGGGAGGAAAGTCAAAAGGAATGCAATATACATTGGCAGTCCCCCCCCCCTTATTTAAAAATTGTGTAGTGAACAGCAGTGGGCACATGGAAGTACACATCTTTTCAATCCAGAGGTGTCAGTCACAAACCTCTTTAACAGGAACCAGAACCCTTCATGTTGTGATAATCCTGAACCTTCTGTGGTCAATCATGATGATATCTAATAAAGAAATGGCTCCCCTCCTGCCAGTTATGAAAACAACAGAACCAGACCAGTCATTGACAAGGGAAAAGGTCTCTACGGTCTCAGCAGGACTCCCCAAGTATGCAGAAAAAGTCACTTTGTAAATTGACCAAAAGAAAACCTAAAAAATGAACACACGAGGACCCAAAAAAAATGTGGACATTCAACTAAAGGGGGGGGGGGAGGGAAATTAACATGTCTGAGCCCCTGAGAATTTACAGAATCATAGAGGAAGAGAATTCAGGAGGTGTGTGGGGGGGTGTCATATTTCCAAACTATCCTCTTCCCGTACAATTCCTCAACTTGTCCTTTCCGATTGCAATTTCATGGTCAAGTATTTATTCCCAAAGCAGCAAAACTGGGCCACACAAAGGCAAGGCCAGGGCTCCCACAAACATGGGCATGGAGGTATGCAGAAATTTTTTTTTGTTTCTAATGTTCTTTTTCCTAAAGGTTTGCTAAGAACTGACCATGCTCATTGCCCTCAGAATGCTGAAACTGGCCTACTGAACCTCTGAGAGCTTGCAGTGCCCTGTGGAGACGTGTGGGGGAGAGTTCCCCTCTTTTTAAAAATCCCCCACAATTTATTCTGAGCACATTTAGATTCCTGAAATCTATTCATGATCTTTAATATGAAGAGCAATACTAAATGTATTCAAGAGCTGTCTTTTTTATTCTGAGAGTAAAGCCCCTTCCTTTTTGGAAGCTCTTCTCTTGAGAGTCCTCAGAGCTTTTGCAGTAGTCCCTCTGTGAACACTCAATGGAATGCCAACCTGCACCCCAATCTGATCATCTACAATAAAATATCTGTAGCTATTTGATTCCATTAGCCAGTGAAAGGGGGCTCAGAGATATTCCAGATCCGGTGCTGCTGCCACCTGATTTTTGCCATGAGATTTTCAGGCTTTTCCCGCATCTGTTCTCCTCACATCTTTGTGGGAAGGTTTAGGAGCCAGACACAGTGAGTAGAGATGGTTTGACCCTTTAAGAGAGTATCTGGCAAAATATCAAATACCTCATCTTGGGCATTCATTTGTGAGGCAACTAAAATTCTGCTTAAGTTCTCCTTCAGTAGCCAACTTGTTTAGAAAGAAACTAAGTTTTCTTCTGAAAAAACTAAACGAACCACAGCATCTGAGGCAGTTTACAGAATTAAAAGAGCAATCCAATAATTAAAAGAACAATCCAATAAAAATAACCAAACAGACCTAGAGATCTATAAAATGAAAATACTTGGCTAGTTTGGAGGTCAGAGGTAATTAAAGCCATGGGTAGATATGACTCCTGCTAGCACCTAAACGAAGATAAAATAGTTCCATAAATGGGGCACCACCACAAAAGAGGCTCTGACAGCAGCCTGCCTAACTCTATGAAGCGCACAAAATTCCTTCGATATTCCAGGCTATGTAAAGGACTCTCTGCTCCCGTGTAAGGCTCCGCTTCAGAGGCCCTGAGCCATTTGCCACCATCTTCGGAGGTGACTTGAGGTGGATGCCTAGGCTAAGAAGGACCAAACCTTTTATGTTGTGGCACCCCAATGAGTTCCTTAGAGGATAATGTCGGATAAAACTGTGACAGACATCAGAAGTCTTCAGCACTCAAAGCCTGGCTTACTCACGGTTATGTTTCAGGGAATGAACGCAACATGTGTCCAGGGTAAGTCTCTTCCCGACAGCATTATCCTGCAAATCCTTCTTCAACTGATCTTTTATTGTCATTCTCTCTTCCTGCCTTCCCTTTCTTTAGTGGTAAGAAGCCTGATGTCCCTCCCCAGAGGCAACAGACTCTGTCTGTCTGTCTATCACTACTCATATGGCTATCACCTTAAGCAGAAATCAGAACCAACGAAAATATTTTAAAAGACCTTAGTATTCTCTTATTTGTAATTTTTGTGCCTATGAATTTTGCCACTGAGAGGGTGACATGATCATTGGTATCCAATAGTAGCCATGACACCTGGGCTCACACATTTAGCCAGGGCTTTTTTTGTAGAAAAAGCCCAGCAGGAACTCATTAGCATTATAGGCCACACCCAACAGCAGAAACTCATTAGCGTATTAGGCCACACCCCATGCCTTCCCTGGGCTTGCCGGGGGCCCCCTTGGCTGCAGGGAGCCTGGGCTAGCTGGCCCTTGGACAGGCCAGGGAAGGCACGGGGAGGCATTTAAATGCCTCCCCGATCCTTCCAGGGCCCCCCTGGCCGGCTGGCCTTGGAGTTGCTGGGGGGGTCGCTCTCCAGGCCTTCCCTCTTTAGCCACACACACGGAGGTTTTGGCTGTAGTGGGCGTGGCCAACTCTGAAGCCAGCCGGAACTCTGTTCCTGTGCGTTCCTGCCCAAAAATAGCCCTGCATTTAGCATTTCCATATCTTTAAGTAAAGGGGTGATGAAATTAGCCCTCAACTCATCGAATATAGGGCACTCCGTAATCATATGTTCAGTAGTTTCAATTGTATGATATGAGCATCTGCATGTTCTATTAGGGGCAACAGACTCTATTCATAATCACTCAATGGCAGCAGTAACAATATTCAGAGCACTTATTGAACCTAGACTCCCCCTCCCCTTTGCATGGGGCTGTCCATCTGCTTAAATTAAACTTGATGAGATACTTACCAACAGCACAAAGATTTTACAAGTTTTACAAATACCTTCAAGTTAAGAGAAATCATCAATCCTGTTATTTGCAGCAGGGGGGGGAAGGAACACAAAACAATAAACCACAAGGCACCCCAGTAGAACACACACAAACAGAGGAATGCTCAAGCTGGGAAGGTCGAGCCCTCTTGGAATCTGATGATGAAAGATCCAGGATTGTCAGATGCACTTGGGCAGCATGGGGCTTGTCCTTTCTGATTCGGTTTGATGTGGCTTGTGTGTGTGTGTGTGTTTTAAAGGACGTATCCACAGCTAGATTGCCACCTGGGGCCACATGCAGAGATGGGTGGTCATAGGAGGCCAGATATTAACTTTGGTCATTATTTCCAGTGCCATGCCATTTCTTGAAATGTTCCAGACAAGGTTATGCACCATTATACAATAATCTAAAGGCAAGACTTTTAGTACAGTTTGACATCTATGAAGCAAAATGTAGAACAACCCCCCCCCCCCCAAAGAGTACATGGTGAGAATTGCAATAGTCTAGGAGTATCTCGTGGCCCTTTCTTACATGCCCAGGTAAATGTTGATCGCCCCTTTGGGGTCAGGAAGCAATTTTTCTCCAGGTCAGTTTGGCTGGAGATCCTGGAGGTTTTTTGCCATCTTCTGGGCATGGAGCAGGGGTCCCTGGGAGTGGGGTGGGGAGGTATTTGTTAATTTCCTGCATTGTGCAGGGGGTTGGACTAGATGACCCTGGAGGTCCCTTCCAACTCTATGATTCTATGAGTAAATTTTTTTAAAAAAAGTTAAATGGCAATATGGTAGATATATGGAATAAGCAGCACAGATTTGGAAACTGGGGCCACTGTTGTTTCTGGTTTCTCTCCAACAGCAGCCACGTTTTTCTCTTTGAAGGTCTTCCTTCCATTCCAAGGCGCCAAAGAGTTCCAGACACTTTCAAGTTAAACTCTGAGTTTATTTTATCCTTTTACAAAATTCAATATATGAATATTGTGCTCGTGTCCTGGTTTTAGATCCCTTCCTCCCACTACTTCTTTTTAGACAACCATTTAAAAGTTGGTGCTCACAGAGCTCTTAAATACATCTGTTGTGGCAGGGAATGGAAGGCCAGTGATGGATGCTGAGAGAAGGAAGGGAGGGAAGGGAGAAAGCAACAGAACGACACACACACACACGCACACATGTGTTGGGATTCCAGAGTGCCCTGGTCAAGGGAAGCCCTTGCTCCAAGTTTCAGCTTCTCTATCTCCAAGACATGAGAAGGAGAACTGCCACTTGGGCAGAGAAAAGTAAAGAATGCAGCAGTGGGTTCATAAGGAATGTTTTTGACAAGCCCATTTGAGAACTGGGGAAACCCAGAGGTTTGCCATGAAGGTGGATCACCCCGGATTCACACGCCACCTCTTCCTTCCATTCTCCGGGGAAATGTCAGAAAAGCCTTGCAGTGAGAGCCATGAGGCGACCAGCTTTATGAATGGGTCCCCAAACCAAATGGGCTCTTTTTCCCTAACCCTCAAACCAGTTTGTGGTGTAGACACAGAATGACTCCACCTTCAGACTGCTAACTGGATGACCAAACGAGTTTTAGAGCAACTCTGAGACTATTTAAGTGATGAGATACACAACCCCGGCAGATCCTGCAGAACAAAATCATGGGTGCACACATTTTAAAAGAGAGCTTTACCGCCTGGATTTGAGCTCAGCAAGTCCACTACTTGCTAAGGCAGACAGAGCTCAGCACACAGCTTCCCAATGATGGCAGAGCTCTCCTGGCATGCATGGGAGTACAGCCTGTACTTGCCGGGAGCTCAGGCTGGGTTAGCTGTAACCTGCACAGCAAAGAGGAAGGACCACTGCTGTCTGTTTTCAAACAGGCTTTAGGTAGATTTTCTTAACATACAGAAGTCCAAATCCCCCGGGGAAAATGAGAGTGGCGATGCCCAGCCTGAAAGAAGAGTAGACACAGTTCTGGACAACACCTTGATGCCCTTTTTTCCAGCACGCACCACCACTGTGAGTGAGGCTGGAGACCATCAGCATACTGCTGCACAAGGAAACTTCCCTTTTCGTTTTTTTTTGCAGGCCACTGAGTAAGCGTGAGAGTGCACGTGAGAAATGTCTCCATAGAAAATTAGTAATTTTAAATTAGGGTCAAGCAACGAATGGCTGATGGCAGCAGCTCCTTCTGTCTGGTGGCCATGGAACACTGTAATTTCATTTGGGTGGAGGGGAGCGGGGAAGCACTGCTGATGGAAAAGCCTTAGTGCCTAAATATGGGTGCACCTATTGGAACACCTTGAACCCCATTTCGCCTGTGTGATACTTTGAACTATTAAGATAATGTGTCACGGCCTATCCATAAAATACAAAATTGCGCAGCCTCGATTTGTCTTGGGACCATGCAAGGAAAAGGGAGAGGCTGTTTTAATCCATCAGGAATACTGTTGTCAATTTTCAGATTGTCTATTTTGTATTAATAGGAGAGGCGCCATCCAAGACGACCAACTATCCCAAGGGATTTGGGATCATTCAGGCATAGCAGTTAACAGACACTACAGAGGAAAGCAAGTGAAGCAAAGATCCTGCTATGGTTAGAATACATTCACTAACACTTACCCAAGGGGTGGGGAGAAGCCCCTCTAATTGCACAAAATGTACCTAGTGTATTTTAACACAGTTGATCTACCAATGGGCTGTGCAGTTCTATGATAGCCGTGGCAGTACAGAATGGTGCATGCTGGGCAGGAATCTGACTCCTCCGTCAGCAAGGACTAAGGCCTGAATGAAATGGGATGCTGGCGAAGCAAGAGAGCACCCCGGCGTGACTCACTTAAATTGTGCTGCAAACGGTGCAAAAGCAAGCCAGCACAACCCTCTGCCATGGGGAAGGAGTCTTGTGTGCAAAGTCAGCACATGCCGCTATTTTGCCAAGGTGCAACACAGGTTAGACAAGGCGCCGCTGAGTCTTTGCAGTGTCACAGAGGGAAACTCTTTGCCTTGCCAGTGGGTCTGATTTCAGGAGAGCGGCAGGAGAGAACTCAGGGCAAAGGATTTCTCATGGAATGGGGTCAGGCCTCATGGGTACCAAGGGTCCCTTGAGCAGAAAAACCAGAAAATCAGCTAGCTGCCGAGTGAAATGCCTCATTTTCTGCTTGGCAAAGACATCAACGAGGGTCTCCAGAAGTAACAGCCTGGAATCAAAAATTAGGAAGTTTGAAAGCAAGGAAGGACAAGTGATATGCACCTTATACTTTAAAAATGAAGCTCACAGAGAACAGGGTTCATCCATTAAAAACTTTGTACCTAGCTTGGGCAGTCAAGTAGTACTGCTAGAATCACGGAACTCAGGGCTGAAACAGATGAGAGGAAGTTCACATTTCGGAGGCCCAACAATAAAATGTAAATCGCAGGCTTCTACAGCTTCAGTTTGCCTTGGGGCCAAGCTGAGAAACAGAAGATGGTGGTTTAATCCATCCACCTCCATTTGGTTTTGTACTTCAAAAGCACTTTCCCCACTGGGCTATTAGCATTTTAAGGGAGAAAATATATGTCCTTTAAAGACATACATTTTTCCCCTTTAAGACGTTAACAAAGCAAGAAGCCTGGTTTCAAATCACAAAACTGAACGGGGTGGGTGGGCGGGGTGCACACCCTAGCTTCTCTGTATGGCCCAGAGGCAAATTGAGGCTGCCTGAACTGCAGAGCTGAGTCATTTCTGCAACCCAGCAGTTTCCATCAACACCAGAGAAAGCACCGGGGGTCTCCTGCAGAGAAGAAAGGAAGGGAAGAAGGAGACTTACACAGTGAGACGTAGTCTGCAGGATGCTTACTGAGGGTTGATCCAAGACACATTTTATTAGGTTGCCCGCGCACATACTTGCTTCTGTTCTCAGTGACACAGCACAGGCCCCTGTACCTGTAAAGTGAATCTCTTACAGGGCATGTGTATGTGCAAGAGAGAGAACTGAGGCAGAATCACCAAGATGCCGAGTCAAAAGGATTTAAAAAGGTCACTACAAACTTCCTTTAAAAAGGCTATGAAGCACAGCCCCATAGCAACAGCACACCAAACAGAAGCTTCTCATGTTGCATAAGTCATGGTTAATTAAGACCTTTGAGCCAAAGAGGGTGGAGCTTAACACTGCTCATACAGCACGGAGGGAAGGGGCAGAGCCCCGGGGAGGAAAGGGTTCTGGGTGTCTCATGTCCTGGGGCAGCTGTAACATATGTAGACAGACGGGGGTGGTCACCATGGAACAGCACTTCCATATGAATGTGGGACAAGGCCAGGGTCTGAAAGGGCTTTGTTTTACCACAGCAGGGTCAAAGGAACAAAGAGGTGAAACACTCATCAGCAGTAGTTAGCTCCTTAGCAGCCACAGGGAAACAAACAGAAACAGGGGTCTTTTCCCCCTCAGTGGGAAGAACAGCACCATCTCCTCCATGGTGCCCTGATTAGATCTGGCACAGGGGACACCTTGTAGCAAGAGGGTAAGCGCCCCTCGCTCATCCACCCTGTGCAACACGCCCCAACAGCAGCACACCAGATCATCAAGTACGGGGCTTTCTTGGGGCTGATTTTCCCCGGGGGGTAGGGGTTGGGTACAAAAAAACAGTGAAATCCCACCGGCCCTCCCCCAAGGAAAAGAAAAATAGAAAGCCTTACAAGGCATATCTAAAACACTTCCATTTTAAATAATAATTATTTTAAAAACCCCAGTTTTGCTCTTGGCTAACCCACTAACTGGGGGACTAACCAAAGTCTCAGGTTTTCTTCTTCTTCTCAGTATGTGATACTAGGAGAGTCTTTAAATGAGGTCCCAAGCCATTCAGTTCCTGTTCATTTCCCCTTGGTGGGCTTCGAGAGACATGGAACTCATGACTGTGCACCAAAGTAAACAGAAAGGGGAAATAGTCTTGGGGGAGGTTTCTTCCTCTCTGAGCCTTGTGAAGGGACCTCCTTTCTGCATCTCCGGTCGGCCTCATCCCAGAAATCTGTAGCCAACACGTTCCGCTTAGATGAACTTGAAGCATTTTGTCTTGTCATGGGGCAGCCGGGTCTTGAAGAGAACAGAGTCCACACGGAACTGGGTGTACAGCAAGGGCATGTAGCCGTACACTTTGACAAAGAAGTTGATGCATTTGTGTCGCTCGTGGAAGTGAGAGTCATCATGAGAAAGTGCCTGAGGACAGCCAGGGCAGCGGAAGGTCCAGCGGGAAGTTACCTGGGCATAAGAGAACAGCAAAGGTGTCAAAAAGGAGGATCCCCCCCCCCAAGCCCGACTCCAACTAAGCACAGCAACCTTTTGAATTGCCCCAAAACTATGGAACCCTGTCCCCCTCTGAAACCCTGCCTAAGCAGCAGAAGCAGCGTAGTGGTGGGTATTTGTAACATCTCAAGATTAAGAAGTGCCATGGCACTTAGCACAGAGTCACGTTCGCACTGCTGGAAGCTCCTTGGGAATCAGAGACAGAACCACACAAAAGCATAGCACGGCTGGGGGGGCAGAGGGGGAGAACAAGAGGGCCCTGTAATGCATGTAACAAGGGAAGCACTCTCTCTCTGGATCTGGCTTGGGACACACTTGCCAAAGAGAACCACCATCACAGAGAGGAGAAGGAGGAGGAGATTGGATTTATACCCCGCCCAAAGGTGTCTCAGAGCGGCTTACAAACTCCTTTCCCTTCCCCTCCCCACAACAGACACCCTGTGAGGTAGGGGGGGCTGAGAGAGCTCTTGACAGAAACTGCTCTTTTTCAAGGACAGCTCTTATCAGAACTATGGCTTGCCCAAGGTCATCCAGCCAGGTGCAAGTGGAGGAGTGGGGAATCAAACCTGGTTCTCCCAGATTAGAGTCCGCGCACTTAAGCACTGCACCAAACTGGCTCTCACATGTGTATGTGGTTTGGGGAAATCAGGGAGACCAGAACGATGGTTTCATTGTATGAGCAGATAAGGGAGGAGCTGTTGCCAAGGAAGCTTAAATTCTTCTCAGAGTTAAGGCACCAGGAGGTCTTGAAACAGAAATGCCAGCAGCAAGTTCCAGTTGCCTTACTCCTTGCCCCTACGGGCAGTCCGAGCTTAATGCACTTCCTTCTGGCTCTTCCCTGTGCCTGGTCATACATATGGAAACCATGGTCAGCAGAGAGGAGTGAGAGAGAGAGAGATGTGCATCAGCCATTCCCAGTGGAGCCCCCGCTTGCGACCCTAGCAAGAGCAAGGTTCGCCCACCCCTCTGTGAAGAAAATCACCCTCATTTTAAATGCAAGCCTAGCAGGAGCTTCTCTGCTGTGGCAGCTGGTCCAGATGAGGCTATAAACCCGGTCTTCTTCCCCATTCCGGCTACATCGCAGAGCCAAAAGGTCAAAGCAATTACCTAGATTTGCCCGGAGAAAATGTCAGTTAATGACAACTAAAATTAAAAAGGCTCTGGAGGCCTGTGCTGCCCCCACCTATGGCGCAGTCTGACCCATGTGTCAAGGGCTGTGCGAGTTCAGTCCAGTCTCCTCCTCTACCCAGCTTCAAACAATTCTCCCAAGGAAGCTGCAGATTCTGTTCTTAGGGGCAGCAGATATATCAGATCAGATTCATCCACACAAACGTGCTCTTCCTTGAGGTCCTTATGCTTTGGGGAGGACTGGGGAAGGAAGGATGGATGGGGATGGAAACCAGGGAGAGGTGAACTGAAGGGGCCAAGGCAAAGCACCCTCTGGGAAAGGACACAGAGCAGCACAGGATACTGAAGTCACCATTATTAGACTTGCTCACACTCTTCTGAGGACAGATTTTGCAACCACAGAGAGCAGTATCGTAGGAGGAGGGGGGGAGGAAAAAAGCCAGGTGGGGTGGGAAAATAAGAAGTAAAACTTGGTACTAGAAAAGTGAGGAGGGAAATTATTATTAGCAGCTAAAGGTGTTTGCCAAATTTGATGGGTGGGGGAGGGATGGAATTCCAGCCTCGGTGTTCCAGACCGCAGTCCGTGTTTATACCATAAGGAAATCCACTGAGAACCAAGCAAATCTATAGGTGCCTGCTAGGACATTTTTATCCTGCCTTTCCTCCAAAGAGCTCATAGCAACACAGACGGTTCTCCCCATCTCCATTTTACTACAAAAAGTAGGCTCAAAAGATTCTCCTGCTGGTGGGCCACCTTTTAAAAGCAGTGACTCGTCAAGGAACAATGTAGTGCAGTGGCACTTCATCAGCTGTGCTGGCTTTTAAATTTCTTCCTTAAGAAGATTCAAAGTCCCGCTTTCAGCCCATACACTTCAACTTGGCAAGATGTGTTCCTCTTGACTATAACTCCTCTGGCAAGGCTTACAAAAGAGTCCCAGAAGGGCATAGGGAGAGATATTCTCAGTGGCCGCCCTTTCCCTGTGGAGACTCACTTGAGCCTGACCCGTATCTTTCCCCCAAAGTCCTGTAAGAATTTCTCATTCAGCATGGCCAGGTTAAAGCTGCTTTGAGCCAGGATCGATTTCAAATGTAGCATTTTAGCATACCAGCAACCAGACTATCAACGGGTCTTTTACCTACAGGTTTCTGGCTTCAGTGTTGCTACCTAACTCAATCCCTTGGACTGGGACAGAACTGAAATTTAATGCAAAAAACCAGATCAAGGCAGAGTTTTGATATGGTGACACATTTATTTACATATGAATCCAAGCAAATTGGTTTTTGCTGACTATTAGGGAATCAGAAAGTTGGCCTTGGGAGTCAGAGAGTTGCTCTTCTTCATGTTTTGATACCTTACCTCAATACGCTTGTTCAGACACCATACTTGTATGTCTTCCTCTCATAGGATATGAGATAACTAATTTTGCCCTTCCAGAAAAATGGAAGGAACTGAATGTTCATGTTTTCCATCAAATGCTTACCTTTATGGGTGGCTTCCTGGTGATATGAGAGACCAGGAAGTTCATAGCGATATCCTCACAATTGATGTAGTCATCTACCATATCACGGATGGCCTGTGGCATCACATAGGAATATAGGTAGGCATAGTACTGTGGAAAGATTGGGCAACAGTCAAAGGGAGAGTGAAAACTCCACAGAAGGCCACTGAAACCAGTGGAAAAATCTCTTTCACTGGTCAGATTTAGCATGATACTAAGATATTTACCTACCCCTAGGCTCAAATACATGTACACTGGGAAAGCTGGGAGAATAAACAGACTCATACAAACTAGCAAATCTATTGCAGAAAATGTAACTCTCTTGATCCCAAGTGGGATCTGGTTTCTGGATGACACAACAGAATGTAGCTAGACCAGGGGTGGCCAAACTTGCTTAACGTAAGAGCCACGTAGAATAAGCATCAGATGTTTGAGAGCCGCAAGACATGAACAAATATTACATGTTTTTACTGGGAAACATGCCAATTTGCTTTTTATTAACATTAAATGAGACCGAGGTAAAAGCGGTAAAAGCAGATATTGATAATGATATTTATTTGTCCAGTGATATTTGTCTACTAATGATATTTAGCTTCCCCCACTGCCCTGCCGGGAGCCGCACAATATATGTGAAAGAGCCGCATGTGGCTCCCGAGCCACAGTTTGGCCACCCCTGAGCTAGACCATCTACTCCAGCGTTAGATTTTCAACAGAAGCGAACCCGATGCTTTTGTTAGCGTACTAGAAGGACATGAAGGTGTTTGTTCTCACCAGCTGATATTCAGAAGTTCCATTTCGCCATCGTTTCACCTGTCAGATACACTGACCTATTGGCTCGATAGGGGCAGGGGGGACCTGAGTCTCAACCTTGTCCTCCCCTCCCAGTTTCTGAAAAGGGTTAGATGCTCTGCTCTCTCTAGAAAGCATGCACCGGTGGCTTTTAATGATAACAGCTCGGTTTTCTGGAACCAAACAGTCAGAGATTAAGACGTTGACTCAAAAACCCTGGTCCAAGAATCCCTGGTATTCACTAATGATCAGATGCCCTGGCCCCAGTGGGATCCTGTTTCTGGATGACACAACAGAAGGCAGCGACAAACGTCACTAGTAGCTGCCCTTACTTCTCCTCCAGCAACCAGAACGACAGGATCATCAAGCCAGGGCATTTTTGCATTGCAACAACCCAGGAAAATGCTGAAATTACTCTGGTCATGCACTCAATCTTCCAGGGTCCCCCTCTGCACTCTCTTGGGATGCTGAGATCAACCTACGGTCAACAGCATTTCAATTTCTGAACCGCGGAGGGTCTGGCAAATCTGAGATGTGTGCAGAAGAGCTCACACAGCTAATTTTCTTGCAGCTTTTCTTATTACAAAAATATCTGAGCTAAACCAGAATCCATTCCAAGGGAACTGGGGGGGGGGGTCATTGCACACCACTCACCCTTACCTTGTGAAAGAAGGCAGCACCCGTCAGCACCATGGACAGTTCACAGGAGTAATTGGAGTTGTAGAGCCAGGACTGATGAGGGATGTCCCACGCGTGGTACCGCCCAGGGAACCCAACAATGCGGTCCCTGGCTTCTCTCCAAACCCTGTAGATGTGAGGGTAAGAACTTCAGCGTGCAAGCAAGGAAAGCAGCATGTTGGAAAGGCCACAAACTAAAAGCACTGCCAGAGAGATAATATTGTCACTGCGTCCATGACAATTGTCTGAAACGATTTATAAAGCATCACAGGCCGTTCACCATCATTACACTATACATCAATCATTAGTGTAGGAAAGGAAGACATACACACCACTAGCCAAATGCAATACTCAGCCTTCCCCCCCCCACAGAGGACTCTTTTATGTTAACCGACAGCTTCTTTTATTCCTACCATAATTTTTCTTTCTTTTTTAAAAACCATTTCCTATCAGAATTTTATTTTTATTTTTTTGCAGCAATGAACTGTTTGCACCGCCATTATAGGCTGCCAAGTGGCTTGGGGGGGGGGGGGAGACCTGGAAATCCCAACCACCTTCCTTGGCAGAAAAGACTATTGGGGAGAAGAGGAAAAAACGAGATAGGGTTAGTATCACTTTAACCCAGAGGCTGAGCTTAGATATTCCCACTTCACAAATGTTTCTAGTACTACTCCATCTCTTGATCCATTTACTGCCTCGAAGACCTCGTTCAAAAGACCACTTTTCACTCGGCGGTTAACACAACTTTTTGTTTTCTGGCACTTTTAGAGTGCAGACCCAAGTTTAGTGACTATTCTTAACATGTGTCCGGACAACAGCTCACTATGCTCTGGAAACCATCTGGGAAAGTGGATTAAACTATATTTGGTACCGTATGATAAACAAATAAATGCCAAGCACATTTTACAAACTACTTTGAGAGCTGCCCCCACCCCCCAGAGAAAGCACAACCCAGTCAGGGAAAGGTAGGAAATTCCGCCATCCTCTGTTAAAAGAATGTGTCAGTTTTATCTACTGGAGCAATAATCCCAGAAGCAAAAACGATTGATCGGAGAATGGGGAGCAGGGGGTAGGCTTCCTCTGCAAAATGAGAAGTTTGCACAAACTTCACCAAGGTTTTGTTGAGTAAACTCTTTTGTTGAGTAAACTCCAAAGCCGGTGCAATGCAGGGATGCAGAAGAATTTATGGTCCTCTTTTAAAATAAACTGGGTTGTTTCTCCAGTGGAGAAAGAGGAAAGAGAGGAAATGCAAGGGATCACAGGAGTCATGTGGACCAAAAGCCACACAAGATCAGGGGCTGCAGTGAGGAAGGAAAAATTGGGCAAGACCTATTGCAAAAGCTGGAAGGATCCAACCCAGATTCATCCTGCTTTCTGTATAACCCAGTCCTCCAAACAGCACTTTTGCAAATAAACCCAAACCATATTTTTTCTCTCTGTACAACACTCCCACGACTTCACATGTTGTGCTGAAAAAAAGCAGCCTCACATCTGCTTTTTATTGATACTATAAATAGAAGCATGTAACTTAAAATAAACATACTTTGTGAACCAGCCTCCCTGTGCAGTGGGAATTATAACAAAAGAAAGGAAACGTGAAGGAAAGCATTTTTGCACAGCTAATTCTCCTGAAATTTTCCTCCAGCACAGCTGGGGAGCAAAAGACTCAAGTATGGGAACCAAGAGAATGTAGCACTGAAACATCATCATCATCATTAGTAGTAGTATTAGCAGTAAGACACTTCCTGGATATGCAGAATTGCCTTTTTCTGTGTGTTCTTGCCATCCTCCAAGATTGGTAGGACAGACCCTATTCTCCACACCACTCTACTCAAGTATGATCCACAAGGGCAAATAGTGTGGCCACTATTTTGCCCCCAAAGCATAGTTTCTTATGATTCCCATTTTTCAAGGTTCTCATAGTCATAGAGATCAGTCCCAAAATAAGCACAAAGCATAAGTTAAAAGTTCAGGGTTTATAGTGGACAGCATTTCAATTTCTTCTTTCTGCCTTTTGATTTGTTCTCCTGCCCTACACAGATTCTTGACACACACAAAAATGGATATTGCTCAGAAAAGGGTTAATTAAAGAACGTTCAGCAAGCTCGGATTTGGGAGACAAGTGTCAGTTGTTTCAGGGACTTATTGCATGATCCTGGCAAGTCACAGTCACCCTGCCTTAATCCTTCTCCCTACAAATCTGTACAATGGAAACAACATGGACTCATTTTACAGGAGTCTTACCAGGGTTCCCTCAAAGCTGAGTTAGTGTGAGCTAGCTCACAGTTTTTTAGCCTCCGGCTCACACATTTTTTGTCTTAGCTCAGGAAGGATGGCTCCAGAGCACACTAATTTATGCAGTAGCCAAATCGCTCGCTCACAACTTTAATGCCAGTAGCTCACAAAGTAGAATTTTTGCTCACAGGACTCCAAACTTTGGAGGCAGCATTGCTTACAACCCTAAATCCAATGAGGATTTTTAAGTGGTTTACAAACTGAAAGTGGTACTTACATTTAAATTGGAAATAAAGCACTACTGCAAGGAAAATTATTTAGCCTCTTCGTGTGCTTCTGCCCATGACCATAAAATGCAAGAGGGAAGCCACAACAAAAGGCTCAACAGACCTGGTAATCTCTCAGGGTCAGAGGTGGAAAAGAAGCCATGGATGGACAGATTTATTGAGCCAGATGTGGCTGTCTGTTTCAAAATTAGGTCTTATTGGTTTCACTCACCGGAATCCAAACATGATCTCATCGTGGCGAAGGTGGGCATCATCGTCGATAGACAAAATGGCCTCCGTCTCAATCTCATCCCAGGGCAGAAATCGGTTGTTCAGGCTGTTCTTCTCTGTGCGCACAACCTAAGACAGAGAAATAACACATTACTTTTTAAAACATACCATGTTTTCATGATCTTACAGCCATAAGGGGCAGGCTTCCCTGCTCTAGAAACCTTCAGGGCATGACATATGGCCCTATTCAACATAACCAGTTTCAACAAAACTCTTTTTGGGCTGTGATGGCTGCTTTCCCAGACAAAAGCAGTTTTATGAAAGGTCAATTTGGAGAAAAGAAATGTCGATGGGGCGGGGACAACCCTCCGCCCATCATGGCCCCTCTGCTCCAAATCACCCCCTTACAAAGCTGCATTCGCTTTGGCAGAATCAGCCTTCCAGCTTTATGATATGTAAAGTATTGATGTCCTGCTTTTCAAATTTTATAAAATCTTCAAGATGGCCCACAAAAATTATACTGAAATCAATATGCAAAATAATATACACAGATCAATAAACATTAATGAGTAAACAGCAACATGAAATCCAGTCTCAGCAGTCATCACTATTAAGAGGTCTGGAAAAGAGGTCTGGTTTTAGCCTGACACTTAAACGTCCACTGATGGCACCAGGCAAGTCCCCCTGGGAAAGGAGCTGCAAAGTCGGGATGCCCCCACAAAGTTTGAGCGTCTTGCCCTTGCCATATGGCCACCAGCTAAAGTAACACAGAAAAGCTTTCCTGCCCATCGTCAAAACAGCAGAATCAAGTGGTAAAACTTTCCCAGGACTATAACACATGTCGGCTGCAAGCAGTGCACTGTATACACGAATGTTCTCTGCCTTTAAAAAGACCCACTTCTCCACACACAGAACACCAGAGAGAAGACTAGGCTGAACCTCCACCCCCAGTGTGAGAGTTTCAGAGATGCAATCTACCACCCACCCCCTGGACTGGCAAGAGTCCAAGGAAAGCCGTACAGCTCAGTGCAGCTAACTGTATATAGGCACAGGCCAGTCAAAAGAAAGGGGCAGAAAGCAGGATTATAAGAGCCCATAAAATAGTTTCATAAGCAAAAGAAAAATCCCTGGCACCAACTACCTTCAGTGGGCAGTGTGGGTAGACAAACTGTCCAGCGACTCCTAGAGAACCCCAGTTCCTCGCACTCAGAAAAGAGTTGTAGTAGGATGTTCAGATACCATTTTGAAATTCACAGCCCTGTCCCAATTCCCAGTTTTTTTAAACTGAGAGAAGTTGACAAACAAAAATAGGAAAGAGCAGCATTACAGCAGTAAGAGACCAGTAAATAAGATTACATTTGGATTATATATTTTTAAATAAATCCTGCACTGAAACCACTAACAATGTAAAATATTTGTCATAAGGAACTGGGTGACAGCTGGTATGATTAAATCCCTGCATTAAGCCAACATTAGTACTTTCCCCTGTCAATAGCTAACAGTAGGGAGGGAAAAATATGGAACATTTGACAGGCAAGCATTAGAATGTTCCACTAAATATCCATCAAAAGGAGAAACACAACTGAATGCAGCATACGGTGTGCAGGAAAAAGAGTGAAGGCCAAGGTGTAGACGAAATGGGCAATGGCCAGTAGCACTCAGTACAGTGTATGCTGGGCTTTGTTGACCATTTTTTGGGAACCATACTGCAGCAGGAGCACTATGCTCCCTGGTCCCTTCACCTTCCTCCATGGTTGCCCAATATTGCCTGTCAGTCAGCTCAGTGCCATTTTGGACAACCAACAGAATCAAGCCACACAGCTTGAGCTCTGATGCTTGGGATGGCAGGTGGGGCTCACATGACTGAATGCTCCCCCTCATTCTATGGCTGGACATTGCAACAGAACGAAGATCCGCTTCCCACACAGGGATATACACCCTGCAGTTTGCCTGCAAGTCCACTTGGGAAATCATTGGCATTCACTCCAACCAATAACTGGCATGTGTCAAATAGTCAACACAGACCAGGCAGAGTTTGCATATCACTCAGCCCATATTTTTTCAATGAAAGCAGGTAACCAACACATTTAAATGAACGCGGTCAAGTGATTCCTTATAGAACAATGAGATAGAAAATGATGCTCAGACCACAGAATGCACAAAACACTCACTAGAGGTTAAGTCTCTTTCACTACCCCTCCCAAATGCTTAAAACCATCTCCAAAAGACTTGTGTGATGCTCTCACTTCCTTCTAATCCCTCTTCAAGACACATCTTTTCCATGAACCTTTGGAAACTTTGAGGACAGTCCTTTAACACCTCTGTCCCCTCACAGAAACTAAACACAAGCGTAACTGAATATGCAGTTTTCCCCTTTATACCCGTCTCCACCTCTCTTCCCTTCTGGTTTATTTTCTCTCTTTTTTTGGTATTTGTGTATGTGTGTGTGAGAGAGTGCATGCATGTGAGTGTGCATGCACCTGGAAGTCATAGTGACCTCTGGACTGACCCCTACTGGGGGCTTGGAGGGTATTCAGAGAGGTGGCTGAACCAAGCCTGCCTCTGTCCTCCCAGCGTGGTATTCCAAGGAAGTCTCCTACCCACGTACTAACCACAGTCGACCCTGCTTAGCTTTCGAGATCTGATAAGGTTGGGCTTGCCTGGGTTTCTCTTATGTCAAATTTTAGGGTGGAGTAAGAACAGGGCAAAGTCATGCACATGGATGTTGGTAAAGTCATGCACATGGATGTTGCAATCGTAATTATGGTCAAAGCAGATAAAGCATCAAAGCTGCACACAGGGAGATGGTCACAGTGCATGCTTGCACAAACTTTGCAACTCTTATGAAAGGCATCACAATCCTTGTGCACACTGTAACCCGAACTCCTCTGAGGACGGTTCCGGGAGCCCAATTCTGAATTATCTACGACAGTGGGCGTGGCGTGAGTTCTTGTCCCAGTGTATACAGAGGTCAGATTGGCCAACGAAACGCTCCTAACTCCCAGGAATTGAGACAACACGCTAGGGTTATGAATAAATGTTGCCTTTTACTAAACAGTTCTCAAGCATACGAAAACAGATGCATACACAGATTCTCTCAAGATCCTTAGTTACAAAGTTCATAGAAAGCAACCAGCAAGGAAAATAACAAAAGCAACAGACAAGGGGGATAATACAACAGGATATCGCTTATACTTATCTGAGGTCCAAGCTGGGGAGAAATCTCCTCTTAGCAGAAAAGGGGCAGCTTAAGGATCAGCGGGTGAATTCTAAAAGCACATGAGCTGGACCGGCCAAGCCACGTGCGGGTTCCTGGGTCGCGACTCCTGGGAACACAGTAAGACTCACCTGCAGCACTTAAGTTGCAAGGTAGGGGAGGGGTGGGTTAACCAGAGAAACAAAGGCTGTGTTCCTCTTTTTAAAAGCTACGTTTTTGGGCTTGGCTTACGGCCATAAACCCTTGGGGTCCGTCCTCTTTGCTAAGGCTATAGGTCAAAGAGTGGTGACGTCCTAATGAGGGGAAGGGGACAATATGCAGATGTGCTACCCTAACTTCAAAGGGGGCCATGTGGCCAGGTGTGAAACTGTTGTTTCCATTGGCAACCTTTGACTTGCAGAAGATGCACCTGGTCCATGGGCAATCAGGGAAGTTGTCTTTGTGATTCCAAAACCAGATACCAGGGAGAATTGCATGCTTTCCCACAGTTCGACAATGGTGGAAAAGCCTGTTGTTTCTCCAAGTCTTTCATTGTGCATAATGGCGCTGGTCTCCTTCGTCCAGAGGCACTCTGGGAGATTCCAGGGAGGCATGTGTCTTGTGGCAGGCAGCTCAAGCCATGCCCATCCATAGGCAGCATGAGGTGCAAGGCCAGCCATTCAAACACACAGCATCAAACACACACAGCAGTGATCCCTGAGTCCCAAATGCACAGATACACAGACATTTGACCAATACAGCATAAGCACAGTACAGACAAAATGCAATTGCAAACACACGTGGTAACAACACACAAGGTGTAGACAAGCACACCTGTTGAAAATCTCTATGTAAGAGAAAGAAAAGTGATATATGAAAGGGCCAGTGTGCTGCAGCAGTTATAGCGTAAGATGAGGATCTGGGAGGCCCAGATTCAAATCCCTTCTCTGGGGGATGGAACTGGGCCATTCAAGTCGGGGCATATAAAAATTACTGGCATGCATTTGATAAGGAAACTGGTGATAATACAGATCATTTAATGCAATAGTATATAGCAGCTATTGTTAATCTCGGATGTCAACAGGGAATAATTAAGATTATACACAACATCATTAGCCTTTGCATTTCCTGGATCTCAAATATTAAGCTGTCCAGACTTCATGGTACATTAAGATAGCTTTTAAATTCCAATGCCATACAACTTTGATAGCAATCAATAATAATAATACGTGTCTGTATGCATATATAGATTTCTGCATAATGAGACAATATTTATTTGGAGGTATTTAAGATGCAAACAGCTTGTGAATCAATATATTCTAAGGAAGCTGCTCAAACGGTTCCATCGATTCACCTGCTATTTTCCTGTAAACATGCCGAAGACCGTAATACAAATACTGCCTCAAGAGAAAACAGAGAACGAACTCTCTTGCTCAGTGCATCTGGAAAGGGCATGGTCAGCTCATATTACTCCAATTCTGCGGCAGCTGCACTGGCTACCAATTAGTGTCCAGATCCAATTCAAGGTGTTGGTGTTAACCTTTAAAGTCCTTAATGGTCTGGGACACTCATACCTATGGGACTTTTTCTCCCATTACAACCACCCCGCGCTCCCTTCGGTCATCCTCTAGGGGCCTCTTGCAGGTGCCTGGCTCTGGGATGGCTCAACTAGCTGTCACCACGGGAAGGATTTTCTCAGTTGTGCCCCCTGCCCTGTGGAATGTACTCTTGGATGACATCCATGCCCTGACGGACTTGTTTAGTTTCTTCAGTGCATGCAAAGCTGAACTGTTTAGGCTGGCCTTTGGAGGGTAACCACACGTTTGGGCTGTTTTAAAAGTGGTATGGTGATTGCCATGTATTGTAATATTTTAATGTTAATATTTTATACTTGTCATTTGTTTTATGTGGTTTTCACCCTATTGGTTTTAATGGTGTAAGCTGCCACAAGTCCCTTTGGGTGAGAGGTGACTAGACAATCTAATAAATAAATGGGAAATTCTAATCTGAGAAATGGATTAAGCACACAACACAGTCCTGAGTACATTAACTTGAAAACCCGTGGGACTTACCTCAAAGTAATACTTTTGGGACCAGTGTGCTACAAGAAAATCTCCGACTTAAAATGAAGGGTGAAAGATGAAAGCTGGGTAGACAGGATTGGTCAGAGACTCTCGGAGATGATCTTAACTACACTTTATGTGGCAGTCTGTGATCCTGAATATTAAAAAGCAGATGTGAGGGGACTCAGTTTGAAATCGGAGACACGGTACAACAGCACGTGGCTTAAGCCCTTCTTTGATGGGTGGACACCAAAACCAGGAGGAGTTCTGAAACCTATTGCCCTAGTTGGAAAACCATACCTGGAAAGATGAATAATCAGAAGCCAAAGAGACACTGAAAGAGCACCAAGATTTGGAATGGAACATTTGGATCTCACAACACTGGTCTGTGTGTGGGAGTGCAAGAGGAAGCACAGAGCAAGAGGAGGTTCACAAATGGCGGTTAAAACTGGGCAGTTCAGAAGGTTTACTCTTTCCGGCAAACTTGTCTGATGGACTGACCTTGCAATAACTGCTAGCTCAGCAACATACACAAACACTATAGTACAGGAGATGTACCAAGATGTCACACTGGAGCTAGCTGCTTAAGCATTCCCTTGCCTGTCTCAAGAAGAGGCACAAAGGACTCTGCCTCAAGAGGATGTTGCAAGTAACTGTTTGACACACTCACACTGACATGCACAGGAAACTTCCCCTAGAAAAGGATGGGACCCTGGACCTGTTTCAATCATAGTGACAGGGAGTCCAAACTTAGAGAGAACCCTTCTTTAAAGCGCAGATGTAACCATGCATGCTTGACTCAACATTCTCTAATGCAGCCATAGAAGCAAAGATACTTTGTTCTCTGTCACTGATGGTGAACAGCTGGCTGCTAAGACTCTCAGGGGGACCATAAGAAACATCACAGGTGAGGTAACAGAAAATTTTTGTAATCTGCTTTGCTTGATTATTTCCTGGGATGTTGTGCTATTTTGCTTCAACTGGTTTAATCTGTAAATCTAACCCCCGTTTCCCTTTGTACAACTTAGAACAACCTCGAACATTGTGATTAACCCTCCAAGGAGGTGGTTTGCAGCATTATTCTCCATCCTGTGCTGTCCTCTTAATGGAAAATGCTCCTCTCCCTATCTACTATAAGATTTGGTAGGGGCTGAAGGTATAAAGCAGGTGGGTCCTGTTCTTTTTCCCTATCGAAAGCAGCTGGGCTACTTTCATGGGGGAAATGGAAGGGGGGAAGTTTTTTTAAAAAGCCTTGTCCCAGCACTATGGTCCTGCTTCAGTTCTGCCACCCATGGCTTTTTAAGTGTTAAAGAAAACATGAGATCTGATCACTTGGTTTGGCCCACAAGATCTCTTAATCCAATCGAGGGGGTACATTAACACAAGGGGGTGAGGTGGGGAGACAGACGCAGTTTTCAGCAGTGAGAACCTTGAGGGTTTGCAGCTTCACGAGACTGCTTTAACACAAGAGATATTTCTGGGGTGGGCGAAAATCATCATCAAATAAAAGGCAAAAGTTTAGCATGACGACCGATCGGCAGACTTGTGAAGAGGCCTTTGTGCAGGTTGAATTCCTCCTGCACTGGAAACCATTTTACTTTCTATGCAATACATGGACTTGCCCAACACAAAACAAAAACATGAACTGCCTGTCTCCCAGCATAAACAAGACGGGCACTCACCTAACTCTCGAACCTTTTTAAGGGTCAGGGGGCTATGCAGGGCTTTACTGTATTCTGTGCTTTAAATCTGATTTTTTTCTAAGCTGCCTTGAGCTATAGAAGAGATAGGGTAAAATTATTTAGATAAATAAATCCACATCAACCAACGGGATGTTTGGAAGAAGGTCTGTGGTCAGTTTCTACTGGGGCCCCAGGAGAAGCATTCCTGATCACTGAGGGTTTAGTAATCCTGGGGTAATAACCCCCCCCAGCTCACTTACATCTCTTCATTTGTTAACATTTTCAATTATTTAATCAGAAGCCGCTGAAAGGGGCAGGGGGAGAATCCCTGATGACATTTGGAGGTCCTCTCTACTCATTTCCCATTCATCCCAGGATAAATGACTGCAGGTTAAACAGTAAAGCCATCATCAGCTGCATGCAGAGAGGGGAGGTCCAAGCAGAAGTGACCTGGTGGTGACTCCAGGCAGCAAAGCAAGGGATGCCTTGCAGAATGCCAATTCCCATGCTCACCTTCTTGTGCCTGCATTGTAAAGTGGATGAGGCTTCGCCAATACATTTTTTCCCTTTCTGAAACACGTCAGGAGCAGATGCCAAGATCAGCTTTCTTCAAAGCGTGCATCACAGGTAGGCCCCTTTCAAAGTACAATACATGATTTATATTCAGATAAATTATGACAGGGGGAGGTGTTCGTACATTTTGAATAGTGTGCAAGGAGTAGAGAAGGAATTTTTCATTGTTTACCAATAGTAGATTTTGGTCTTCTAACTGGAAGCAGGTTCAGGAAAGGCAAAAAGGACGCATTATTCACACAATGGCCAAAAAGCAATTTACTTTAAATTTTCGATTCCCAAATGTGGTGATGGACATTAACTCCGGCAGTTTTATTTTTTTAAAAAAAGCATTGAGGATGTATACCTACACTACTGGCCATGATAACTAGCAGGAACATCCATGTTCCAAGAGGAGAATATGTCAATCTGCAGGTAATACCAAATTATTCAGGATGGTGGAAACCAAAATGGATTGTGAAGAAGTCTAAGAGGATCACTCAAAGTAAGTGGGCAGTAATATGGCAAATGAAGTCAGTAAGTGCAAGGTGGTGTGCACCGGAGCAAAAAAGCCTTCTAACTTAAAATGGAAGCCAAGAGGGTCTGAATTGGCAGTGATTGGGGGGGGGGGGACTAGACGTGATGGTGCCACCTGGTTCCACTGGGATGCTACAGCAATTTAAAAACCTAACTTGGGGAATTTAAAAATGCTGTGAGAGCCTGCAGCCTGGTGGGACAAGGCACTCTTGTCCCCCCCCCCCAGGCCTTTTCAAGTGCCAAAACAGTTGCGTGTGAAGTTGGCATTTGGGGTTTAAAATGGCATCATCACATCTAGTCTGGCTCTGAGAAGGAAAGGTCTTGAGGTTGAAGAGGACAGCTCAAGGTAAACATGAACTCGGTGCGAAGCAGCAGTGAAAAAGGCAAAGTCGGTGCTAGGGATTATTAAGGAAATAAATATTTTAAGGGCCAATATTATAATGCCTTTGGATTGATCTATACTGTACATAGTTCTAGTTATTGTATCTAAAAATGATACTACATAGCTGGAAAAAGGGCAGAAGAGGGCAACCAAGACGATTAAGGGCAACGAAAAGAGAACTGGGGGCATGACGGAGGTTTATTAAATCATGCACGGAGTGGAGGAAGTGGGTAGAGAGAGAACCTTCCCCTTTATGATAATACTGGAACTCAAGGGACCCAATGAAGCTGCTGGGCAGTAAATTCAAAGTGGACAAAAGAAAATATGTCTTTACTCAGTGAGGGATTAAATTGTGGAATTCAATGCAAGTGGCCAGAAACATGTCCACAAGCACAAATGACTTGAAAAGAGGATCCAGTAGATTCCCAGAGGATGGGTCCATCAACAGCGACTAGCCATAGTGACTAAAAAGAACTTCCACAGACACCTCTGAACACCAGTACGAAGAAGCAACATTGGGGAAGGCCTTGGCTTCTATGTGAGACAAGATGCTGGACTTGATAGATCACTGGTCTGATCCAGAACAGCAACTCTAATGTTCTTATAGAAGGCTAGCACCTCCAGGGCCCGACTGACCTTACTGCTGCTGGAAACAAATGACTGAGCTAGATAAGAAGAAGAATTGTTTTTTATACCCAGCTTTTCTCTACTTTAAGGAGTCTCAAAGCGGCTTACAATCACCTTCCTTTCCTCTTCCCACAACAGGCACCTTCTGAGGTTGGTGGGGCTGAAAGAGTTCGGAAAGTACTGTGATTGGCCCAAGGTCACCCTGTAGGCTTCAGATGGAGGAGTGGGGAATCAAACACAGTTCGTCTGATTAGACTCTGCCGCTCTTAATCACTACACTATGCTGGCCTTGGTCTGATCCAGCAGGCCTCTTTTTTATGTATGAAAACAATGTAAGACCTGATCCAGAAGCAGATATCACCCTTGGCAGTATATAAAAGGTGATTTAAACTAAGCACACCATGGTTTGCGACAATAAAAGCAAACCTACACACGCACATGATTCGGAATTCATTAGAAGGAAAATATATAAGCAAACCTAAGGTCAAAAAAATGGCAAAATAAGCTCCTTAAAACAAGGTCACAAAGTCTGCATTCTTCCCAAAGGGGAAAAGATACAGACGGAAAGAGAGTTCACTGCAAGACCAAAGCCCCCAAGAGCTACATTTGGACTGCAAATAACTCTCTTGTTTCTGGAGTCAGCAAACTGAAATCACGCTGCGGCGCTCAGAGCCTGGCTTACCTCTCCTGCTTTTGGCCATTCGCTCCTGTAACTTGTGATGACACATGGCCTAACAATGTGCTTCAAGAAAGCATCCTTGTGCTTTGTTTTAAACACCCTTGCCCTTGGTTAAACTAGGTAGCTGACTGCTACACTGAAGCACAACTAAACAACAGCTCAAAAGAATTTCCACTTGCCAGAAACAGCCTGCAGTTCTGGATGCCTAAGGAGCCTACTGGAATGGCTATAAATATTATCAGCTTCTGATATTCAGCCAGATAAATTGTTGTCATATTAAATCTCCTAATGCCAGTGCGCACAGAGACATCTTTGGGATTAACTTTATCAGATATATGCACACTGGCCAAAAAGAGGCTGTTGCTTAGAACCGTGCTCTTCTCCCCCACCCCAAACCTCTACATTTATGGTTGAGCTACTGTGATATCATGGAATGATCAGAAATATTCTGTCAGGCTGAAAGGTTTGTTCATAGAAAGCTGATAAAAATTGATCTTTCATTATCTCTCAAAATATCTCTCAAAAATTATCCCTCAAAAAAATAATAATAATAAGGCACTTTTTACTCCGGGCAAGAGCTAGACAACCTGTGTGTTATACCTAAAGTGAGGGCTGGAGTGGGACACAGGGCCCGAGGATCAAGGAGATAATGGGAACAAAAGATTTAATTTTCCATAGTGATCTAAAATATTGATCTTTGCTTGCAACTCTTGTTTCCTGCCATCTTGGATCTGTTTTGAATTGATGGATCTGGCCATGAGGATGGAGATTACAATTTTAGAAAAAAAATTCATGTGCCAAAAAATGCTCTCTATTTTTGGTCATTTTAGTGGGGGTTACTTGAAAGCCTACAAAAGTGTTTGGCGTGTGCACATGCTCGTGCCCTAGTTACCTAGTTAGCTGAGCTAATGTCATCCATTTTCTGTACTGCAGCCACAAAATCACATATGCACCTAATGTGCAAGGAAATGAACTTTCTACTACACATCCAGTATACTGTTAGCATACAATGGGTTGGAGCCAATCAAAAAGAGCTCAATGGGGAGGGGGGTGATTTTCACCACATACCCCCTCCTGTGGCAGCCTTCTAACTTCCAAAAATGTAAATATTAAGATGACAGAACATTCAAGTGGGCACTGGAGGCTTTTAACTCAGCAGCTCTAGGCTTTAAAACAAAACAAAATAGTTTAATGCATGTTATAGATTTACCTGTCATTTGTTCAGGAACCTGAGCTGTGCCTGGCAGTGGCTCTGAATAAAACCCAGCCATGGTGTTGAAATGAAAAGAGAGCCAGCCAAATCAATGCCCTGCTTCAGTTGGCCCCGTTACCACAGTGAGGTTCTACTCTCTGGTTTTGAATTAAATGTCAAATCTAATTTGCTGCTGGAAACATGGAAGTGTGCCTGTGCCCTTGAAGGGTTTCTGACAGTCCAGCTCCGTGGGCTGCATTTGACTTCTGCCAATGCCCTCGGAAGCCAGGGCCTCTCTCGTTGAAAAATAACGGCACCTGGAACAGAAACATGGGACTGCAAGCTTTACCTTGTTAACAAATCAATGGTAATTGGATACTTCCCCCAGAATATGAGAATGCACAGCTGACTCTGGGAACCATACTGGAATTCTCATATCCTTTCATGGCTGCATTTGTGAAAACCGCAATGTATTACATATAAGTGCCAAGGGTTAGAAAGGATGTCCTGAACCAGATTGCCAGATTGCGATGCAGGAACACTCTTTGAGAAACCCTCAGCCAAAGATTCGGCTTATTACTTCAGATCAATTATTTATTCCAGGTATTTACAACCCACCTCATTGTCTCAGACTCAAAGCATATGATACCACAACAGCTGCCTCCATGGACACAAGACAGCAGCCCATCAACAACAGAGGAAAAAACAACAACACATGCAGATTACAAACAACCAAATCTACCAAGACGGGCTTACTTTCCACCAAATATTACCTAAAACAAAAACCATCTTATGTTATCTTCCTCAGTGCTGTGAGAGAAAGATGCCCTCTGTAACCCCTTTGGTAGGCCATTCCAGAGGACTGGATCTACTCCAGATAATGCCCATAGCCTAACTGTTGCCATCAAGAGGAGAAGGCTGCCTGAAGAACATAACTAGTAGGGGCAAGTATATCAGAAGATGCAGTCTGATAAGCAAAATTAAATTTCCTTTGCCGTCTTTGGCTTCCCTGATCCACTGCTCCCCAGACTCAAAAGCTCCCTTACCAATCCCTTTCTTCAAGTCTCACAGGTGTTCCTATCCACTGGCGGGTATGTTTCTGACCTTTCAGTTTCCATGCTCTGATCACATCCAAGTTAAATTACTGTAACATACTCTATGTGGGGCTTCCTTTGAAATTGGTATGAAAACTTCAACTGGTCCAAACTGTGGCAGCCAGGCTACTGTCAGGTGTTGGTTACAAGGATGGTATCAACCTTCTGCAGAAAGATCTGCACTTGCTACCCATCTGCTACTGGGCCCAATTCAGAGTGCTGGTTCTTACCCTTAAGGCCCTAAAGTGCTTGGGACCAGAGTGCCTGAAGGACAGCCTCCTCCCATAACTATCCATCCCACCACTCAAGATCTACCTCTTAAGCCCTGCCCTCTGGGCCCCCACCATGAGAGATGAAGGAGGTGGCAACTAGAGACAGGGCTTTTCCTGTGCTGGCAGCTCACATCTGGAATGCCCCTCCCTCTTGATGCTAGCTTGATGCCAGTTTACTTCCTTTTAGGTGCCAGGACAAAACACATCTTTTTACCCAGGGTAAGAATTATGAATTATGGAGCTGCGGTGGCTCAAGTGGTTAAGACGCTGAACTGCAGGCTGCGGAAGGGCAGTAGTTCAGCAGTTCAAGACCCGAGTTGCCGCATGACGGAGTGAGCTCCCGTCTCTAGTTCCAGCTCCTGCCAACCTAGCAGTTCGAAAGCAAGAAATCGCAAGTAGATAAATAGGTACCATTTTGGTGGGAAGGTAACAGCGTTCCATGCGCCTTGGTGTTTAGTCATGCCGGCCACATGACCACGGAAATGTCTTCGGACAGCGTTGGCTCTTCGGCTTTGAAACGGAGATGAGCACCGCAACCCTAGAGTCGGACTCGACTGGCTTTCGAGCAAGGGAACATTTACCTTTAAGAATTATGGATTTTACCTTACCAGCTTTTTAAATGGCCTGCTTTTGTTTTATTGATAGTTTTTATTCTATTTATGACCAATGGCTTGTTTTTAATGGCATCTTTTTATATTGCTGGGTTGTTTTAATTGTAAGCTGTCTCAAGTAGCACTCGGAAGAGGTGACATAGAATATTATGATAAATAAATACCCAGCAGCTGTATTATTTGCCAATATTCTTTTTGACCATTCCCCCCCACCGATTACTCATGAAAATCTAGGACATTAGAACACTATTTGAAACAACTTAGCACGAACTCCTTCTGTTGCGCAGGGCTGCAAACACGGGGACCCTCTTTGTTTTAAAGGCAATGAAACCTCAGAGGGGATAAGTAAGCAATCTAAAATTAGAAAGCAATCCAAAGGAGAACACAAGAGGAAAATCGGTCTTGCAACTTCCATATTCCCAACTACTGGATATTATTTACTTATCTCAATTTTATACTACCATGGAGCTTGGGATAGTGTACATGGTTTGCTTCTTTTACATTTTATTTTTACAACCTATGAGGTAGGTGGGGTTGCCAGTCTGAGTTTCCCTATCCCTATCTCATCACTCTAACCACTACACTACACTAATCTGGTTTTCCCCTCCAGTTAACCAATGACCAGCTTCTTATTCTTGCTGCCTGACTCCCAGGGCATGCCGAAGGACCATAGCCCTCCTCCTGCCTCTTCCACTGGGGAGGGGCCTGCTATTGTGGCAGTTAAGTACAAAACACACATGCTCACCTTCTGTGAGGGTAGACGGAAGCAGCTGTCACTATGGGTTTGCGCCAGCCAGGTAATGAACTAGCAAGAAGAAGCTTTTATAAGCACGTAGTGTAAACTGGAAACTTTCCAAGCTACGGCTGCACTCGGAGGGAATTCAGAAGGTCAGAGAGGACCCACAAGGAACGGATCTGTGTTTCTTAAATGAGATTCCCGCAGCACTGGAAAAGGCACAAAACGGAACAACCCAAATGAGGGGGAGGTTGAAGGAAAGGCTAGACTAGAGGGGCCTGGAATTTTTCAGTTGGGGGGGGGGGGAACAACTAAAGGAAAGATATGCCAGAGGTTTATTTTCCCTCTCTTATAATAATGAAACTGGGAGACATCAGATGACATTCACCAGCAACTGGTTCAGAACGGAAAAATAAAAGATCCTATTTCCACACAATGGATACCATCATTCATTGCCACAGGGCACAGGGATGGGTCCGTCGGGTTTTTTTTTTAAAGAGAGAGACATACATTCATGGAGGTAAGAACTATCAATAGCTAGTCGGCTACAAAAGGTAAATGGAACCTCCATCTTCAGAGACAGTATACCTCTGAACAGCAGATGCTGGGGAGGGGAGAGAAGCAACAGGGAAGGGGCTTGTGCCTTCATTCCCAGCTTGCTGGCATCACAGAGGCATCTGGCTGCCCACAACTGGAAACACAGATCTGTACTAGAGGGACTTGTAAGCTGATGCAGCAGGACTCTTCAGCTTCATTTTCTAAAAATCCTGCAGAGTTTCTTGGAGGTGAAAGGTTTATCTGGCGCTTTAAGAACCTGCCAGAATGATTAATCTACTAGCGAGTTGCTCAGCAAATGGTAAGAGTGTCTTAATTCTGCGGCAGGGTCCATCTTACCACTGCCAGCTGGGAGTTTTCAAACATGCAAATATATTGGGGAGAAAAGAAGACTACCGAAGAGAGAGATTGGTTTATAGGCAGCTGATGTAACTATTTCCTTAATTGCTGCTTTTGTCTCTTGTTTGATGTTTAACTTGCTTTTTAACATTTTAACTGCTTGTATTGTCATGGTGGCTTAACAATGCCGTGAGCTGCTTTAAACATTTTTATGGAAAGTATGGCAAAGACATATTTTAAATAACCAAATCTGTGCACTTAGAGCACTTTTTTCTTATTGCTGATCTCTGGTGGGGGGGGGACGACAGAATATTTGAGACGGAGTCTCCCTCCCTGGTTAAAAGTACCAGCTTCTCCAAATAGAGTCCACTATCTTTCTGTCCCTTCTGAGTGTTCAGATGGTTCTTCCTCTGCTCATAGCAGTGAATTGTTTTGGAGGAGGAAAGGGTGGGGGGCAGACAGATGCAGTCATTTAGAGACATCTGGAAGATAATTACAGAAGTTTTAAATTTGCAGCCCTCCTATCTCCAAATCCTTGCACATCCCCATTCAAAGACAAGGTTTTTGATGTGCATCGCTGGTTCACTTATTTGCATCAGAGGGCGTATTTCTGAGTTCTCTGCACAATCAGTAAGCTGTGGCAGATGCGACATGCAGCAAGTTCTTCCAAATAGATGGCGCAGCAAAGCTGTCACTTAAATTGCCTTGGTGCTCATGACTGGAGATCCACTGACTCTGAACAGAGGTGAGCAGAACTGTTTAAGAACTGAAATCCCCTTGGTCCAATATCTTTTAAATAGAAAGCAATCATGCAGACTTCAGACATCACGACAAACCTCTCTATGTTCATGATGGGCCTGAATATGGCCTGTTTCTATGCCCTCTCCTTCTTTTCCTCATGTAGACCACGACTGATTTTGCAAACCTTCACTCAAACTCTGTTTGCTGCAACATGTGAATGCAGCCCATCTGATTCGTGTTAAATGATCTTGAATATACAATTTGAATAACAACGTACGTTGCACCATGCTGGATCAAATCAAGGCTCAACTAGACCAGTTTGTGCCTCAGATCCCAGGAGTGTTCCATCAGTAGGTTCCACTCGACCTTCTGCCCATCCTGGCATGAGGGCTGCATTGCTCAACACAGGCCAGCAGAGGGGTGTACAATGCAGATTTCCAACATTGTATTTAAACAGAGAAGTTCCACAGGAGGGTAGCTCTGTTAAATTTCAGCAGAAAACACACGAAGTTTTCGGGCATCTTGAAAAACAAGCAGATTTACTGCAACAGAGATGTTTGTAGACTGGACTCCAATTCACCAAATGATGCAATAGTTATTCAGGTGCCACAAGACTCCTTTGTGTTCAAACAAAGAAAGCAGTGGCAAATTACCTCTCAGGAGAAGAAACAAAATACAGCCAGCAAGATTCCAGATAAGGGAAATGTCTCAGAAACTTTGGAAGGCCTATCATTAACAGCAGTGCAAAAGTCTGGACTGTTGCTTCTCTCACATCATTGCAATGGCAAAGTAACCTGGTCCAGGATCCACCCTTTCCTCTCTTACAAACCTTCCACTAATTATCAAGTTGCTTCTCATCCATTCTGTCACCTTCATGTCATGGTCCTCTCCAGTCTATTTAAACGCTTCTGCCAAATTCATTTGTCCCCTCTTGCTTTGATCACAACAGGGCCCCTGAAGCCATTTAACCCGTTCCCCCTCCCCCTCCCCCTTTATCATTTCTGTGCCCCATTCATTGTGCGAGGCAAATAAACAGGACCACAACTGGTGATGTATCTGGCCTGTATAACACTTGTGACCCACCAATGGCTCAAATAAGAAATGTGGTTTCACGGGGGTTTCCTCAAAAAAAGGAAAGGGCAACCCTCTAAATTTCTGCAAGGAAGTCAACTTGCAGACAGAGTAACAACGTATTAAAGTTTTGACAAATCAGAACATCTTCCCTAAACACCACGTTTTGTGGGCGTTTGCAGAAGCGATAGAAAGTAGTCTGTTTAGACAGAATTTTGACACCGCTACTTAAGCTAACATTAATAGCTGTGGAACACTCACTCATTCATTTCAGGCTGAGGTCTTCAGATTTTCAACCAAAAACCTTAAGCTAAGAATGTCCCAAAAGAGTGCTGTGCCATGCTTTTACTTGCATTTGACTTGGCACCATTGCTCAGGGCTATGCCATCTAATGTGGGGAGGTGAAAGTGGGCAGAAGTGGGCATTTTGGTGGGAGGCAGAGGCCTGCGCCACTAGCAGTCAGGTGGTGGCAGAAGATAGCCTCCACACAAGGGTGACCGGCACGCCTCTGCTGTTTCCAGAGAAGTGACAGCGGCTTGTGGGCAAGGAAAGGAAGCAGGAAGTGGGTACAGCTGGGGGAGCTGCTGATAAGAGACAGAGGAAGGGAGAGGCCAAGGAAGAAGCAGCTTCACTTTGAACTGAAGCAAGTCAGTGAGGATGAAAACAACAAAGCATCCTTGCCAGTTTTCTTCCCTCCTTCTGAAACCACAAGGTACCATCACTGCAGCAATGAGGACAGCAGATGTCAGTCCCCCACTTGCCTCCAAAAATGAACAGCTTCCTACACATCCTGGAATCTACCACTTCTATGACCATCATAATAGCTAAATAGGTCTATTCCCAATGAAAAATGGGCTGTGTTACACAGGAGTAAGAATAGGCACATTCCTTCTACCAATTTCTCTCCCTTTGCAGAATTATCATTTCCCTAGCATTTGTGAGAAATCATCTTAATCGTACATAAAAAGGCCTCAGAATAACGACTGAGTGGCACAAAGGCGAACAGAGCCTTCTTAGGGCTGTAACTGAGGTAATTTATGCTCGGGAATTCTCAGATTTCAGAACCAAAAACTGGGGCATCATTGGACATGATGTTCTAATAGTGCAGAGTGACAGTGTCTGCAGCAGAATGTTGAAAAACTATAGCCTTTACAAGGGAAGTGAAAGGGCAGTTTGGCAGGTACGGCTAAACAAACTAGATATAAGTTCAATGAAGCTGCCTTATACTGAATTAGATGACTGTTCCACCCAGCTCAGTACTATGTTGATTAAGCATAGCAAGGAAAGTTCTTTGTAACACATAGTACCCGAGATTGAACCTGGGACCTCCTATGTGTAAAGCAGGTGCTCTACCACTGAACCATAGCTTCTCCCCAATGACCACATAGTTACAACTCCCCTTGTCTTGATGAAGCATCTCTGGGGCATCCTGTATCACATTCAGAGGCATGCATTTAAAATCATGTTTCTGAACTACGCTCACTCTTAAATCAACAGCGCGCACCCTCTTTTTTCTGCCACCCCACGTCTTGATTTTCATCTGTCTGTTCTAGCACCAGGGGAAGATCTCTATGATTCAAGGGGAAAAAACAAAAAGCTGGCACGGGAGTGCCACATGTCATTAAGTTACATTCAAACATGCAGGCTCAAGAATTTAGCACTCGCCATGACCTGGATAGCCCAGGCAAGCCTGATCTCATCAGATCTCTGAAGCTAAGCAGGGTCGACTCCGGCAAGTACATGGATGGGAGACCTCCTTGGAATACCAGAGGCGGGGGCAGGCTTTATTCAGTGACCTCCCTGAATATCTTTGAGGCCCCTAGTAGGGATCAGTCACCAGAGGTCGGCGCATTACTTCCAGGTGCGCACACACACACATGCGCACATATAATACGAAAAAATAACCCCCTCCCAAAAGGAATTTGGCACTCAAGCTCCTCTCCTTGTCTGCTCTTCATTCTTAAGAATCACCTTCCTATCAGGCATATTTTGCAAAAGCAAACCTTCTCAAAAGAGGCCAAGGATCCCGCAGTGATTCTGTCACATTGTATCTACATAAGAGATCATTTCACCCTCAGAAGGCGCTGCCTCTTGCTTGCTTCTGTGACCTGGCTTTGGCGAAAGTGGCAGCTTCTGAACTCCGCTCAACAGCAGCAGTTAAGGGAGGTCACTGGCAACAATGCTCTATTTAAGATATAACATTCAGACCATCCCTCAAGGGGCAGCAGGCTGAACCACCTTCAAGAAAGGAAACTGGGAACTGTCTGGCAATCTACTGTCCCTATGGCCACCCGCAAAATTCCAGGAAGAATGCATCTTTTCTCGCAGCAGACCTGGTGAAAAGCCATCCTGCTGTGTTAATGAATGGGAGACTTCGTCAATGTTTTTGGCACTGCATCTTCCTGCAGAATTTCTGCTTGGCTGCTGGGTGTCTAATCACATTCAATTTCCACAGCAGCAGTAAAAACAAAACCTCCGGCATATGCAATTATGTTTCAATGTGTGAAATGGGTACCATTTCCACTGACTTAAACACATCAAATGTATTTTGCTCACTGCAGTGCCAAATGCTTTAAACTTGCATGTTCTGCAGGCTCTCTCAGAAACCACAAGGTGAGAAAATACAACTGACTTTTCAGCACCTAGACGGGGAGAACTGGAAAGCTCAGATTTCAAAACTTCTGTCTCTGAATTTCCATACAGCCTTGGACTGTGTTCTTCCTCAACTATCATTTGTTTGCAGGGCTTTTTTTTTTGTAGGAAAAGCCCAGCAGGAACTCATTAGCACAACAGGCCACACTCAACAGCAGAAACTCATTAGCATATTAGACCACACCCCTGACAGTGCCGCTCGTTAGCATATTAGGCCACACCCCATGCCTTCCCTTGGGTTGCCTGGGCACCCCACGGCTGCGGGGATACCAGGCAAGCTGGCCCTTGGACAGGCTGGGGAAGGCACGGGGAGGCATTTAAATGCCTCCCCGATCCTTCCAGCCCCCCCCCTTGGGACCGCCCGCCTCGGAGTGACAGGGTGGGTCACTCTCCAGGCCTTCTCTCTGTAGCCATGCATGCAGAGGTTTTGGCTGTAGTGGGCGTGGACAACTCTGAAGCCAGCCGGAACGCCATTCCTGTGCGTTCCTGCTCAAAAATAGCCCTGCTTGTTTGTAAGTATGAGACCTGAATTCAAGGATTCACTGAAAACTTAAGGACAGGGGAAAGATGCTAGGTAACTCTCTCATCCTAATCAAATCCAGACAGTTGTCTCAGAAATAAAAAATACACTGCATGCTGTTATGAGGTACAGAATTTAATACTACTATCAACAACAGCACTCAATTATTAATTCCAATATCTCCCAGGACACCTTCACACTCCGGGTAGCAGCAGATAGGTTTGCTGTATGTACAGTGGTGATTCCCATTACAAAACATGCAAAATGGGGATGATGTACACATGACTTTAAGGACCTGTGTATACCTATCTGGCAAAGCCTGACCCATTGACTGCCGTGTCATCACCACTGCAACTGTGCCTCCTACAGACTGCAGAGTTGCATAGGACATTTCCATTGGAACACTGTGAACTCAGAGAATGCTGGATGGATCCTACGCCTTTACTCCACACGCATTTTTTTCCTTGATGGTTGTGTACAAATGTCTCATTTCGCACAAGGAGTTCTGCACAAAAGCTGGCTTCTGAATTTGAGTTGCTTCTAAATAAGAGCCACTTTGTTGTCCCTGTTCACATTTTCAGTTATCCCAACACAATTGTGAAATAAGCACAATTTGCTGCTCTGAAAATTATGGACTAGGACACTCAGGAGTAAATAGGCGGTTTGGGGAATAGAGCGGGCAGAAGGGAATACAGATTATTTTCCAGGTAGGCCATTGTCACGCTAGCTTGAACAATCCCAGCTGGGTACTAATGGCTTGGACAAACCTAACGAGGCAACAGCACAGCCATTATACATTAATGCAACAGGAAAACCAAAAACGGGGGAAACCAGCTCTTTCTAATTGCAAAGCTCTTCTGGAGTTCTTCCAGATCTAAAGTACTAAAAAAAAAAAGGAATCTACATTCTCCCAAAAGAACTCATTTTGAAACGGATATGCAAGATAAACACACAGAACTCTTGCCAGCACTTCAACCCTCCCCAGGGTGTCCCCTACTGATTTAAGATTTGGAAGAAAATATCCAGTGATAGAAAACACACCAGTATTCATTGCAGTACCTTAAAATCAGCATTCTGTTTTCTTTTTTAAAGGCACAGAAGAAGGTAAATGGAAGGGAGACATTTCTCTTCCACTGAAATATCAGGGGTCAGTGGATATGGCTGGAACTTGGCTGGAGATCTTGCTCAAAGAGTAGTAAGACAGGCAGTTTCTCCAATTATCCATCCTCACCCTTGCAAATAACCTATATACACCTTTTCTTTCCACATCACAGAGAAGATTTAACCCCACCACACCCCTCGGTTGAGTTTGCAGGGCATTTAAATAGCTTCTCCCTTCTTTCTGCTTAGGCTCACGGCTTTTCATGTCCTTTAAAATTTATTTTCAATATTTAGAAGCACACTTTTGTCCCAACAGTTTAAGATCCAAATTCTAAATAGGTTTGCTGCAAGTTACTAAATCAAATCAGACAGGTAGGAGCAACAGCAGTGTTACAAGAAGGGGGGTGGTGGTATCAATCCACACATCAACTTAACATCAACATCCTACTTTCCATTTGAAAAATGCTGAATTTTACTATATAACAAGTGGGGATGCATAAGACTTATTGGGGAGGGGGATCCATTTTTCTCCCTTCCCTGACCCCACTGCTCTCTCTCACTTTTTGTCCTCCCCACTGGCCCTTTCCCTTCTTCATAGGCACTTTCCTTCCCTGTTGACTGCTAGGTAATCCCGGAAAGCCATCTGTGATCGTACGAGGTTTTGCAAGACCTTGGTGGACATTCTCCATTTGGGAGGGATTCTTACCCCTTACCTCATTTTTAAAAAGTTTTTGGATTTTTCTGCAAACCTGGGGAGTTGCTACCTGAGAGATGCAGGCAGGTAATGTCACCAATTACTTCTAACCACCATTCCCAAAATGTATATAAGAACTGCTTTGCTGGGGGCATTAGCAAGTCTATCAATAGCCGACCTGTAACAGGCCACATAACTGCTTCTTAGACACAGCCTTCGCCAGATCGGGTTTTTTTAAAAGCCAGCTATACCAGTGGCCATTACAAAACCCTGTGACAACGAATCCCCTACATTTATGAGTTGTATGAAGAGCCAACTTGATACTGCATGGCTGAGAACAGTCAGAGACATGTGCAGCGTTTTGCAGAGGTACCTTTTTGTTCCCTTGCTACTGGAGCATTTGTACTTCACCTGCGAGGCTGAATCACATGCATACAAAATGTAGACCTCTCCGCATAATATCCGCAAGGCATCTTTAGTGTGTTTGTACAATGGAATGCAGATTAGCACGCACACACACCCCTGGGACACTTACTGAAAGCAACAGAAAACTTCAGCCTTGGGGTGGGAAAAGGTAGTTTATGCCGCAGCAATGACTGAAATGCTTCACCCTGCTGTGGCCCGTAGCAGTTGTGAGAAACTGCTCAGGGGTGGAGAATGTTTTTAAAAATGTGAAGGCTTGCAGCAGCAGGCTGAATATTCATGGCTACAGGGTTTAATAAGAGATGCTAGAATGACTTCCTCCTGCAGGGACCCACTCTCTGCAAAAGTACCAACCCCAAGGATTCTGCAGGTGGGCAAATTAATTCAAATTTTATGGACAGAATCCCAGAGGAATATACTATACATACATACTCTCTTTCATTCAATATATAATAAAAAGGCTTATCCAGCCTGCAACACATCACGCACAAACAACTGCCAAAAAATAAAATAATCCTGGAGGAGGACATGCAAATTACAAACCCAGGCAGTTCCCAGTGGCTCTAATTGCATTTTATGGGGCAAAGCAAATGCTGCCCTCTTACCTTGGGCAACACTTCCACTCCCCCCCTCCCCAGCGCAATGTGTTTCTCTGCAAGCACTGCATTCCCAGTAGGGTCTTTGCAATTAAAAAAAAGCCTTTCATCTACCCCATCTGTCATAATGGTTGGCACTTGCGTGTTATGCACTGATGTGTCTCTTGGTGCTGATCATTTGCTGGGTGCTGCACAAGACCCAGAAAGGGCTGGCTTTCATTCAGACGCATTAACTTTCCCCATAAAGCAGGGGTGTCAAACATAAGGCCCAGGGGCCCAGAACCAGCATGTCCAGGGCTGTTATGCAGCCCGCAAGCAACTGGTGCAAGGGAGGGAACAGGAGGCTGCTCGGGGATGGGTGGGTGGAGCCACTCCAACGGCGACTTCAGCGCGCCTGAACAACCTCATCTGCAGCAGTCAAGGAGAACCCCTTCGCTTCAGGGACTGGCAAGTTGGGAGCCACTGCAGCCACATTCATACCTCTCCCCTTGGCCTGCAGCTCCGGGGATGCTCTCCCGGATGGCCACAGGGATCGGTGTTTGCACATGGGGGAGGGTGCAGACGATCCTCTGTTGGGGTATGGGAGCATCTGCCCAGCGCTACACTGCTCGGTCTCCATTCTGCCCGTGTGGGTTTTCCTCTGCACACCCCCCCTCCGTGCAAGCCCATGGGGCCTTGCAGCAAGGACACACCAACTCGGAGCTTACCAGTTGCTGTCCTTTATAAATTTTATATCTCTAGTACCTGGCATTATGTTTTGTGGCACACATGGCCCGGCCCAGCAAAGTGACATTTATGACAGATCCAGCCCTCATAACAAATGAGTTTGACGTCTCTGCCATAGAGATGGATCAAGATGGGTAGCCGTGTTTGTCTGCAGCAGTAGAAAAGAGCAAAAATCCACTAGCACATTAAAGACTAACAAAATTTGTGGCAGGGTATGAGATTTCGTGAGTCACTACTCACTTCGCCGTTGCTGTCTTCAACCATAAGCCTGACGGAAGATCTCTGCCTTACAAGCAAGATGTTGTTTGGCAGAAAGTTCCACCAGGTCAGAGCCAGGGACAGCCAGACATCTCTTGGGCCAGGGATCTCCAGAAGATTTTTCTCAGCTGAGCATAATTCACTTTGGAAGACATGCCAGGAGAGGTAGTCCTGAAGGTACATTGGTTTTCAGACTGTTTAGGGCCTTGAAGGTTAGTACCAGAACCTTGAACCTGATCTGGCATTCAACCTGGAGCCAGTGCAGCTGGCAGAACACCAGCTGGATATGTGCTGTTAATGGGGTTCCGGTAAGAACCTGTACGGCTGCATTCTGGACCAGTTGTAGCCTCTGGGTCAGTCTCAAGGGTAGCCCTGCATAGAGTGAGTTACAGTAGTCTATCTTAGAGGTGATCATTGCATGGATTACTGTGGCTAGGTTGGGGCAAGACAAAAATGGGGCCAGTTGCCTGACCTGGTGAAGTTGAAAAAATGCCAGTCTGGCAACATTTGTGATCTGAGCCTCCATCAATAAGGAGGTATCCAGAAGCACGCCCAGGCCGGTGTTAGCAGCACACCATCCAGAGCTGGGAGTTGGCACCCCAATCTTGAATCCCACCTCCCCAGGCACAGAACCTCCATCTTAAATGGATTCAGTTTCAGCCGGTTCTGGTTCAACCAACCAAGCAACCACAGCCTCCAGCCCTCCTTTAAGCAGGCAAACCCCCTCTCTTTATTGAGAGGCAACATGGAGGCGAATACCTCCATTTTACAGCAACCCAGGAGTTCATATGCCAGGCAAACTTGACCTAAGTATACACAAGATGTCCCAGACAGGCAAGCCTTATAAGTATGCTTAGGCAAAGACCCTGATAGGTGTGACATCTTCCTCTAACCCAGCTACAACCTCTCCCCTGACATCTGCATATACTGAACAATGGAGGTGCCTCGCCCCAGAGCTAACACCATTCAACCCGGCCAACTAATTCCATCGACCTCGCTTTAACTTTTCCTCCCCACATTTCCTTCATAATAGCTACCTCTAACACTTACCGCTTTCCCCACCTAACACAAAAGGTGGGTCTACGAACAGCATTGTTGCTATTTGACTAGTTTAATTGGACAACCATTAGCCCTCTGCAACCAGAGTTCCAACCGAAATTTTTTTTTTACATCCAAACTCCTCCCAAGACATTTCCTGTTCCCTTTTGTCAGTTCCTGGGGACTTGGTTTCAAAGGGCAGATGCATTAGCATGTCCTCAACTCCCATTTTTGCTATAACTAGACAGCCACAGCTCCGTTTCTGTGTATCGACTGGGTGCCTAGTCACAACGCATCCCCATACTGCTTGGGTTTTCCTCGTGAAGCGCTGGTCCATTTCACAATCTTCTCTCCACAGAATTCTGCTCTTCCGGACAGGTGGCTACAATTCCCCCAACACCCTCCTTTATTCCTGCTACTGCTTTTTTTTCCTGAATTGGTGTTGTATGTGTGCTATTTCTTGTGTGCTTTTTGTATGTTAGCCTTCTCATTTTCTATTCATAAAATATATCTCAATTTTACCTTGGACTGGTTATTTGAAAGTTCTCAAAGGGAAATATTCCTGTAAAACATAGGTGGAGAATCTCACTAGTTACCCCCCACCCTTGCAAGCTCTGTGTCTTCTTCGCTAATTCCCCCAGCTCATATAGGAGACAGTCCACTTTTAGGGCAACACAGACTATTTGGAGTAACACTTCAGCCAAATAATTAAGGGCGGTGCCTGGCTGGCTTTCCATCAGTATATTATTGGCAACCCAGCCCGGAACTCCACACTAGCTGTAGATGTTGAACAGCATTGGAGAGAGGATTGCCCCCTGAGGGACCCCACATACCAGGGAGTATCGAGATGACATCTGCTCTCAAGCACCTCCCTCTGTCCCTAACCTTGGAGGAACAAGGTAAGTCACTTCAAGGCTACCCCATGGACTCCTACTTTGGTGAGGCGGTGGGCCAACATATCATAATCAACCATGTTGAACGCTGCTGTCAGAATGAGCACTAACAGTGGTGCCAACCCACCTCAGTCCAACTGTCTGTGAAGATCATCTGTGAGGATGACCAGCGCGGTCCCCATCCCATGGTCATGGTGGAAGCCAGATCTAGGGCTGATGTATCTTCCAGGAATTCCGGAGCTGCTCCGCTGCCATTCTCTCAATTATCTTCTCCAGAAATGAAAGATTTGAAACTGGGCAGTAATTGGAGGGATCTGTGGGATCCAAAGATGGCTTCTCTAAGAGCAGTACCATCATAGCCTCTCTTAATTCATAAAGCATATGTGGAATGCTTTATGAGGAGACTCTCCAGGAAAGACAATGAGAACTGGAGCCCCCAGCTATCCAGTGTCCATGCTCTACAAAAACCACACGGCATTTTGAGTTTCACACTGTTCCCCCCACCACGCCCAGTAGGAGAAGCCATTCCAGCAACGCTCTCATGGAGGAAAGCATTAGCTGCTAGAATTAACCCCTAGTCATAGGTCATGGAACAGTGGTTTGCCTGAGCCTTGCTGAAAATTTGCATTAGCAATGAACCTTACAATGAAGCCATTCTTAAGAGATTGCCTCTTTGTTTAGGAAAGAAAGAGGCATCTATCCTGAATGAGCTTCCAGGTGGGCCTCCGAACTAGCAGCCTGCCACATGGCTCAAAGCTAGCCAAAAGAAAAGATTAGTGCCCATACAGAGCCAAGTAATTGCCACTGGCAGCAAACCAGCTAACCTGCTCATATATGCCTACAACTATACATACGTTATGTGCCTCAAGTGGGAAAAAGAATTCTGTAATAGCCAAACTACAGCTGATGTTCTTTTTAAAAAAATAATTTTTATTAAGTTTTCAAAATACAGCTGATGAGCTTGACTAGCCCCTGGCCTGCAGCTATACCAAACTCCACCCCTCAATACCTTCAAATATTGGTCAACACGTGAAATAACAGGCAATTATTCAAAGCATCAGTTTTTGGAACAGTGACAATTATGCAATTTGCAAAAACAAAATTACCCATCTTCTCTAGAAGCTTCTAAAGTCTAAACCAGCCCAGAAACTTTACAGAGTATTGGGAGAAGGAAGGTGCAAACACAAATGACCAGAAGGGCAGCCAAGACACCTGTGAATGTGTGACCTGCACCAGACTCAGGGTCAACTAGAAAAGAAGGGCATCCCAGAGTTTGCCCTAAGGATGCGCCACCATTTCAGACAGCGAGTTCCAACCTAGGCACTCCTTTAAGCTGCGTTATGGGGACCCAATTCTGGTTGGATCCGGCCTCTCCCATGTCATTTTTCTGATTTAAAATGGCACCAGGGGCATATGGACAAACAGCCCCTCTGTGCTGGTTCAGGTTCAACAAACAGAACAAAAGGGTAACCCATTCTCAGCTCTTCTTCCAGAAAATTCAATGCCTTAGGATGCTGAAATGGGCATTGATATGAAGGGATTTCGTAAAAAGACTGGACTAGGGCTGCCAAGTCCTCCCGGGGGGCGGAAACCCCCCCGCCCCAGCGTGCACGTCACTTCCCTGTGACGTGCATGCAGCGCGCACACGCGCCAGGAGCCGCACAGGAGTCGCCCGCCGGCAAGGTAGGTAACACTTGGCAACCCTAGACTGCTCCAATGCTGCCAAAGCCTTTCATGTATTTAAGGTGATGCCTTGTATGTAATTGTATACAGCTGCACAAATGAATTCAGAAAGCAGTATTTGAAATACTAGTACTTCTGTACTCCATATTTTTAATTGTTTCCAAAATATAAATGTTCGTTTCTTGACTGTGCCATGTGGACTAGCAGAGGAAAAATGGCTGACACAGAAAATGCAGGGTAGGAGAGAATCTCCCATTACTACAGAAAAAGAGCACAGATTAGTTTCGCAGTGCTGCCTCGCCCCTCCCAAAGTACAGCAAGTAAGGAATCTACGTGCACACTTTGCCTTGCCAGCCTCCAGGTGGCGGCGGGAGATCTTCTGGGATTACAACTGATCTCCAGGTGACAGAGATCAGTTCATCTGGAGAAAACACTTTGGAAGGTGGACTCTATGGGCATTTATACCCCACTGAAGCCCGTCCCCCTTTCCAAACTCTGCCATTCTCAGGCTCCACCCCCAAAATCTCCAGGTATTTCCTATCCCAGAGCTGGCCCATAGCTAATGTGGGGTCCGTGGGGCCCGGCCCCTTAGTGCTTCTTCCGGGGGCCCTCCCTCCCAGGCTGGCCCCAAATTGAATTAATGTAATTAATTCAATTAGCTGTGCCCCCCAAGGCGCCCTCCCCCCAAAATCCCTAGCTACAGCAACCCTATGCAGACTTCCTTTAAGCTGCCACAGGATATCCCATATGGAAGGGTTGAGGTTCAGTGACAGATCACATGATTTGTGCAATTCAGAAGACCCCAGGTTCAGCCTTGAATATTTCCAGTGAAAAGGATATCAGGAAGCAGACGTCAAGAAAAATCCTTTATCTGACAGAGATCCTGGATGAGCCTGTCAGTCAAAATAAACAACGCTCTACTGGGTGGACCAATGGTCTTACTGTTTGTCAGGCGGCTTTGAATACTCATATATCCCCAGGAACAGTGGGCCATGCTCTAGGTCCTAGCAGCTGAGGCGAGGCTGCAAGGGGAGAAAGAACTGGGCTCCAAAGATGCTCTTTACCACCACAAGGATCTTGGGGAAGGGGACTGATTATTCCCCCACAGACTGCCAAAGAACATGGCGGATAACCCTTGCAAATTTTCCTAGGTCTCAGTTTGCAACTGCATATTGCTATCTGAGTTATTCATGTAACAATAACTTGAAAATACACAAAACAGTATAAATGTGCCAGCAGGAAACGAGCATGGCTTTGATGACACTAAACTTTGGAAGTACTGCATTGTTACTAGGGCTGAGATTCTAAAATGAAAGAGAGTGTAAATTAGCTGTATAAAAACAAGGGTGGTTTAGAAAGGCCCAATAATTTGCAGTATGTGGTGTGGGCCATTATTACTTCATTTCAACTCCCAGAACAACCCTGGTTTAAAAGAGTGCAGACTATTGGCTCAAAAGGTTTTTGACTAGGTTATTGTGATTTATGAAATAACATTCCCTTTGTTCTCTATGCAACTTAATGCTTCTCCCCCACATACACACCCCATACACATACACACAACACCCAGATTTTACCATTAGGAAATGAACATTGTAAAAGAGAATGTTATGCAAATTATGTGTTGGAGTGATCGGGTTATCATAGTGGCCAAGGAAAATTTGAACTGGGAAAGCCCTGTTCAAATTTTGTCTGAACTAAGAACTCTCTGTATGGCCATAGGCACTCTTTTCTCTGTCTTCCATCCTGCCTGAGGCTTGAAGTAGTACAGCCCTTGCACAGGTTGAACTCTGCCCATGACAATCAATGGCCATCCTGCCTTTAAAGAATCCTTTCCTGGTCATCTTAGATTCTGTGGACTCTCTGTGCTTCTTCCATGGAAGTCCTGCACATTGCAAGGATTCTGAGGCATGTTCCAGGGCACCCAGTCAACTCACAAGGGCTGCCTGCCAGATCTACTGGCTGTTTTTGTTGCCATATGTAAACTGAGCATACTTCTTGGTCCTCTGATTGCGTACTGCACAGTAAGTTCCGGGGGGGGGAGCATTTCCCCAGGGAATCTTGTCCCCCCGCCCCATGACTAACTTTTTATTGAAGAACTCCAGTAACACACTGCCCTAATCATTGCTGGCTTCATAACGATATTATACTTCTCCAACTCCACTTTCTTATCTGAAGCACTGGCCCTTCTCATTCCCAAAGACAGCAAAAACAATTTTTAGTTGTTTTTAATTGCTACCGTTACGCTTTTGCAGCTGTTTGGCATCCTCTAATTGCAGGCTATGTCATAACTGCCATTTCCAAACAAGCATTTTGCATTCTGTGTAGATGTTATTAGGAATATAGGCCAAGCCGGCTGTTTCCCCCCCCCTTTTTTAAAGCAAACCCCGTTTTCCACAAAATGCTGTTTTGCAACTAATTTAGCCTGCCATTTTCTCCTAAGTTCTCATAATGAAAATCAGAGCAGATTGGGGGTGGGGGTGGGGAGAAGCCAGCAAGAGAAATGCCAGGCTCAAGCGGTAATCTTGCGAAAGAGCAACCACACCCTTTCTGGGGTCTGAAACAGTCCCGAATTATGTTGTAAACCATACAAGCCAGAGCAGCCAACATTTTTAACTCTACAGTTCCCATCTCACATCTGGGGCTGATCGACATATGCAGATTTGGCACTGTGTTTCCTTGTTGCTGGATCATTCGCTTGATGGATGGCTGCTGAATTTGGGATGCGATGCCAGTGGAAAAAAAATGCATCTCAAAAGTGATCCAGAAACAAAACTACAGCAGGTCACTCACACATGCTGCACCGACTGATGGAATGAGTGTGTAAATCACACTCCCCTTTTTAAATACAGCCAACACTGTACTGCAACTTTTCTATCACTTCCACGACTTTGCTCTAAGGACTGTGCAGTCCAGTCCCATCCCATCCCAATTTCATGCTCCCCCGCCCACATCTCCATTTTCAACTGCCCCACCCCAGCATCTCCAGACATTTCTCAACACTGCTCGTCTAGTTTTTTCCATCTTTGCTCCTTTCCCAGCCATTTCGGAGCTCCCAGTCTTTTCAAGCTCCCTCTCCTCCAGTTGACTGTCTCCTGCATCCTGGATCTGACACCAGCAAATGCTCCTTGTTTCGCTCAGCGGGGAGTTTGGCATGTCACATCTTCCCTCCAGCCAGCCTTTCTACCTCCTCCCCTGCCATTAGAAGAGGAGAGAAGAAAATGCAGCTGCTTGCCCACTCGGTCTTGTTGTCTTGTTCAGCTACTCTTGCTCCTGGGATGGGTAAAAACAAACAAGCTCAAAAGCCAATGTGACTTGACCAGCAAGGGCGGGGGAGGGGAGAGGATGAGGAAGAGGAAGGAACAGCAGCCAGCAAAGCCACACTGGTACTCCCCTCCCCCAGCCCTGTAAGTTTGAAGCTACAAGGCTACAACAACATTGAGAGGAAAGCATTTCAGAGGCGTAACCATGTCAGCTGGCTAAGCTGAGGGGGTGCCCTAGATGACCCCTTCCCTGGGAGTTGCTGAAATAAGTATGTTGGGGGAGAGCCCCTCCCTTCCACCCCAAAGACCTAAGGGAGCTGCAGCCTCCATATGAATAGCAGATTCCCCTGGAAGACTTTGTTTGCACGATTTATTTGGGAAGAGAACTAGGTGAGAAAAGTCATGCAACTGAGAATTCATAGGGAGAACCTGACCGAGGGAGAGGGAGGGGGCTTGTGCTGTTCCGGCTTTTGCTAAATGCCTGGCAGGGACTCGTCCAGGGCATGAGTGAACTCGGTTTCCTGCCTTCCAAGCTGGTACTCTAGGGTGACACACACCATCTCAGCTCCTCCAGGTTTAGGAGCCTCCGTGTATTGGTTGCTATGGTTTTGGAGGCTGCGCCTGTTTCCTCATGCACAGGGGGCTCTGTCTCATTACGCCGTAATTTGTTGGAGTTCATTAGCCGTCTGCTTTGGGTGCTTTGATCAGTAATCACTTTGTCAGAGTGGCATTATCACTGTTCTGCACCTGGTGGTCTTATGATGCTTGAAATTGTTTTTGGGTTAATAGAAAAAAAGCAATTTTTAAATGATGCTGTTTCTCCCCCCACACACCCACCCACCATCCTTAATTAGGAGAAAAATGTTGCTCCTATCCCTCACACACCTTGTTCTAAATAGCCTGTAATCAAGTAATACCGGGTAAAGAAATTAACACATCTTTGTTTACAGCTTATGTGATTGGGGGGGGGAGAGATACTTCATGCCTGAACTCCCACATTAAGTTTTTTAAACTCCTGGGCAGACAACTTGCATTTTTTCAGCTTAGCTGTTCAGTGTTAACGCATGGGGAATACAAGCAGGAATACTGTTCTTTGGTGCCAAACAGAACAAAATTCTGCCCCAATTCTGTGACCTGTATCTATTATTTAAATGAACTGTTTGCACCATTCCCCTTCATAAGATCTGCTGGTGCTCTGCAGTGGCTGAGTTACTGGGAATTGCAAATCCACAGTTCAGATCTTCTCTCAGCCAGGAGCTTAATGTGTGGCCTTTGACAAATCTTAGCTCACCCATCTGGAGGAGGAGGAGGAGCTGGATTTATATCCCGCCCTTCACTCAGGGTCTCAGGACAGCTTACAATCTCCTTCCCTTCCTCTCCCCACAACAGACAACTTGTGAGGTAGGGTGGGGCTGAGAGAGCTCTCAGAGAACTGTGACTGACCCAAGGTCACCCAGATGGCTGCATGTGGAAAAGTGGGGCATCAAACTCGGTTCTCCAGACTAGAGTCTGCTGCTCTTATCCACTACACCAAACTGGCTCTACAGCTACGCTTTTTGCTCCCTAACTTTCAATCACAGTATAATATATAGCATAGATTAAAATTTTATTTACCTCCATTCTCTAACATAGGGATTGGATCCCCCATGATCTATTCTGCCAACAGTAACACTTACCCTTGGTGCAAGGAGCCTTTGAGCCTCTTGCATTGGGGAACGCTTTGCTTTTTGCACCAGGGGAAAGTGCCACTGCTTGCTGAAAAGATCAACAGGATCCAATCCTGTGTGTTTAATCTATGGGGTTGTTGTTGTTTGATGCAGTTAGAATCCATCATTTCTTTTGCTGGGTATTTCCTCTCACTGGTTTTATTGTGCTTTTAAAAATGAATTTTAAAGCCGGGCAGGTTGAAAATAAACAAAAAACTTTTTTTTTGCAAAGATAAAATAAAAAGGAGCTTCCGCCACCATTCCAACTGCTCCTAAGCAGGAACAATTCTGAAATGAGGTTTTGCTTGCCTATTAAGAACTCAATTTCTTACTCAAAGCGACAAATGGATCTACCTTGAAGATCAAAGACAAAGAAATAAAAGTATTCAAGGACATCCCATTTGAAATAAGATGGAAGAAGAGGAAATACAGAGACTTGGTGGAATTTTTACAAAAGAAAAACGTCCCCTACAGATGGTTAGTACCCGAAGGTACAATCTTCAAATTTATGGATGGGAAAGAAAAAACTGACTCTGTTGAAAAGGCACGAGAATTTCTGCGTCTACATAGTCGTCCATCAGGAGAGGTTGAAGCTGAGAAAAAGGACAGCACCAAAAACAGTGAAGAAGAAGGAGTAGCGACATCTTCAGATGAGGACTCAGACTCTAAATTAGGGGCAGCTGCCCCGAGGACAAGCTATCATTTGAGAAAGTCAAAGTACAAAAATAAGATGTTATCACACTCTGAAAGCTCTTAAAATGTATTGTTATTAGTCTTATATTGCTTTTTAAGAAGTCAGAAGTAGAGGTGTTTAAAGTTATATATTAATATAAATTGATTGTTAGATGACCACATTCAATGAACTTGAATTGAATTTATAGCTATAAGCTAATTTTGCTAAGCAGTTTGTATGACTACCATCTCTTGGGCTTTTAGTGGGTTTTCTTTACTTTCACCCATAGTATGTAGTTCCCTGCCCTGATTTCGTTGTAGTTTTTATAGTTTGTAGTTTATAGAAAATGCAAATTAAAAAATCCCCTTCGGGGGGCACAAAAAAAAAGAATTTCTTTTAAGGTACGCATGCAGGAAGCTCCATGTGCTTGCCCTTCTGTAGAAGCAAAGGTATTAAAAAGATTTAAAATGGAAATACAGTGAGGATTTTGTTCAAAAAGAACAAAAACTCAGCAGGGCTAACACAAATGTTCATTTTGCAATGACATGAGCAATTGTAACTCATTTTATGGCTCCCCAAAAAGAATGTTTTCATTTACTTCTGCCTGGGAACGGTGTGATTTACTAGTCAGGAACAATAAGATGAAATATTAAAAATATACATTCATTTCATGCGGTGCTAAGCTCCCAGATGCCAAAGCGGCAGCAAGCACCCCCTTCTGCTTTCAAATAAAATTTTTAGATCTCTTGCCGCAACAAAGAACCGCTTTCTACTGCCTTCAGAGAAACTGTTATCCTTGAATTTGTCCTCTGTAACTTTTTGGATTTTTAGCTCACCAGATACACAAGCCGAGCATGAGCTTATGGGAAACTGGTGCATACTTTAATCACTCCTTCCCCAAGAAAATCAGACCAAGGAGAAGTACCCAATCGTGCATTTGAGTGCAGCTGCTGTCTACTTACTTCGCATTCTACTGTCTTCAATGGCAAACACACATAGATGCTTAGTCTCACTGAAGACAATGTGATGTGAAAGGCTAAGCAACCCACACTGGGATACACAACTCCACATAAACTGAAAATCTCACGTATCCACAACTTGCATAACATCATCCTACAGCCTCTGCACTAAAGCCTGATCAAAATGGTAAGATCGAGCCTTTGGAGCCAGCTCATTTCATACGAGCTGTCAAGAACAATTTCAGAGGAGGATTGGTTTTGCTGAGACTTCCAAATCCAAGAAAACAAAATCCAAGAAAAAGAAACACCCATTCCAAGGAAACAACCCTCACGCCCCCCCCAAAAAAAAATAATTACATGCTAGGACAGCAAAATTAATTCTCTCTCTTTAAAAAAAAGTTCGCAGATTTTTCAAAGGAGCGGTTTGGATAACTAATGACTCGTAGGCCCAAGACATACACACAGAGTGGTGCAATTAAAAAACAACAACAACAGCTCAGAGTTACATTCGTAGGAACAATAATCTTGTTTCTAAAAAACTGTGAAACACTCCACAATTGAATGCTCTTTGGTATTTATATGCGAAATGCCAACAGCTGCTTAAGAGAAGCTACAAGCATTATCCATATCTCATATAAACTGTGTTCTGTTCCTATCTCCTGCTGTACCATCTTTGTGGAAGGCAAATTATCACTGACCAATCTGCCTTGAGAGGACTTTTTCCAGGAAGTACATTAATTGTTCAGCCCACCCTCAAAGACTCTGTGTGCAGTTATAGAACTCCGCAAGATTACCCAAACAGCTGAGTGCCAGGAAACAAACCCAGGTCTTTTTTTAATAGAGCATAACTGTCCATAAAGGGGCCTCTGATAAGTAGCTGGAGAGTTAGAATCCCCCGCAACCTGACCAGGAAGAGAGCCATGCCTACTTTAGTGAACATAAAGACCACCAAACACACTTTCATACCACTCAACAAAAACTGCCACCATTCAGGTAACTGCAGCTTTTAAGAAAAAGCCTCCAGGCTCTCAACTGAACTGAAAACACCGCCTTTCACCAAGTATTCAAACTTTAAAACTCACATTTTTTGTTATTTTCTAACTATCCGTTTTTTGTTTACAGTGGGCAGGATGGGACAAAATCAGTTCCCCATGCCACGCCTGCAAATTTCCATGCCCCTCACTGTCTTTCCAAGTCTCGGTTGTACTTCCAGCCCAAGAAAAGAAGCCCTGAATGTGGGTGAAGTCAAAGGCTGGTCTAGCAAGTGACTACATCCTAAAAGGGACAGACTGGTTGATCAAATCTGGGCATGTGAAAAACAGCCACAGCCTCACCTTTCTTGGAAAGTAAACGAGTTCTGAGTCCTTACAGGTATGTCTCCAGTTGCTCCCATTAAATCTGATCCCTGACCTTGCCCTTTGACCAACAAGCCAGCAAAAACCTCTTTGAGCCTACTGTCTTCAGACTGCTAAGATACTGAACTCATCCAGGCTTTCACCCAGACCCAATACTCCTAACTGTACAGTACCATGGGTAAGGGGATTTGAATCTGCTTTGCTCCAAATTCTGCAAAGACTGCCCAGGCTAAAGATACCAAGCTGAGGTCACTTCTGCAACCACTTTAAGCCTTATTGAACCATTTGAACACAAACATATAATGCTAAACGTATAACACACATTTATTTGTAAAGACAAACCCCCCCCCCACAACTTCCAAAATCTTTCCATCTCTCTTTTAAAACATGTAAATGCTAAATAACTGAATTTCTCTTACCACAATTGGGACACCAATGTCTGGCCACAGGAGGTCTTCTGATGGAAGCTTGGGAGAATTCCAGACTACCACAACTTTATTTAAATAGGGGAGACCATTGAGCCTCTCCAAGGAGTTCATCAATACTTCCTCTCTCTCGTAGGTTAGCATTACTACTGTAAATTGCTCCCTGGGGACATTGCCACCTAATGCAGCTTGGAACTCTTTTCCAGAGCCACCAGCTCCTCCACCAATAGGTCGAAATCCAGTCCCAGACCCAAGAAACTTGGCTTCTGATGGTAAGACAGGATCAAAGGGTGTGTGGGGAAAGAGATGGAAGGGCCCGGGAGCAGAGTTCCAATTTCTGTAAATATCCATTGCTGTGAGGGTAAAATTGCGCAAGTATTTGGGGGATGAGTAGGGTGGCTCTGTTTCCACCGGCCCCAAGTCTAAGTCCCCGTTGTCAGCCATGTTGGGGTCTGTGCCGGCAGCTTTGCCAGATCGGTGAGGGATCTCCACCGCCATTTCCTCACGAATGGGAACAGCTGGGATTTGGATTCGAGTCCTTATGATGGCCAAGACTGTGTTGAAGACAGTTTCTGAGGTGGAAAAATAGGTCTCCCACAAGAAACGGCCCTGCCTCCTCATGGCCAAGAGGTCATTATCAGAAATGCTTCGCAGAAGAAAGTGCACTTCTGTGATACGTGGCTTTGGTATGATTAAGGCTGCCTCATTCCAACGGATCACATCATGATAGGGCAGCTGGACTTGCTCTCCAAGGATCACTGGGATAGCTCCAACTTCTAGAGCCTCAAAGAGTCTCATTACACACCCAGCGGAGATCACGAGGTGGGTGTCCCCTGGGGTGATTATCAGTGCAAAAGTAGATAGTTTCAGTAGCTCTAGTCTGTCCTCCCTTTCCCCACAAAGAGCCCACTCAGTGGGCAGGCTTGCCTTAGGTTGGTTCTTACAAGTAAATTCTACCAACACAAAGTCCAGCTTACTGTCTTGTACAGCTTTCAAGGTGGTAATTATCCTATCATCATAGTCTGCTGGGGCATTGCCTTCAATTTCCTCCTCGAATGAACGTACTTCTTGCAAGCTGGACCGGAGAGACTCCACCTTCTCCCCTTGGAAACTGAATAAGTATTTCCGCTTGACTGGCACCTGGGGTGGAATCTTTAGGAAATTCGGTTCAGACATTGCATGGACCAGAGGAGACACTACAATATCAAAACCTGGGCGATACTGTACATCATAAAAGGTGGACTGGGCAATCATGGCCCGCCCTGTACTGATGTTATAAAGGAAGTTCTGAGTCTCAGACTTCCTGGATAGGTTAATAATGAGATGGTTGTGTCCATCAGACCTCCAATATGGCAGAGTGTGCAACTGTTGCTCTATTTCAGTAGGTTTTGGCATTACGGGCTCCTGAATTTCTCCCACTAAGATTATGTATATACAAGCAATGTTTGCATTTTCAGTAACATACACATTAGTTCTGGCAGTTGACTCAAAGGCTTGCTTAACTAGAGGGTCTAATGAGCTCGCGAAATGATACTGGTCACTGTTGTAGACATAAACTGGGAATCCAGAAGTTAGTGGGCAACGTGAATAGTCAAAGCAGTTGTGTAACCGGCAGTTCCTGTTGGATTTTGGCAAGGGGAAGTTAGAGTCGTCTTTCTCTGGTAGCAGCCGAATCGGCAAAGAGAGCTTGGGCTGATTTTGGGCCATCAGTTCTTTGTACGAATGTTCCGTTTGACTGATGACGTTCTTCAGCTGCAGGAGATCCTGCTTGGCATTCTCTATGCTTTTCTTGCAAGCTTCAATCTTGAGGTTCAGTTTGGCAATCTCACTGTTCAGCTCCTGCCGCTTGGCTTCCAGCTGAAGTAGCTCCTCACTCACCGACTCTCGGATGCGGCACAAATCCTGGACGTGCTTCACCTCACACAGCTCATTGCCTGTGCGTGGGCCAAAGATGCGCTTGCCAGCATCATCTGCATCATCTATGGTGGTTAAATAGTAATGGGCGATAAGGGGGAAAAAGACCAGGATGATGAACAATGTGAAGCTAAGCCAAGTGAGCCGGATCCGACTGGACCACCGTAACATCCAGGGCTGGCCTCCATTCCCCACGCCCCCATTCCGCAACATGGTATACCCAGTCATGAGTCCAAGAATTGGCGCATACCGTTATCACGTTGGATCAGAAGCCATAACCAAAGCAGTTCTTTTAAGCAAATCGCTAGAATGTTATTGTGCCAGTTTGACAAAGGGCCAATAGAATGGAAATTTCATCTTCTCCACAGGATGAGGGATACAACTTTTGATCTGATGGAAAACAAATCATCAAACTCTTCTCCTTGACCGCCAGTTAACTAGGTGTTGCTAGGAGTGCAGAAGTATTGTTGTCATGACAATGAGGAGTTTCCTCTGGGCCAGAGAAACGCGACAGGAGCAAGCCAGCCGACATTGACTCGTTCAACATTCTGTATTACTGTTCAAGGAACAAGACATGCAGGAAGAAGCTCACACATCAGAATCCCTCGTAGCCGTTTCACTGCCAGTATTCCATCATTCCTAGAAGACAGCAACGATACATCAGACAATGCAAGAACTGCCTATTTTTATTAAGCTACAGAAGCAGAGACAAGTTTCACAACAGCAAGGCACTAGCAAAATGCCCTGTTATTTGCTAAAACTGAGCTGCAGCTTGCAAAGCAGAACTAAAGCAAATACAACCTGGGGCTTAGTTAGATACTTTCCAGACTTAGTGTGATAAAGAACAAATCTGACTCACTCAAATACCCATGCTCATAGCCACCCCTCTTCTTGAGTAGTAAGCAATGTGTAACTCAACTGAATACGGCACCAGCTTGCACTCAGGATCTTCTTGAACCTGTGTTCCTGCCTTGGAACTAGGAATGGTGTGCCAAAAGCTTAAAAAAACAACATCTGATTCACCCTTGATTTAGTCTGATTTAGCCATCTCTGGTGAAGGTTTAGGATGCCCAATAATCAGAAGACAGGAGCAGCTGCAAACATCTGAGTTTCTGCCCTGGAACTAGCAACCAATTTTATCTTTTTTGTGCTTCTGTTCCTGTATCATTACAAACAGAGATTAATCTAGATTTCTATTGCTTTGGACATAAGCGATAATGAAGAAAGGAAACACGAGAAGTCATTCATGTTTCCTCTAAACAGAAAAGGGGGGGAAGCCTCAGAGAAGGCAACAAACTTAATTAGCTCAAGGAATTTATTGCTGCAGGAAGCCCAGATGGACACAATCAAGCAGCTTTTACAAGGATCAGATGAATGCAGAGAGGAGAACACACCTTGTTGATGGCTGTCCCTTTGTGGTACTCCTGCCAGTTCTCAAAATTCAGCAAATCAGCAGCCCTGTTTTGATTTGGAAATGTTTTGCAGCCCATCAAAGCCTTCTCCTGTTCCCACCCCAGCAGCCAGACAGTGTAGGGCAACCTGCACATGCCCCACGGAGTCCTCTGCCCTCTGGTGTCCTCAAAACAATACATTAACTATGTTTTAAAAAGCAAGATTAAGTTTTTGTTGTCTGCACATGGACCTCAAAAGCCCAGGTCTCAGAAGGCTGCTGATTCCACAGGGCTGTAAGTTCAAAAAGCCCTAACTCAAATTCTAATCATGCTCACCCCCCTAGTTGGAAACAACTTTGAGTTGGAGACAGCAAGGAACTTCTGTGTTAGTTAACAGTTTCAAGCCAGGAGCCTGCTGATCATGGGAGGGAAGGGGATGGAGTGTGGCAGCAACCTTATGAGCTCCCACCCTTCAAAAGAGGAGGCAGTCAGTTCCATGCCTTTCCTTTGAGGTGGAGAGTCCCTACCTCCATTCCTAAAAAACAAGAATGAATTAGCCAGTTATGATTGAAGTCAATGACTTCCTGGATTCCCAGAAGTGCAGGGGGGGGGGGGGGGGGGGGCGGAGAATACTCCACTCTGCTGGAAGAGCATCTTAGTAGCATTCCCTGTACATTTGCTTGCCTTTGGTATGTGGCAAAGGAAGCTGTCAGTCAATCTGTTATGTCTTTAAATTAGCATGTTACTATCATTTTGCCCCTGGGTCCCACTGCCGTCATGATGCCTTACAGAACAGACGGGGTTTATTGGATATAAAACGTGTGTGATGTCTAACTGACTGGAGCAACAGATGGTTTTCAGAGGGAATCTAAAGCGCCCTGTAATTTCAGTGTCCTCTGTCAGAGCAGAAAGTGACTTCTGAAGAAGAAGAGCACATCCAACTTTTCATTACTGACCTGTGCCCCTTTTGCCCCTGTTCTCTGTAGCCTTGCCTTCTGCTCTTCCATGACCACATTTTGGGCATCTCTTCATCCTGGCTTTCCCTGTGCAACTTACCTTTTCCTTTCTCATCCCTTCCTCTTCCTTGCTAGTGTGCTTTTTGCTAACTAGGTTATCAATCTGTGGGCGGGGATTGTTTCCATCTTTTAATCATTGTACAGCACACTGAGCAGTTTCTGATGCAAGTCATATTCATCCCAGGAATGAAATACAAGTGGCTACACAAACTTAACAGAGGATACCCCACAATTTCCAGCAAGTACCCATGAAGCCTACCCAGGAAAAATACCCATTAGAGTTATACAGAGGAAGAGAAAGAACCCAAATCCTGCTGCAAAGAAGGAAATTTATTTTATTTATTACTTTCAATTTATATCCCGCCTATGCCAGGGCTAACTGGCCTACCTGACATCAATGGGCCACAAACAGTGTACCTGAATAACAGAAATTAATGTATTTGTAAACCAGTTCCCAACAAGTGATTACACTGTAACATGTCCAAGACACCCAAACCCAGATTCAGATATCTGCATGCTTGAAGCTGCCTTATACCCAAGTCAGCACTATCTTCTACAATAGGCCACAGCTTTCTAAGGTCAACACCAAAGCCTTGGACAATGCTAGAAGGGTTCTCACTTTCTCTTCAGCTGCTACATCCTGGATCAGGATGGAAAAGCATCTCTTTTATGCTGGTATCGTTATGGGCAGAAACACCTTGTGGACATGAAACTGCTTCATACAACTAATCTCACAGCGGGTGGGGGGGAATCACGTAGTAGAGATTTAGAAGTGGCCCTCTGAGAATTTGTCAGTCATGAGATGCCAGGTTTCATAATGCTGTGATATGTTTCACGCTATGAAGAAAGCACAGCAGCCGGAAGCTCTCTGTTCCTTCACACCAGTTACAGCCCTGATAGGTACAGCCTTCTTGATTCTAAGAAGGGAAGTAATATTTTGGTCAGACAAGAAATTTAGATTAATAGCCTTAATATAAGTAAGCAGGCTGAAAAAGAGCAAGCAAAGCTGAACAGAAAAAAAGGGCTTGAGTCAATCTAGAATTTGTTCATTAACACACTCTCATGTTGGGCTGGAAGGTAGCTGCTGGCTGGAAATTCTGTATGCGTTCTGGGCATTGGAACCTGCCATGCAGCACCATTTCTCCCATGCTTGTGACACCATGTGAAACCACCCTTCTGCAATGTAGGGCACCCATCCATGTGCATATAAAGCTGTTGCTCATGATCCTTCCCCCTTAAAGAAAAAAAGGGGGGGGGCCTGCAGGGAAATAAGTACCTATGTGATGGACTGCACTTTTAAAAGCTTAAAAATACTATACAAGCAGCAGCAGCAGAAGAAGAAACAGAAGAAGCAGAAGAAACAGAAGAAGCAGAAGAGGGGGAGGAGGAGATTGGATTTATACCCCGCCCTTCACTCGGAGTCTGAAAGCGGCTTACAAATTCCTTTCCCTTCCCCTCCCGACAACAGACACCCTGTGAGGTAGGTGGGACTGAGAGTGCTCTTTCAAGGTCAACTCTTGTCAGAATTATGGTTTGCCCAAGATCATCCAGCAGCTGCAAGTGGGGGAGTGGGGAAATCAAACCCGGTTCTCCCAGATTAGAGTCCGCGCACTTAACCACTACACCAAACTGAAGGACTGTGAAGGGTTAATTCTTCACAGAAACAGAGAGCCTTGATTGACAGGCTGCTACAAGGAATCTGACTGGTTAGTATCAGCTGAACAGAGAAAGACTTCTGAACTGGATGTTCATTTGGAAACTTGGCCTTAAGCTGGGAGAGAGTAGGATATTTAGTACTTGAGGAGGGTTTGAGAAAGAGTCCAGTAGCACCTTAAAGATTAACAAAATCTGTGGTAGGGTATGAGCTTTCGTGAGTCACTGCTCACTTCTTCAGATATGGATGAGGAGGGTTTTGTTTTATTTATTTTATTTATTCTTAATTCTCACCCCACTTTTATCCTCACAGCAGCCCAGTGAGGTGGGTTAGGCTGAGAATATGGACTGGATCCAAAGGTGACCTAGCAATCTTCCATGGCAGAATGGGGATTATACCCTGGGTCTCCCAGATCCTAGCCTGATGCTTAACCTCTACACCACACTGTCTGAAATTTTATTAGGCTATCTTGTGTGGGTTTTTTTTAACTGCTTTCACTGTTTTGGGGGATGGAGTGCAATACAGATAAAGAGCTGGCAACCCGGCAGGAGCAACTTAAATGACATAGAGCTGATACACAATGTCACTTTCTATGCAGAACCAGAAGTGCGGGGAAACCAGAGGCGCCATTGGACGATGTAATCACATCAGGGTGACAGGCCCTTCCCCTTCCCTGCAGCAACACCTGTGAAAGGAACCCTATTGTGCATCAGGCTACGCCTTAGAAGTGGGTTGTTACAGCTGTGTAAACTGGAATTTTATTAGGCTCTGTTGTTTTTGTTTTAACTGTTCTCATGGTTTTGAGGAATGGAGTGAGTTATAAACTCAAATAAGCTTGGCTGCAGGGTTATTGGGCTTGTAGCCTTGGAGTCTGCATGTTCATTATCATTATACAGGACTATGATGCCCCTGTCCCACTTCCTTCCTCAGAGGCAAGATTTCCTCTCCTTTTTTCTTTCCCTTTGACTGAGCCACCCTAGTTATCTGTTTTCTTTTATCCCAAAGAACTCTGGCTGTCCCACCCTGTCACAGTATGGTATATTGGCTGTTGACTTAGTCCAGGAACCTGAGGGAAACATCAAAAGCCCCCTTCAACTTAATTTTAAATGGTACTCGAGGCGTTTTGAAATTCCAAATTAACAAAATATTTTATTGAACATAGAGGGGAAAGGTCAGGCCAAATCAGGGGTAAAATTTCTGAGGTTACTCAATATAGAACTCTGAAGTAAATCAGTATATGCACAGACTTTAGGTTGTATGCTTTTCTGGCTGTTGAGCGTTTCATAAGCTTTTCCCAGTGACTTTGGCTCTTCAAGATGAGAGGCTTTTGTTCCAGTGTTTCCCTAACACTCCAGTTCACTTTCTTTGAGCATTCACTGACTCTTTTGGTTTCCAGGAGGCTGGAACACTCTATCCAGTTCCCAAACCCATTCTTTAAACATACCAGTACTCTTCTTAATTAACCCTTGAAAATTCACAAGGCAGTCTCTAACCACACCTGACCAGGGATCGCTCTACTCTTCAGCGCTATATCCCTGATTTAACTGGGTAGGGAAAATTCTTTTCTCTCTAGAAGATCTATCCCTTTTTCTGGCCTGAATGGGAGTCTTTGCCCAACTACCCACTCGTCCTTGTCACACACCCCACCCCACCCCCGTTCTCCATCTGTGTTAAACTGCTCTCTGTCATGGCTGAATTCAGAATGAATTCTTCTCAGCATCCAGTTCAGAAGTCTTTCTCTGTTCAGCTGATAATAACCAGTCAGATTCCTTGGAGCAGCCTGTCAATCAATGTAGGGCACCCATCCATGTGCATATAAAGCTGATGCTTATGATCCTTCCCCCTTAAAGAAAGGGGGGGCACTGCAGGGAAATAAGTACCTATGTGATGGACTGTACTTTTAAAAGCTTAAAAGTACTGTACAAACAACAGCAGCAGCCATACTTAGACGCCCCCACCCCACCATGGAATTGCTTACTGCAGCCAACATTCCAGACACACCTGCCATGGAATCTGTTAAAAATTTCTCTTACAGAGGACACAACAGTTAAGAACACAAGAGAAGCCAATGTTGGATCAGGCCAATGGTCCATCTAGTCCAGGGGTGGCGAACACGTGGCTCTCGAGCCGCATGCGGCTCCCGGCCAAAATGCATGCGGCTCCGGGGCCTTCCTCGGCTTCTCCCCAGCCTCGGCTCCCGGCCAAAATGCATGCGGCTCCGGGGCCTTCCTCGGCTTCTCCCCAGCCTTGGTGTGGCGGCGAAAGAAGAAAGGACTCGCAAGGGGGCTTCTTTCCCCCCCTTCCTCCCCTCGTTTATTTCTTTCCTTCAAGGTGGGGGGGGAGTCTATGGAGGGGGAGAAGCGACCGGGCCCGGAAAGGGGGGGGCGTGTGTGCGTCGTCGTCGTCAGTCGCTCCCCATTCGCACGCGCGCCCTCCCCCGCGCCATTAAGAAACAAGGTGCGCGCCGGGGAGGCTCTGGGCCACTGCACTGGCTGGCGCCGAGGAAGGAGCCCGGGCAAGAGCGAGCCGAGCTCCCTGCCAGCGATATCCACGCCCGAGCCGAGCTGGGCAAAAGAGGAGGGGGCGGGCTGCCGGGGCTCGCGGCTCTGCCTCGCGCTGGTGAAACAGACTGTGTGTGTGAGTGCGCGCGCGCGCGTCGATCCGTGCTGCTTCTAACGGTCTCCTTTCAAGCTGTGGGGTGGAAGAGATGCCAGATATTCTCCTTAGATTTTGGCCATCCTAGCCAACAATCCACACCATGATAAGGAGGATTTTTATACTTAAAGATCCACTAATTAATTCTCTTTCTTTCGCTGTCTTTTCTCTCTCCTCCCTCCCCTTCTCTCACTTTCTTCCCCCTTTCCTGTTTTCTCTCTTTCTCCTCTCTTTAATCCCTTTGTCTGTTTTCCCCCCTTTCTCTCTCCGCTTCCCAAACTTTCTTCTCTTTTCTCCCCCGCCCCGCCCCGCCCTGCCCTTCCCTCTCCGCTTTCCATGCGCCCCCCCATGCCCTGGGCTGCGCTCCCCTCCCACGGCCGCCCCCTCCTGAGCATCTGCGCTTCGTCAGCCCGGGAGAGCTGTGGGCCCACCGGCCGCTTTCTCCTCCTCTCCTGGCGGTCGGCTGAGCCGGGGTCCTTGGTCGCTCCTTCCCTGGGAGGCCTCCGGGGACCTGAAAAACTTTGGCGCCCGGGAGCCACGGTTGGGGGAGGGGGGAACTGTGAGAAGAGGCGAGAGGGAGGCGCAAGCTGCGGGGAGGGCCTGATCCCGGGGGAGGGGGAGAGAGCGAAGGACCTGGCCGGCCCGGATAAGCAACCGTTCCTCCAGCCAGCCTTGCTTCGCCGCCGCCACCCTTTCCCGGGCCTGGCGAAATCACCCGGCACCCTCCTGGGGCTGCTCCCTTTCCCCTCTGCAAGGCTCCAACAAGGTAACAAAAAACACCTGACTGAGCATGTTATATTATGTGTTTAATATATTATTGTTAAAAGTATGCTTTTGTGTGAGTGTTTGTCTGTTTTGGCAGGTCACTGCGTGGTGTGGCTCTCTGACTCTCACAGTTTAAAATTTTGGCTCTTTTTGTCGAACTTGTTCGCCACCCCTGATCTAGTCCAACACTCTGTGACACACAGTGGCCAAAACCCAGGTGTTAGTGAAGGTCCAAGCTCTTTCTGCTCCCCACCAAATCCTTTAAAATCTCCACCAGTTTTTCTACATGATTCAGGTTATGACATGTAATACAGTCAGTAATGCAGAGATCTGCTTAACGGCCATTTGGAGTAAGGTAAGCTGCTGCATAGGCACCCCTGCTTTTGCCGGCAGACACCTAGCATGTGGCCTTGGCAAACTAGCCTGGGGGACACCAGCCCAGGATGTGTTGTGTACTTTTTGGCTATTTTTATACTGTGTTTTGCTGAATCTTGTTTAAGCTGTATTTTTAGTTAAGACACTTTGGTCCCTACTTGGGAGAAAAGCGGTATAAAGATACACTATAGGAGCAACTCCCTACTATTTTCCAGGAATGTGCAACTTACTGTGAGCCCCTCCCTTTTGGGGTTCCGTTAATTCATCCACCTTGCCCCATTCTTTAACAGGGGGCACCTGGGCTTTGATTTGAGATCATTACAATCAAAACACTTCTTTTTGATTCTGATTGAGAAACTGGTCTAACAGATGAGCAAGAAGCCTATGTTCGAAAAAAGAAGCCTCAATCATTGGTCAACGCAATTTTCAGACATCGGGCTTTCCTTGGGATGGAAGTGAAAAGGCGAACCACCACCCTGATATTTCAGCTCAAGCTGACTGTGGTTCAGAAATGACAGCGCTGCGCTCTTGCAGTTTGCTCTGCAAAGCGCAGCACTCAAAATGTATTTGCCAACTGCAGCCATGTCAGATTTCTGTGCCTGGAAAAACACACATGGCATGAACAGAACTGGTAATAAGCAGCTGTAGGATACAAAGGTTTCTGTGCTTCCAAGACTTGAGAAGGAACAGTACTGCACCGCTAAGCACACAGAAGGCCTTATCTGGAGTACTACATTCAGGTCTGGGCATGTCAAGTCAAAGAAAGAAGCTGCCGATGTTTCAACGGAGAGCTACAAGGGAGCTTTGGGGTTGAATGTCATCAATATGCAGATGACACCCAGCTCTGTATTTCATTATCTAAGCTGCCAGATGCATCCCTCTCAGCTCTGCATCCATAGTTTGTGGCCGTGGCCCAGTGGCTATAGCAGAACAAGCTGAATCCAGACAGGAAGGATGGAATGCTAGCTAAGGAAGGCTGAATCTTTGGAGGGGCTGGATCTACTTTTCTTGGCTGGAGCAGAGTTTGTATCTGCAGAGCAGGTTAAGAGCTTGGAGGCGCCTCAGGGACCAGGTCTTGCTGTTTGAAAAGGAGGGTGGTGCGGTGACTTAAGGTTGCTTTTTATCAGCCGTGTTTGACAAACTCAGCCCTTTCTCAGGTTCAACCTACCTGGCTACACTAATTCATGCTTTTGTAACCACATGGCTGAGATACTGTAACACACTCTATGTTGGTTTAGGATGCACCAGCCTAACTACTGTCAAGGACTGACTGGTGGGAACACATCTCACCTGTTCTAAAACAACATTGGCTGCCAGTTTCTTTTCAAGTTCAATTCAAGGGAATAACTTTAAAGCCTTTCACAGCCTAGGACCCACGTATCTGAAGCCTAGGACCCACATGTACCCCTCTATGTCCCTGTGTGGGACTGCCCTGCTTCAGGGTAGATAATCCATCAGGCTCATTCCAGCTATGCAATATTAGGAATGTACCCATGCAAGAGGTAACAGCTAAGACTGGCACAGATGGATCAATCTCCAGTTCAGAAGCCCTCCGCCAGCAAGATCACTCTGGCATTTGGATTAAAGCATCCATTTCATCTTTTGCCATTCTGTCCTCCCCCCCTCCTTTTTTTCCTTCAACCGCATAACTCACTTGCTTCCACCTACCGATCTGGCTCTGCTGCCACAACCAGCAGAAACATGTTGACACTGGAATACAAGTGAGAAAAGGGAGGCCTCGTAGATGCAACTGGATCAACCAAACCAAGGACATGGATATTTTTTCTAATGGAAGCAAGAAATCCTACTTTACAGCCTGCTTTGCTTGGACTCCATGGGTGTTTAAAAAGAAAACCCTTATCTTTACAAGCATTGCCTTATGTGTCTGATTGCACTGTTCCATATCCTGCAATCCACCTTGAGTCCCAACAAGAAAGCCAGACTATAAATAAATAAATAAATAAATAAGTAAAATCTCAAATCAATAAAACTCTGGCAGCCAGAACCCCCCTCCCTGATTTGAGGAAATGTAGAATCTCCTCCTTGAAACCTTCATGGCTAAAAGTAAGGATTCTGTCAGGGCTTCTTTAAGGTTTAGGCTCAAACACACCAAACTCTTTCACCACAGAAAGGTCCCCATTCATCACAAGGAAAGGACACCTCCATAGGATCTTGACCTTTGCATTACAATACTCATAAAGAACATAAGGAGAGCCACTCTGGATCAGACCAAAGGCCCATCAAGTCACATAAAACTGCCTTATACCCTTGGTCCATCAAAGTCAGTATTGTCTACTCAGACTGGCAGCAGCTCTCCAGGGCCTCAGGCAGAGATCTTTCACATCACCTACTGCCAGATCTTTCTTTTTCTTTTAACTGGAGATACCGGGGACTGAACCTGGGACCTTCTGCATGCCAAGCAGATGCTCTACCACTGAGCCACAACCCCTCCCACTAAGTCCAGCATTCTGCTCACGGAGGGGCCAACCACCTACCTCTAAAAAGCCCAAAAGCAGGAAGACAGCAACAGCATTATCCTGCCTGTGCTCCTCAGCAAGTGATTTGAAGAGGCATACTACCCCTGCACTGGAGAGTGCAGATATCCATCATGATTAGTAGCCATTGAGAGCTCAATCATCCATGAAACGCAAAGCCAATTAAAATCATAATCATCAGCTGAAGAGCTGTAAACACTTTTTGTGCCTACAAGGGATCACTGGATTAGAACAAGAGGTTTGCAGACTTCATCCCCTCTCCAGCACCGGGACAGGAGGAGCTTGAGAGGAGGAATAACCAAGGCAAGAAACTCCATATAAAAGCCCAGCTGGAAAACAGAGGGGAAACAGTGCCAGTGGTGGCTGAGAAGCTAGAGGATGGGAAGGAAAAGGAAGTTTTCATCACCAGCTCCAGTAGTGACTGCAGCTCAGCCTCCTGAGGAAGGTGATGCTGAGGCATGAGATGCTTATGAGTGTCTTCAGACCACTCTTAAGCATCTCATGCAAACACCTTCACCATATGGCCGAGAGTTGCGCCTCCTACAAGCCAGCTGCTCATTTTCTAGCAAAACCGGAGCAGAAGTGCAAGAGAGAGTTGCGATTCCCAATCTTCTAGCTTCTTTGCACTACATACAAAAAAGGAATACGCAAAACTTTTCACACACATGCTGTTTGCACCCAAACTCCTGAAAGTGGAAACAGGAACAAGAAGAGACCCAGGTTCAAACCCCCACTCAGTCATGGAAGCTTGGTGGGCCAGTCACATACGGCTCAGAGTAACCTAACTCACAGAGTTGTTGTGAGGATAAGAAGGAGGTGAGGAGAACAATGTAAGCTGCTCTGGATCCCCATTGGGCAGAAAGGCAGGGTATAAATGAAGCAAGTAAATAAAATGTAGATGTTCTGCTTTGTTCACAGAGCCAGAAGCCACAGCTTTCGTCTCCCCCCCCCCCCATTTTTAAAACATGCAAACATACTCTTAAGAACTGGGTGCTTCAGCATCTTCAACCAATCCCCTCAAATGCACCAGAAAAACTAGTTCTAATTAATGCATTCCTGTTTGGACTAGATTTCGGTAGTCAGAGTTAACTTGGAATAGGTTAATTTCTAGAAAATATTTTATACCTTGTTGGGTGGGTTATCATTCCCTTGGTTTGACAGCTGTTTATCTTAGGAAAAACTGGTTCAAAATCTAAATCATCACAAAGTATTTTTAACATGTTTGTATGCCTAGGAGTTTATTTTTATTTCTCTGGGTTTAAAATGCTGAAACTCACCCTGAGCTACTGGGATCACCACCTAAAAATAAGATAAAATGAAAACAGAAGTGAGAGATTTAAGTACCACACATTTGGAGCCAGGAGAATGGGAAGGCTGCCAAAAAGGTTGGGTAATTTTGTTGCTGCATCAAAGAGCCATCTCAGCCCATTAGCCTTTCATTTTCTGCCTTGCACCTTGGACTTTAAATAAGAGCCCATCAGCAAGTCATTAAAGGGCTTTGTACAAAGATTCCCCTAATAGAGCGCTAATACCAGCTGGCTCTGAACAGCAAACTAATTTTATATAATGTTTTTTCAAACCTAGACACAAAAAGCACACAAACACCCAGGTGACAAGATGTTCTCGCTTTTTAAAATTAGATCTGCCTGCCAGGAGAAGAAGATGGAGAGGGTGGGGAAGCGTGCCAACTTGCTTACGTACAAGAGCTTTAAAAATCCCGGAGCCAATTCCACACCCACCAATCCCCCTGAAAAGAAGATGGGAAAATGGAGTGCTTTTAGTGGTGCAATAATAATTTCAGTGACATATATAGAGATCACGCATCTGGGTGTCACAGCATGGAGCTCGAATCATGAGTCCTAAGGATCAGACATCAGCCGGACCACCTATCTTCAAGAAGCTTGCTCTTTACCTTACTCCTGGCTGCCTGCCCCCTCCCCAAGGCACTTGCCATTGAGCTCAGACAGACCATGGATCTTGGTGGGTTGTGACCAATGCTCCCTCTAAGCTATGGAGTCTTGTGAGCAAAAATTCTACTTTGTGAGCTACTGGCATTAAAGTTGTGAGCGAGCGATTTGGCTACGGCATAGATTAGTTTGCTCTGGAGCCATCCTTCCTGGGCTAAGACAAAAATGTGTGAGCCAGAGGCTAAAAAACTGTGAGCTAGCTCACACTAACTCAGCTTAGAGAGAACACTGGTTGTGACTATGACAGAGCCATTGCCTCCCTAAAGTTTATAATCAAAACAGACAGACAAACCAGGGGAAAGACATGGAACGACCATTGGTTACTTACCGTGAAGGGTCATTCTCCTCTGAGGAAAGGAGGACATCTGAATGGGGTTATTCCCACCGTGCCAATAGGGAGGCAGGAAGAAGTTTTTTCCCCTTCCTGTTGGCGCCTTCGGAATAGCCCCTCCTCAGTTCTGGGACTCCGAAAGCAGTGTGTGTAGCCTGAACCTGAACTTGCCCTATAAAAACAACTGTAAACGTTAACCTTAACAAGTAATAAACTCCCTTTTTCAGGGTGAACAGTATACCCCAGAATGGGGAAAAAACTACAGAAGAGAAAAGAGATCAGCACAAAGAAGAAACACAATAGAAGGAGATGACAGTGGGAGGGCCCAGATGTCCTCCTTTCCTCAGAGGAGAATGACCCTTCACGGTAAGTAACCAATGGTCGTTCTCCCACTGAGGCGGAGGACATCTGAATGGGACCTCCCCGAGCAGTGTCCCTCACTTGGGTGGGATGTCATCTTCTTCCAAAGATATTGCGTGCTGTAACACTCTTCTCCCGAAGGCTGCGTCCGCCGAGGACATGGTGTGTATTTTGTAGTGCCTTGTGAATGTCGAAATCGAGGACCACGTTGCTGCTTTACATACTTCTTCCACAGAGGCGCGATTAAAGAATGCCGCATTCGTTGCTGCACTCCTTAATGAATGTGCCGTGATGCCGCTGGGAGGATCATATCCGGATGCCTTATATGCTTCCACAATACACGATCTTAACACGGCACTGATCGCAGATCTGGACATTCTTTCGCCCTTGTGAGGTGGAGAGACACCTATAAACAGAGAGTCCGTTTTTCTCCAAGATTCTGTTCTAGTAATATAGATCTTGAGTGCTCTTCTCACATCTAGGGTGTGCCAGAGAGACTCTTTAGGGTGTTTCGGAAGAGGACAGAACGTTGGAAGACAGATTTCCTGTGACCGATGGAATTTTGAATCCACCTTCGGACGGAATGTGGGATCTGTCGTAAGTACCACCTTGTCTCTATGGAATACACAGCAAGATGACTTTACGGATAAGGCGCTGAGTTCGGATACCCTACGTGCTGAAGTGATGGCAACCAAAAACAAGGTTTTCATCCTCATCCACTTTAGATCGACTTCTCTGAGGGGCTCAAAGGGTGTCTTCATTAAGGCTCTGAGCACAACGTTTAACTTCCATGTTGGGAAGCGGTGAACCTGAGGAGGAGACTTGGCTACTGCTCCCTGAAGAAACAAACAGACATGAGGGTGCTTAGAGAGCTTTATGCCCTCGATGGTAGGAAGAACAGTTGACAGTGCGGCCAGTTGTCTACGTAACGTTGCCGCTCACAAGCCCGAGTCCAATCCTTCCTGTAGGAATGACAGAAGAGAAACCACCGATGGATTTAGGGGGCTAACCTTCTTGCGTCGACACCATCGAACGAAAGCTTTCCAGGTAGAATTATAAATGCGAACTGTAGAGCTACGTCTGGAAGCCATGATCGTGTCAATGACTTGCGTGGAGAAACCAAGATTTACTAATCTTTTCCGCTCAATCTCCAAGCGGTCAAGGTTAGCCAGGCCGGATCCGGGTGCCATACTGGGCCCTGCGATATCATGTCTGGTAATACAGGAAGAATCAGTGGAGGAGCAACTGACAGTTCCTGAAGTGTCGAGAACCAAGGACGTCTGGTCCATCGAGGAGCTATCAATATCACTTCTGCTCTGAGAAATCTGACTCTGCGGAGAGTCCGTGATATCAGAATGAATGGAGGGAAGGCGTACAATAGTCCCGAAGGCCAAACTGTCGTTAGGGCATCTGTTCCCTCCGCGTCCTGGTGGTGGTATCTGGAATAGTATCTCCGAAGCTTGTGATTGCTCGGTGATGCAAACAGGTCTAATTCCGGTTGGCCGAAATGATCCGTTATCATGAGGAAGAGGTTGGGGTGAAGAGACCATTCCCCCTCCTGCAACGTCTGTCTGCTGAGCCAGTCCGCTTGTATATTTTCTATCCCTCTGATGTGTTCTGCCCTCAGGGACGCGATGTTCTTTTCTGCCCAGACCAGGATCCTCATGGCTTCTTTGTGAAGTTGACAGGAGCGTGACCCCCCCTGCTTGTTGAGATGCGCCTTCGCAGTTATATTGTCCGTTCTTACCAGGACATGTTGACCCTGTAGACGGAATGCAAAGTGGGTCAATGCTAGGTAGATCGCTCGTGTCTCCAGGAGGTTGATTGGTAGCAAGGTTTCGGCTTTGGACCATATGCCTTGGACCGGAACGTCTTCTAACGTTGCTCCCCAACCGGAGAGGCTGGCATCCGTGAAGACTTCTTTGAACTGATTGATCAGATAGGGCTTCCCTGTGGTCAGATTGTTTATGTTTGTCCACCATTTCAGGCTGGCCCTGACTCTGGGCGGAATCCGTAAGTTGATTGACTTTCGTTCCATAATGTTGTGTTGATGAGGACGCAGGAAGATTTGTAAAGGTCGCGCGTGCATCCGACTCCATTGGATCATATCTATGCTTGCTATCATTAGTCCTAGTAAACTGGCCAATTCCATCAGTGGAGAGGACCTGCTGAGGAAAACTCGTGATGCGCTGTTCTTGAGTTTCCGTGCTTTGTCGTTTGGTAGGTAGAGAGCGGTGCGGAGAGTGTCGATCACCGCTCCCAGATGTTCGAGTCGTTGTTTCGGCTGGAGGGAGCTTTTCTCGATGTTTATCACAAACCCATGCTTGCGTAGGCAAA
>NW_015159711.1:2285607-2342450 GCF_001447785.1 Gekko japonicus
TGCCCAGACGTCCGCCTTTGAGTCTTTCCAATTTTTGGCAAAATGTAGAAGTCGTGCTCCCACCGGCAAGTCTATATAGTCAATTTTGTTTTGGTTTTGTGTCTCTTGCTCCCCTGCTGCTTCTGCCGAAGTGGGATCTTTGGAAGCGGGGGTTAAAGGAACCGCGTCTGTTGGTCTGTTTGTTGCTCTCCCAATTAGAACCTTTGAAGTCTTGGCGAAACCGCGGTAAGGTGTGATGGGACCGAAAGGGCTGCGAAGTACGTCTGTCGGAATTCCTCAAGGACCGAGGCATGGCCTTCTTTTTGTCTCTGGTCTCGACCAGAATACTGTCAAGAGCTTCCCCGAACAGACGGTCTCCTTGAAAAGGGTAAGCGGTGACGATCGACTTGGATAGGGCATCCGCCTGCCACGCCCGTAGCCAAAGGATTCTTCTGGCGACCGCCGTAGACGCCAAGCCCTTTGAGGCAAAGGAAATAATGTCTAGTGTCGCGTCTGCCGTGAAGGAGTCTGATTTCAGCGTGCGAGAGATTCCTTCCACCAGGGGTCTGCTGTCTTCAGGTATGAGCTGAAGTAACTTGCGTAGCCAGACAATGGAGGCCCTTGCCGCGATGGAAGCCGTAGAGGCCGCTCTCACCATCATGGCGAATGATTCATGTATTCTGCGCAGAGTTGCTTCCAGTTTTTTGTCAGCGGCTTCCCTCAGATTACCGAAGCCGTCTTCAGACACCAACCCTGCCGTCTGCAGTGCTGCCACAGGTGCGTCGACTGGGGAGACCTGCAAAAGCTCATTTGCATAGTTAGGTACAGCATAAAGCTTTTTAGTAAATGAGGGAAACTGCCTATTCACCACAGGTTTATCCCATCCTGATCTTAACTGTCGTTCAAAATATTCAGGGAAAGGGAAAACCTTTTCTGAATGCTCTTCTGGTGGAAAAAACTCCCTATTGCCACCAGATTTTGATCTGATCTTAGCCCTGGCAGCTTTTTGGTACTCTGACGCTGGAATGTCATGAAGCTCCAGGGCCTTGACTGCCTTGGTCAGTAGGTACTGGTAATCCTCTATTTTGAAAAATCTGCTAGACTGCTCTGGCAATTTCAGGTCCTCAATCTCGTCTTCTGATAAAAATTCTCCCTCCTCCCTTTCCTCAATGGATGAGGCATTGGAGTCAGTATCACCCCCCCACTGCTCCTCTAAGGGCTTCCCAGGGGGAGGATATGCTGCCTTTTTAGCTGCCTTAGTGGGCCACGTAGAGGGGCCTGATTTGGGAACACTTGGGAAGTGAACCTCCTGTAGCCCTGCCTTCTGGGGCTTGTTAGTTTTGGCAACCTCCACTTGGATTGATTGTCTAATAAACTCCATTAGTTCCGATGGGTCTATCAGCACCGCACTGTTCGGGGGCTTACCGGGCTGTACGTCTTCCTGAGGTGACCCTTCGTGCGCTGAGGAGAGAAGGGACCGCTGTCTATCGCTCCCAGCCAGGTCCGGATCAGCCCCTGCCGAGGAACCAAGGCCCGAGGCCGGGTCCTCAAAATGGCCGCCACCCGTCCTGGGACGTGGTAAGAGAAAGGCGTGCTCATTTGTATCAGGCTGCAAGCGGCGCTTCTTGGCGCTACGCGCCGCCGCTGCCGCAGCCTCCGTTGTAGGCGCACGATCAAGCCGCGAAGGCTGATCGGGCCCGCTGGCGTCCTGCGCTGCCGAAGTCTCGGCCAGCGCTTCTCCCTCGTCGCCCGAGGAGAAGCTCTCGGGAAGTCCTCCAGTCACCATTGTTGCGCCGCAGACTTTCTTGGCGGCAATCCGCTGAAAGGACTCTTCGCCTCAAGATCGGGCAAAGAAGGGAGAGAAAAGGAGCAGAGAAAGAGGAAAACAGGTTAGGAGATTAAAACAGGCTAGTAGTAGAAGGGAAAGTGAAAGGAGAAAAAGAAAAAAGGCTCCAATTTGAAAGTGAGCTATAGCTAGTTAAGAAAGTGCTGCTACTCCCTAGTGAGGCAGGAACAGAACTGAGGAGGGGCTATTCCGAAGGCGCCAACAGGAAGGGGAAAAAACTTCTTCCTGCCTCCCTATTGGCACGGTGGGAATAACCCCATTCAGATGTCCTCCGCCTCAGTGGGAGAACTGTGGTCAGTCTCTGTTTCAGAGAAGGTACGGCAGAAGGGCAATCACAAACGCTTCAAACCAAATCAGGATGGGTAGCTGTGTTAGTCTGTCTGTAGCAATAGGAAGGACTAAGAGTCCAGCAGCACCTTAAAGACTAAAAAAAATTGTGGTAGGGTATGAGCTTTTGTGAGTCACTGCTCACTTCTTCAGACTGGTATCTGAATAAGTGAGCAGTGACTCATGAAAGCTCATGTCTTTAAGGTGCTGCTGGATTCTTACTCTTTTCTACTGAACAAGCAAGATGATCCTGTATTTGGGGGTCTTTGTCCCACAATACCCATGGCTACAGGGGCCAATGTACTGCTTCACTGGAAGTTCTGCTTCAGTTAAAGGGGAGACAAATTCCCAAGTCTACAGAAACTTATGTAAGAGATCACATTCTAAGGACCACAGGAAATCCAGAAAGACCTTCTCATCTTCATGGCCACTGACAGTAGTTCTCTCAAAGAATTTTCAAGCTGTTGAGGTGAATTCCTCTCCAGTTTTTGCTCCTCAGCTCTGAGATCCCACACACTGAATAGACCACTGTGTGTCAGTACAAACACCAGAGGGAACTTTGTCTCTCTAGATACACATTTCTTCTCCTCCTCACTTATGAAAAGCAAATAAAAAAGACCTTTCCTATTCTCCAGGATTTGCTGCCAGTAACAGTTCTTTCCCCCTCTCCTTAGTCTGTTGTTGATGTTCAGTTGCACAGTCGAGTCCGACTCTTCGTGATCCCATGGACCACATCAAGCCAGGCCTTCCTGTCTTCCACTGTCCTCCGGAGTTTGCTTAATTTCATGTTCGTTGCATCGATGACACTGTCTAACCATCTCATCCTTTGCCGTCCCCGTCTTCTTTTACCTTCAATCTTTCCCAGCATCAGGGTCTTCTCCAGTGAGTGCTCCCTTCTCATTTGGTGGCCAAAGTATCTGAGCTTCAGTTTCAGTATCTGGCCTTCCAGGGAACAGTCAGGGTTGATTTTTTTTAGGACTGACTGATTTGATCTCCTTGCAGTCCAAGGGATTTTCAAGAGTCTTCTCCAGCACCATAATTTGAAAGCATTTATTTTTCGGCATTCGGCCTTCCTTATGGTCCAACTCTCGCAGCCATACATGACTACTGGGAATACCATTGCTTTGACCATGTGAACTTTTGTTGGCAGGGTGATGTCTCTACTTTTTATTATGCTGTCTAGGCTTGCCATAGCTTTCCTCCCAAGGAGCAGGCGTCTTTTAATTTCATGGCTGCAGTCACTGTCTGCAGTGATCTTGGATTCCAGGAATGTGAAGTCTGTCACTGCTTCCCCGACTTCCCCTTCTATTTGCCAAGGAGTGATGAGGCCGGATGCCATGAACTTCAATTTTTTTATGTTGAGTTTCAAGCCAACTTTTGCGCTGTCCTCTTTCACTCTGAGCAAGAGGCTCTTTAGGTCCTCTTCACTTTCTGCCATTACAGTAGTATGGTCTGCATATCTGAGATTGTTGATGTTTCCCCCAGCAATCTTAATTCCAGCTTGTGATTCATCTAGGCTGGCATTTCACATATAAATTAAATAAGCAGGGTGACAATATACATCCTTGTCATACTCCTTTTCCTATGCTAAATCAATCAGTTGTTCCATATCCGGTTCTAACTGTCACTTCTTGACCCTTATACAGGTTTCTCAAGAGACATGTGAGGTGGTCTGGTACTCCCGTCTCTTTAAGGACTTACCATAGTTTGTTGTGATCCACACAATCAAATGTTTTAGCGTTGTCAATGAAGCAGAAGTAGATGTTTTTCTGGTACTCCCTTGCTTTCTCCATAATCCAGCAAATGTTGGCAATTTGATCTCTAGTTCTCTACCTCTTCGAAACCCAGCTCGTACTTCTGGCAATTCTCTGTCCATGTACTGTTGAAGCCAGCTTGTAGGATCTTGAGCATGACCTTGCTAGCATGCTTCACAGTCTACCCCTTTCCATAAAAGGAACTACACGCTGGTTTTAAGGGGACAATGCTGGAGCAGTTTTATGTAAGATGCCTCAAATGACCATTGTCAGCAGGAGTGATGTGATACAAACATTTAATGAGCTGCCACACCAAGTCAGACTAATGGTCCATCTTAGCCTAGGAGCATCTACTCTGACTTGCAGCTGCTCTCCAGGGTCTCACAACAGGCATGCAAGTGCTCCTTCCTGAAATGCTTTTAATGATCTAGCCATGGCCCCTTTGCAAAAAGGGCATCCTGCTAATCACCCCAAACACACCTGGCTCTGCTGTAGTAGATGGCCCCACAAGAGTTACAGGAAGCCATAATTTCTGGCCCGCTCGGGTTGCAGAGTTAACAAGGGTCCACAAAGGTACTTGCCACTGATGAAACCCCCTGATTTGAGACTTTGAAAGGCTTGGAAAGCAGAGGGATACCAAGGAGCGCTCTCACTCTTCTCCAGGCTTCAGAGAAGGGCAGGGGATCCTTGAGAAGTCTTGCTGCTTGTTCTGCCTCTGAGAACTGAGAGAGAAACACACAAAGCTGCCTTACGATGAGTCAGACCACTGGTCTATCAAGGCTGTATTGCCTGCTCTGACTGGCAGCAGCTCTCTGGGTTCCCAGGCAGAGTCCTTCCACATCACCTTCTACCTGATCCTTTAATTGGAGATGCCAGATATTAAACTTGGGCCCTTCCACATGCAAAGCAGATGCACTGCTGCTAAGCCACAGCTCCTCCAGTGGCCATGAGATGGGGATGAGTCCCTGGGAGCTTTTGCCTTCACAGTCAAGCTAGACCACAAAAAGGTGCTCAGAGAGTTCTTTCAAAGGTCAGCAAAAGTATCACACGTAAGACTCTTGCCCTTCTGCCCAAGGAACGCAAGCACACATTTTGGCTTGCTACTAAGGCTAGACAAAATTAGGGGAACCCCGAGCACAAGGGCCTGAGGGCCCGATTTTGGCATTCTTGCCTGCTGAATTTGGGGCTGCTCCCTAGCCCAGTTGACAAGAGACTCGCCAATGCTAAGGCATAACCGTAAGGCCAACCCACATTCTGGCACTGTATCAAACCAGCAAAGTAAAACAGCGAGACCACATTCAGTTGCATGTTACATTTCTCAGAGCTGTCTTGGACTGTCATTACCAGAATGTGATGAGTTGTAAATATATATTTTTAAGTACAGTTTGGCTTCTTTAGTACTATATAGCTCAAGCCAATTCTCACTATGTTCTCTGCAAGGCGAGAACAACACGCATCCCAAAAGATCACCATCACGGTCTGCCACATCCAATAGTTTTGGTACTGGTGAATCTGGTTCCACTGAAGGCTCAGCTCTAGAGAACAGCAGCTTTCCTGGGGGGGGGGGGGGGGGGGAGAACTGCACTCATTACGGTCAGATCAAGATTCAGAGTTAAGCATGGTTGCAAAACTCTGCCGACTTTCCCCAAAATCCTATTTTTAAAAATGACCAGTCCTGCTTGACCCCCAAACATGCATTCTTTGCTTCACAACAAACACATCTTTACAGTTCCCCTCACAACGTCCATCTTCCTTTGCCTCCACAGATTTTGAACAGCAGCAGATCTATCTACCACTAGGAAACCACTAGGAGGGGAAACCATTATCAATCCCCGCTTCAGAAGTGCTGTCCCCTGCAAGGCATAATCTAAGGAAGTCAGGGGAGTTTGTCTAATGACAAGTTCAGCCATAAATATTACCAGGAACAGGCCTGAGCTCTGCAGTCCCTGCTAGAGGCATTTCCTGGGCTTCTTCTGGTCTTGAGGACGGGACATAGTCATACCCCACCAGATTACAGATATCTCACCAGGCATGTCCCAGACATTTCCAAACCTGGTTAAGTATTCCTGAGGTCTAGAAACTTGCTAGATTCTGTGCTCATGCAGTGCAACTAGGCATGAGTCTCCACAGATAAAATCCACTTCTATCCAGTAGAGGGCAGTGACACCCATTTCCTTATCTGTATGCCACACACCAAAAGCAACATTCCAGGGACTGAGAAGTAATGCAGCCTATTAAGTTTATACAAGCTTCACAGGGCAACAATCTAAATCACATAATGTCCTAGCAACAGGCAATTCAGTCGTTCCAAACGAGCAGTCACCTGAACAATTGCAGTGTTGTGGGAAAACATGGAGGGGGGGGGGGACACAAAAAGCAAAAATCAATAGACTCCAATTATGAAGTCTAGTGAAAGTAGAGTTTTAAAGGAAAGCACCACGAGGCACAAAACCTAATAACTTCTATGCACCTTGCACAATCCTCTTCCACAGCTGAAAGGTGCAGACTGCTTAGTCAGCTGACGTCCCTGTATGCATTTCAAACTGCAGTGAGGTCATGGTTCTGCTCAGGGGCACAATGCTGACTTCTCAGACTGAAGTGATACCTCGGACACACCCAGCCCAGGGCTGTCAAAGCAGGAGAAGCGCCGGGTTGGCAGAGGATGCTCACCTTCGCGTTTTAATTTTTAAAGGAAATTTAAATTTCAGCTAAAAGACTACTGCGTCAATACAGTCCGGGATGGAGGAAGACAGATTTGGATAAGAGTCTGAGTGTTATCTAGCCCATATGTTCCTAGATACCTTTGGAGAAGTTACTGTCTGAAGTTGCAGAACAAAGTCCGAGTCCAGTGGTGCCTTTGAGACCAACAAAGTTTTATTCAAGGTATAAGCTTTCGTGTGCACCTACCCTTCAAAAGCTTCAGAAGTGTGCCTTGCACACAAAAGCTCATACCTTGAATAAAACTTTGTTAGTCTCAAAGGTTCCACCGGACTCAAAACTTTGTTCTGCTGCTTCAGACCAACACAGTGACCCACCTGAAACTATTTGAAGTTGTTTCACAGCAGGAATTCTTCTTTGGGGTAGAGATTGCATAAGAATGTGACAGCAGGCTCATTGGATGAAAGCAAACATCCCCCTAGTACACTGTTTCCAACAGTGGACAGCCAGATGCTTCTGAAAAGACCATAAGCAAGGCATGAATAACCACCTGCATTCAGGTATAAAGCTACACAGTCTCTGAAGATGATGATGAAGAAGAAGAGATTGGATTTATACCCCGCCCTTCACTACCCGAAGGTGTCTCAGAGCGGCTTACAAACTCCTTTCCCTTCCCCTCCCCACAACAGACACCCTGTGAGGTAGGGGGGGCTGAGAGAACTCTGACACAAAGTGCTCTTTTTCAAGGACAGCTCTTATCAGAACTACAGCTTGCCCAAGGTCATCCAGCCAGGTGCAAGTGGAGGAGTGGGGAATCAAACCCGGTTCTCCCAGATTAGAGTCCACGCACTTAACCACTACACCAAACGGGAAGATCCTTTTAAGTTTCATGTCTACTACAGATCTTGTGATAGAGACTTCCGTATGTTACTTTTTGTGTGCTGTGAAGGAGTATAGCTTTGCTCATCTGAACAAAGCTTTCTGAAGCTGTCACTTTGGAAATGGGCAATATCTCTTGCGACCCTCATCTTGTGGAATGTCCTTCCTGAGGAGGCCAGGAAGGCTCGCACACTTTATTCCAGAAACTATGTAGAACAGACTTATTCCAGAGGGCATTTCTACTCATCAGAATAGGGGAGCCTAGAATAGCCGCCCAAAAGACTATGTGTAAAAGAAATTGATTTGGAAGAGGAATTTAAACTCAGAAGAGAGGAATGTCCTAGGCAAATGTCCTAGGCAAAGAGAGGAGTACAGAGGGAAGCAAAGGGACCACAGCAGGCTTGAAACGGAGGTGGAAAACCAACAGGAAACCAAAGGAGAGACTGCACCCTGTCCTGCTATGCTCTCACCAAGCTGCCCTGCCCCCCCAAAAAAAAACTTCAAGGAGGTTTTGCTGTTTGCTCTAGACCAGCAGTTTGCACCCAGCGAAGGTGAAAATTGGTGGTTTGGCACCAGCTCTTTGACAAGGAGATTCAGGAACATACATTTCAACAGCTCAGCAGGTGCTCTGCTTTTGCTCCAGTGGGCATTTTATCAGCAAGGCCCCAAGACATACAAAGTGGAGATCAGAGCCCAGTGCAAGAAAGAGAAATAAAAACCTCCACTCTGGGCCACTTTTAAGTGCTGGTCATATCCACAGAAAGAGTGACAAAGCACACACACCCTACTCACTCGGGGCTCACGGACCCTTTTGTTTAAAAAAAAAAAAATTAAGATCCACTTAATAAATGCCTCTTGGCATACATATACAGGTCTCCTTGTTTATTCTCCTTCAGCCCTGTCTTCCCTATCCTCTCCCCTCAAAGTGAAGCACCCTCTTCCGTTCGAGTCAATATACAAAAGACCAAAAGGGGAGTGGGGGCGAGACAGTGATGGCGGTTATCTGGCAGAGACTGTTAACAAAAGGTCATTATGAGGAACTCTAGCTAAGTTTTAGAGCTGTAGACAATGGGCTCCCAGAGCTGCACTCCCCTCTTGCTTTTCACATGAAGCTGCCTTATACTGAAGCAGACCATGGGGTCCATCAAAGTCAGTATTGTCTACTCAGACTGGCAGTGAGTCTCCAGGGTCTCACGATGAGGTCTTTCACATCACATCCTGCCTGGACCTATAACTGGGGATTGAACCTGAGACCTTCTGCATGCAAAGCAGAGGCTCTTCCACGGAGCCACAGCTCCTCTCAGCTTGAAGTGGCTGGTTCCAAGAGTCACATTCCACACGAGACTCCTCCAAGAGAGTCTCCAAGGATTCAGGCTCCAAAAGAGACTCCAAGGATTCAGAAAGAGGGAGGGAGGGAGGGAGGTGGAGAGAGAGAGCATGCTCTACTACCTGAGGCCATCACCCTCCATCCAGACTCTTCTCAGGGTGATCCTCACAAAAATCTACTTGCTGGCTGAGCTTTCATTGATTTAGAGCCTCATCTCGCAAAGGTCAAAGAGTAACTCCATGACTTCTGTACCTGGATCACCTGCAGAAAATTATGCTTCTTGAACACAGTTCTTTCCTCACAAAAATCTACTTGCTGACTGAGCTTTCATTGATTTAGAGCCTCATCTCGCAAAGGTCAAAGAGTAACTCCATGACTTCTGTACCTGGATCACCTGCAGAAAATTATGCTTCTTGAACACAGTTCTTTCCAACTAACATTCAGATTTTCCAAAGGAGAGTCACCAGAGCAGCCCTAAGAGATCAAACCCAGGGGACTCACTTCTTTGACATTTAGTTTCCATAGAGAGGCCAGCCAGATGCCTCCAGGAAGCCCACGAGTAAGGAATGAAGGCAACTAACCTTTCTTGTTTGTCTCTTAATCCACGTCAGACACTCCTGGCAGCAGGTCACCCAATCCAGTGAAGTTACTGGAAGTTGCCTAAAACTACTCTGTTAACTCCCCTGCACCCTTCCTACTGCTGAATTGCAGGTTCTCCCTCCCGGGTTAACTGCCTCTGCATCATATGCTGCCCTACTGAAGCCTTCAAACTCACTACTTTAAAAACCTGGCTACTTGGAGGTTTCAGAGTCAGCCAGCGACCTCTGTGCCACAAGGGAAATTCCCCCAAAGAGCAGTAAGCTAGCAGATAAAGAGCAGCCGAAAGAAATTAACCAGCACACCTAGGGTCCCTGCGGGAGCCATAAAATGTGCTAATGCATTGGAACAGGGGGCTACATTACATATAGAGGCTCCTGCCAAGAGCTGTAGGAGCAGTTTTTGTTGTTGGTCTGAACAGCACTCTCAGTCACAGAGCATTTCAAGCAGATCTAGGGAGTGAAGGGAACCCTGTCCTTGCAAAACAACCTCGGGATGGAACAGATCCAGCTCCCTTCTCGGCCAGTTTTCTTTGAATCTTTACTCGTGACTCCTTTCTCGACTCCATGGCTACAAGACTCCATGCTGAAGTCTATGAACAAGGACACATCAGAATGAGAAAGCAGAGAGAAGAGAAAGACCACCTCTAGGTACCACCCACTACTGTGAGCCATGAACTTCTGCCCACCAGCCTAAACTAGAAGATATCAACTCCCCATTCCCCAGCTCCTGTCAATTTAAAGGGAAGGCTGTGCAGGGGGCAGAGAAGAAGATGATCTCTCAGAGGGGATGGCAGCAGTCCCTTTCTTACTCATTGCAGTGAGTAAACTTTAACCTACTTGGGGAGGGGAATCACAGTACCTTCTCCAGCTTGATACTAAGAGCCTTCCTTGCTGTTCTAACTGGTTTCCTTGCAGTTTTCCTTTTTATCAGAGTTGGGTGGGATTAATCCAATGAATCCCCTCTTGACATCCTTCAAGTCCCAGGCTCAGGACCCACTGTGGATTTAAAGCTCAACAACCCTCAATGCACCATAAGCAAAGTACCCTCCTAAAGGTGCATGGCAGGTAATGTCTCCCAGGCTGCTTTTAAACATTATAATAACCCATGGTTTGTGCACAGTTAGCCTACCGAATATAAATAACACAAATTAGTTTGTTTGCTTCTTTTCTGTCTCCCAGAAGGGAGAACATTTTCTCTGCACTCCCATGTCCTTAGTCAGGTGGCAAGCAGCAACACAGCAAACTATGTCATGATAAACCATAATTAGTATGAACTGAGGTTAACAGAGCTGCCATCAAACTCAGTCTGAAATACAGTTTTGGTGCAACGACAAACTCAAGTTAATTGGGCCATCTGCATTCAGATGCCACCACTAACCAAGGTTTGATCACCATTAATAAAACCACAATTTATCGCTGTGTTTGAATGTTACCCAGCTGTCAAAATTGAAACTACTACCCACTAAATGTGAAAGACAGAAAAGGCTTGTTGATATTCCATGGCTCTTCTTGGAGTATTTCTGGCAATGGAAGTGAAACGGGTGGTGATCAGGGAAATGGCCTTTTCGGTTGTGGAGCCACATTCACTGATGACTCTTCCCCGAAAGGTCAACTGACATCTTTTATATTCGGTGCCAGTCTTGTTACTCAGGTTGCTGGTTTGAGCTTTTCTTGGTTTTGGTCAATCTGATCCTGGATGCAGACTGATATGCAGTGATTTATCTGCTGCTGTTATTTTGCTATCATTGTGATCTATCTGCTGTTTATATTAGCTTAATTGGGAATTTTGGGTTTTCCGATCTTTGTGTACATTTTTACTTGGATGCAAGTCGCTCTGATCAATTAATCTGGACATGCAGGGTTTTATTTATTTACTTCATTTACACCCCACTTTCCTTCCTAAGGAAGAACCCAAGGTGGTGTACAACAGTCTTCCCTTCTCCATTTTATCTTCACAACAACCTGTTGGAGTAGGTTAGCCTGAGAGTATATGAGTAGCCCAAGATCACTCAGTAAGCTTCCATGACAGAGTGGGGTTCAAAGCTGGATCTCTCAGATCCTAGCCTAACCACTACACCACACTGGCTTTCTACCAAGCATACCAGGAGTTTTAGTAAATAATTCCATGCTAAGAAGTGTCCATATCGTTTTGTTGGTTTCCTACCCTAGCTGTGTGCATTATAGCACTTGTGTGCACAAGGGGAAGAATCAGAACTCAGTGATAGAACATATACATTGCATCTCCCAGTATCTCTACTTAAAAGACAGAAGTTGTTGCAGAAGACCTTGTTACCCACAACCCTGAAGAGCTACTGCCAATCAAGGTAGACAGTGCTTGTCTAGATGGAACACTGATCGCTTTTAGTACAAGGCAGCTAAGACCTAAGCGAATAAGGCTGCAGGTGGGAAGAGTGCACAGAGGACAGCTGCTGTTCCAGAGACAAACATACTCAGAGCCACAGAAATCCAGGTACAGAGCAGCCATGGAGACCTCAAAAAAGACACCTGGACTTCTCAACTGGCACTCAGCCCACTACAGAGGTCAGGAAGCAGGCTTCTCCTCTTGTTTAGCACCTAGAACATTTTGCAAAAGTAAAATCCCTTGAGGGCACACAAAGCCCTCAAAAAGGGTTAAAGCATCCTTGTGGAAATCCTACCCTGGTGTATCCAGACCTGCCTCTCAGCTCTGCCCCTCACTTTTTGTCCTGCTTAGACTTAGTTATGTCATAGGCCTGAACCTTTTGGGCTCCCTACCCGACCATAAGCATCCAAGACACCCATTTCCATTCCTGGCTGTCAGGGCTATACACAGTTTCATGAGGGTAGCCGTTTTGGTCTGCAGGAGAAGGGCTAGATTCAAGTCCAGTAGCACCGTAGAGACCAACAAGATTTTCGGGGTAGAAGCTTTTGAGAGTCAAAGTTCCCTTTGTCTAATTGAAGGGAGCTCTGACTCTCAAAATTGTATACCATGCCCTGACCTGGATAGACCAGGCAAGCCCAATCTCATCAGATACTAGAAGCTGAGTCGACTCTGGCAAGTACTTGGATGGGAGACCTCCTTGGAATACCAGCAGTTGGGAGGCAGGGGCAGGCTTTATTCAGCCACCTCTCTGAATATCCTCCAGGCTCCCAGTAGGGGTCAGTGACTCACCAGAGGTCACCATGACTTCCAGGTGAGCACACACTCACACACATGCACATATGAAAAATACAAACAATTTTTTTTTGGAAAAAAGTGTATACCACAAAAATCTTTTTGGTCTCTAAGGTACTACTGGACTTGAATCTAGGGCTATCCAGGTTAACAGTTGGGCTAGCCATGGCCAGGGGTCATTTCCTGCAGGAGCGCACAGGAGCGGAGCTCCAGCAGTAAAAAGCCCAAGGGGGCAGGCACATGCAACAAGCCCCACCCCCTGCTTCCAGCAGCCCTCAGTCAGAGCAAGAAGCAGCCAGGTAAGTTGCAGAGGCCCCCCCGGCCCCCCGGCCCAAAACAGTCCAGTGGTGCCTTTAAGACCAAGTTTTATTCAGGCACAAGCTCTCCCTCCTCTGCGAGGGCAGATCTGCACGTTACCCCCCCCCCAATAGCTAGCAACCCAAAACGGTCCAGTGGAGCCTGAGCGGCGGGTGTTGCCTTCTGACACGCTTCCAGTGAGGTCAGGGGTTGTGGCATATGCAAATAAGTTATGCTAATGAGTTATGCTAATGAGCTCCTGCACCTCTTTTTCTATGAAATGACCCCTGGCCATGGCCATGCATCAAGTGTGAGGGTCAGACTACATTCATCCCTGGGAACTGTGACTGACCAGAGCCCACCCTCCCACACTGCTCCAGTGTGTAGTTGTACCCATTATCTAGCTACTGCATGTTCACTGGAGTGTAGGCACAGTTGACAAGTAAAAATGGGGCAACTTTAACAGTAAGATGAATGCAAGAGCAGTTTCTGGAAGCTTGAGACTTTGCTGGGTTTCTCTGGGTGTCTCTTTTGAGTTTTCTTTTCTTTTCTGTTTGTTTGTTTTTTAACACCAGTCAATTTTGTCTGCACACATTCAGCCGAGTCGTGGCTCAGGTTGACAAGGTGATAGGACCGGGTTTCGACTCTCTGCTTTAGCTGCATGTCTTTTGCCCTTCCCAATATAACAGTGTGTTGTGTTTTTTAAAGCCACTTTTCTTCAGGGCAGATCAGCTGCTGGAGCCCAGCCAGTTGACAATGTCAGCTCAGAAGCGAGAAGGAGCATTTATCTGTACGCAACACCTCCCACAGCTACACGTTAAGTGCTTAAATAGAAAATCCCAGGCAGCACTGTGAACTGAAATCGGGAATGCTGTGCACTGCTCACCTCCACAGCCAAAGGCATGTTTTTCTCTCTTTCTACTTCAACAGGCTTTGTTATTCTGCCCACCCACCTTTCGTCTTCCCCACACCCTCCTTCAAGAAGACCACAACCTGGCCTCAAAGCAGTAAAAACCTTCTGAACTCAGAGAGGAGTCTGGGACCTCTTGGGAATGCTGCTTGAAAAGGCTTCTGGTGAAGGATATACCGCTGTGATCGAAGCAGCAGCACAGGACATAGGGATTTTGACCACCAAATGGCTTAAAGAAAACGTGATTCGACAGGAAGGTTTTACAGCCCTTTTGCTAGATGGATGAGATGGCTCATCAGATGCCAGGCTTCAGAGGGGGGGGGGGGGGAAATGGCAATCTGCTGCTGCCAAGATTGTCTGACGCACTCCAGTCAATCAAACAAAATTTAAAGGCCTGGTTCACACGTGCAGCCTACATCACTTGATTCTTCGGTGCTTGTTAGCTAGCAGCTGAATGTGTGGACCAGCTCCGGTGAAGAAGTACTACACGCAGGAAAACCTTTGCTCATTTGATGCTGCATTCCTCAAGTAACAGATCATGACCATATGAACCAATGAACACATAAAGCTGTCCATTTAACCCAGTGCTCTGGCTGGCAGCAGGACCTCAGGGTCTCACATGGAAGTAGTCCTTCCTAACACCTACTACTTGAAAGCCTTTACCTGGAGATAAAGCCTGAACCTGGACTCTCCTGCATACAAATCTAGACAGTGCCACTAGCCAAGGGTGTGGACGGATCAAGCCAAAAGGCCCTATTAGCCCAGTACCCTGTTTTGGAAAGTGACAAGCCAGATACTTCTAAGAATGCACAAGCAGGGTATGAAACATCCACACACTCCCTCTATGTCTGCTTAACCACTGTCCTAAGCATTCTGCCGTGCAAAAACCCTGGCCAAAGTGTACATTTTCCTATGGCGTGATTCACTTGGGAGACCTCTCTCGTGTAAAATAAAACATACCTCAAAATTGCTGCCTGCACTGGACTCTTATCTCATGCATGTTAAATCATTATGAGAGGGACTGGGGACTTCAGACAATACTAGTCAAGACCTATCCACCTGATGAGAGTGATCAGAGGACAAGAAGAGTATGTGTGGTATATGTTCTTTGAGAAGAAGTACCTACCTTCTCCATAGACGCTGCTGGCACAACTCTGACAAAATGGCAGAGGGAATGTGAGATGCTTCAATACGAAAAAAAATGTCCTGAGCACAGCTTTGGCATACAGTGAAGGAACACTGGGAGATCTTTTGAGCCAGCTGAACAACATCTGCACTGAGCCTGTTCCTCCGCGGTTGCAGGTGTTTAGCCTAGGCATAGCCTTGAGTATTCGGCATGGGCTGAAGCCCAGGACAAATCTGGGCTCTTGGTCCTTAGTCAGCGAGGACCAGCTCGGGAGTTTTGCTATATATTTATTTTATTTGTCTATATTATATTTTTCTGCATTCTGTAAACTGCTTTGAGACCCCAATGGGAAGAAAAGCAATATAGTACTACTTTTTCATGTAATTAATAACCATATTGAATGTTTATTACTGCATATGGAATTATTCTTTCCCCTCCACACACCTGTTGCTCAGGTTTTGGCTGCTGGTCCCAGGTGCCATGCTCCTTTAGGATACAGTACATACTACTTCTTACACACTGGCCCAATCTACAAACATGACAGCTAGTATTGGGGCAATGGCAACTGCTATAAGAAGTGAATAAAAGAATGAAGGAACTGAAGGGGGGGGAGGCAAAAACAGACATTGAGCAACCTGGATGGACTGGCTCAGCTGAGTCATGTAACTCAAACATGCTGTAATCCAGAAAGGTTCTGAAACCCTGCGATATCCACACTTTACCTTTTCACATTCTGCTGTTAAATGTCAGGCCCCAAGAGTGTCATGGATGAACATTCCCACGGTGTTCAACAATTCCCCAGCAGGGAGTGCCAGCCTCCAGGGGTTGTCTCCTGTTTAACATACAAACAAAAACCACAGTTTAGATACACACTGGAGGCTTCCTGCAAGAAAAACTGTGTGTCAGCATGCTGGCTAGAAGCAAATCCTGACTGTGATTCTGACAGAGAAAGAAAAATGGGTGTAAGGGCCATGGCTGGGGACACACAGACCTTCCTTCATGACTGGACTCATCCGATTACACAGAGGCTGAATAAACTGAGCAGGTAGGGTGTATCTCTGAGGAAGGCACCCCTTAAGTTCTCCCTGTTTCATACAGGATTCTGTCATGTCCCACTAAATGCTCCAACGGCCCGGAGGGCATTTTGCACTTCTGTAAGACCCACACAACTGCCAGAACCGCTTTCAATTGCAGGTGAATTAAAATGGCACAGCTGAATGTTTCCCTGCTTAAAAAAAAACAAGACAGCCACTATATCTGGTAAAACCATAAATTTCACATGAACAAAAACAGAGTCTCTCAGCTATGACTGCACAGAATATGCTAAGAGGATGGAACCACAAATCAGAATCATCCCAGAACCCTTGAGAAGGGATCCCTCCGCTGGTTATGGAAAGTAACCCACAATAAACTAGCAGGGCCTCTTTCTCCTGCCACTGCAGATAACAAAAGAATTCCAGACGCAGATGCCAATACAACCTCCTGGATGGCTATCAAGAGCTATAAATGCAAGAATCTTAAGCACTCTCCAGCTGATTTATGCTCTCCCGAGTGCAACGTGTTTAAGAAAACACATCAAACACTCTGGCTACAACACACTAATCCAAATGTTGCTGACAATGCCTGCTTTGTCACAGATTATTTTCCCCTACGGTATCTGCACTATGCTTGCAGAGACCACGCAACACCAAGATTGCAGCCTGCATTAAACAGGCATTGCATACTTAGCTGGGATCAAACTGGCATTGCTGCCCCCTCTGGGCAGACAATTAGGCTAGATGATTGCTGGCATCCCTCCATGTTAATCCCTGAAATCCCACTGTGATCCACTTCATATTCAGGAAAGTACAATCTGCTGTCTCTGTTGAGAGGGTCAGTCGGAACAAAGTATGTGGAAGAGGCTTGCTGCTGTAATACTTGCAGGGCAAACTGTGTTTTCTCATCCCTAAAAGAGGGAACGTTTGGGGGAAGAGGACGAAAGCACTGGAAGACGGTGGCAGTGGGGAATGGAGGGGGGTTCCAAACACATGGGGCAGCTCATAAATCTCATAAATCCCTGCCCACCTCTGAGCAGTTCCCCACATTCCCCCCATGTACAACATGAAACCATAATGAGGACCAACATAAATTAAGTAATTATTGTAAGTGGTCACAGGCCATGAGAAAAGGCAGGATATTAATGTTTGTTAAAATTTATATAAATAAATAAATAAATTCCAAAGGGGTAACTGTGTTAATCTGTTAATGACACAACAAATGGGAGTCCAGTGGCACCTTAGATTTAAAAGTTCACACAATTTTATTTCTGTTTAAGCTTCCATGGGCAAAGAACCTGCTTCTTCAGATGCACTGTGAGATTCCATGCTAGGCAGATCATTTATGTAGTAGATTTTTTTTAAGTAAGGTTAAGGAACTTTGAAATGCAAGTAACACATGGTGAAATATAACTATGTAAAATTCAAATCTAATCAAGAAAACTACAGAGACCATTCTTTTTTTTTTCTTTTTTTTTTGCTAAGTAGCTAAGTGACTCTGGAATCCTGTCCGTAATCTATCAATCAAGCCACTCCCAATCACTGATTTATTTTTTAAAAATTGTACCCTGCCAAAGGGCTTAAGGTAGCTCACTTACTCATGGAAGCACTCCACAAAGCAAGCATTTAACTTCTATCATATGCATTAGAATGCCCACAAACTAAGAGCCCAAGATAACCCTATCAGTACCTGAACATTTCCTCCACAGTGCAAACAAGAGCTGCACAGGCATGTCTCTCCAGAAAACTGTGCAAGAGGCGGCAATTAGTCATACAAAACGAGCTCTGACTCTCGAAAGCTTATACCCCAAAAATCTTGTTGGTCTCTAAAGGTGCCAGTGGGCTCAGATCTAGTATTTCAGAATTGTAACAATTTTGTTCAACGCTACATTCCCTGACCTGGATAGCCCAGGCAAGCCCGATCTCATCAGACCTCAAAAGCTAAGCAGGGTCAACTCTGGCAAGTACTTGGATGGGAGACCTCCTTGGAATACCAGAGCCGGGAGGCAGGGGCAGGCATTTTTCAGCCACATCTCTGAATATCCTCCTGGCCCCCAGTAGGGGTCAGTCACCAGATATTCCCATGACTTCCAGGTGCACACCCACCCACCCCACACACGCGCATAAAAAATACAAAAATATATTAAAAATTACCTCACTGAGGCTAGGTTCCCCCTCACCCCTCACTTTCTTTGTAAGGCTGGTATCTGCTAGGAGCAGGGCCTTCTCAGTAGTGGCAAATTATTTATGGACGGGTCTCCTCCTCAAAGTCTGCACAGTCAGCTCTCTTTTGTTCTTTCAAAAACTGGTTTAGGCCCAACTCCATTTTCTCAGGCTTCTGGGTTGGGGGCCTGTAAATAGGGGGGGGGGGGAGAGACACCAGAAAAACAGGTAATGTTTCCTGGCTCACATCTCCCTAGACTCTCCTGGATAAATCAGCTCTTCGGATGTAGAACAATCTCACCCACCACTCCACTTTCTTTTTTAAATTTCCCATTTGCTGCTATTCAATTTGTCCACAGCATTCTGTGTCCTCTGAAGCCTTGTCAGTGTGCTTCAGGCCTTTTTTGATGAGGTGAGAAAGGGCTCCTTTCTTTTTTATGTTTTCTATGTATCTGAGGAGTAAGGGGCCCTGCGTCAATGCTCCCTCCGACAGCCACTCCATCCTCAAGTTTGCTACTAGAAGGAGTGATGTGAACTTTTTCTAAAACAAAGCGATTTGGAATTGTTTTAGATAAAGTGGATGTCACCCTGCAGAAAGACAGGGTGAGAAGATTAATTGTAGGCCAGCGTCCATATGGGTTTTGGAGCAGCATCGGGTTATCCTGCAACATCCTGTCTCACAACATGCCTCCCTCCCAAGTTTCCCAACCCCTAGTACAGCCCCATCCTGTTTTCTCAGAAGTGCCACAATGGTAACAGGTACAGCGCTCCATATCCACAGACGTTTTGCACCAGCCAAAGTCTGCCATTGTTCTATAGTAAAATAAAAGCAGACATTCTGATTGACAAATGTTTATTAAAAACGTCATCACTATCAGGCAAATTAAGTGAGGAAGCCTTCTCGGACTCCCCACATATTCGCTCAAGTAAACACCATGACTTTAATCTGGCTCTTCTTTTCATGTTCCTCTTGGATATCTGCCATGTTAAGTAACTCACCAACTGAGCAAAATGAACGCCAAAAGCACTACCCTCTCTTCCTCATATTTATGCCACCTTGTCCCACCCCAAGGCACTCACTGCGACATACACAAGCTCTCCCCTCCTCCACTTTGCCTCCCTAACAACTTTGTGAACTAAGCTGCACTGACAGGAAGTGACTAGCCTAAGGTCGTCCAGTGAGCTTCACAGCTAAGTGAGGATTTGAACTCCAACCTCCCAGGTTCTAGTCTGATGCTCTAATCAAGATGCCAAACTGACTCTTTCAGTCTGGAGGAAACACCCCCACATGCTTTTTAGGTCTGCACAGATTTCTAAAGCATCAACCAAGACAGACAGATATCACAACAACACAGGAAAAGAGTGGAGAACATGGTACGGAAATGCCGCTCTCGGTGGCAACCCTCTGTTGGACTTACAAGCAAATACATAACATAGAAGCTAAGAGCACTGGCAGGTCCCTGGTTCAAACTGAGTCTCAGCTATGAACTCAGTAGAGGGTCTCTGGGGTCTGCGAAACACAGACACACTTTCTTAGTCACAGCTTACAGATCTGTAGTTAAGGATGATAAACACCAGAACAACAAAATAACAGGTTGGGCACAACCGGAGAGTGTCAGACTCCAAATGGAGCACATCAGCACTGTGTTCTACTATTATGGGCAATAATAACGGCCTACCTTGAAGTGTTGTTGTAAGATTTATCAAGTGCTTGTAAGCAAAACGCTTTTGAATCCCCATGAGTACCTCCATATAAATGCTAAGCGTTATTTTTTGTTAGTCCACCTTCAGATTATTATTTTACTGTAGTACTTTTAATTTTAAAAAATGTTTTCCAGATCATACACTTTTTAAAGAGAAGTCAACAGAGCTGCCAGATTGTCAATCTGCTCTCCCAAACAGCCACTATAGACTGCGTCTCCAAAAGCCCAGTGAACCCTGGCCGATTTACCATCTGTTTGGGGCAGGCTGAGCTCCACAGCTCCAGAACTGCTCTTTTGATCTGCTATTGTTTGGGGAGCTACAGGTCCCAGGGGTCTTTAACAAGTAGAAGAATCATGTGGGAAGACACGTTTTTCATATATTACACAAACACACACAGCAACAACAGGCATCTTTGGAACAGAAAGCTTTTCCCACAGCCTGTTTTATTTTTATTTATTTTCTTGAGGCAGAGGTCATCTCTTATTCCCACTGTAAATCCACAGGGGAGTCAGGAGGGAGCACCCAGGAAGAGAAAAGCTTTCTTTAATAATGTAAAAGTCCTTATGCACATTCAGAGAGAGAGAGAGAGAGACTGAGAGACTCTTATTATACAAACCCAAAATGAATAATCAAGAGCTTCTTTGTGTGGTATCATAAATACAGAAATTATGCTCCCACCTGGACACACCCCAAATCTAGAAAAATTATGACATCAGCGAGTGAGAGAAAGGTCCCTTGCTACAGCCCTTGGATCATACTTAGCTTCAAGTACTATCTCTCTTCTCTTCAGGTTCTCCAGGGAGCACACTCACAGGCAGGCAACAAGATGGAGTTAAGTGAGGGCTGTTTGGAGGCTGCCTCAGTAGCTCTATTCATCTACCTGTTTCTTGTAAAGAAGGCAGCTGCGGGAGGGGGGGGGGCAGAGTATCAAAGAGAGAAGGAAGAAACTTCCAGGATCTTCCATGCCTTGTGACCAAATCCTCAGAGCCTGCTAATCCAGCACTGGAAAGCCAGTCACCCTCCCGCAACAGAGGCAGTAAATGATAGGGAAGGTTCACAGTTCAGCGGCAGAACACATGCTTTGTGTGACTAATATCCCAAATTCAAAGCATACCAGGTGTTTGGGTTTTTTAAGGATCTCAACTTGCAGGACAGGAAAATGCTCCTTTCCCAAGATCCTTAGAGTGAAGATAGACCTCATGGAGGACTAATAGGTTGATTCACTGTAAGCCAGCGTTATATGGGAGATGGAAGCAAGGAGCAATTTGACAGAATCAAAGATTCTGAAGATGGCGGAGATAGCGGAGACGGCGGCAGTGGCGGCAACGATGGCGGCGGCGGCGATCCTGGCGTGGACGGCATTGGTGGTGCGGCGAGCAAGGCGGCGGCGAGCAAGGCAAGGTGCGCGTTTGAGCGATCCCTGGCGGCGGAGAAGGAGTACACCGAGGGCTGCCGTGAAGAGAGAAGAAAGGGGCGTGCGCAGATGCCGAGTTCCGGCTCAGCGGAGCCGGAAAGGACGTGGCTGGGCCGGAAAGTAGGCGGAGCTGCGCGCCTAAGGAGGAGATCGCCACCACTGAATGCCGGAGACGCCAGAGAACGCCAGAGAAAGAACAACCCGCTGGACCAGGAGACCCGACCATGCCGAGCCAACGGAGAAACAGCAATAGCCACCACAGAGGGGGTGCCGGTAGGTTGTCCCACCCCCCCTTCATACATTGTGGCCCTAGCTAGGAACACAGGTGATTAGCACCAGAAACCCTGTAAGCCGCTCTGAGACCCTAGCCATGGGACAAGAGCGGGATATATCAAGTCTAATGTAAATAAATAAAATAAATAAATCTTCTTGCCTTTGCCAAAGCAGTGCTGGAGCAAGGGGAGAGAGTTATTATGGTCTTAGCAGTAAACTAGCAGTATTTAAGAAACATACTTACAGAACAGCCATAGGCAAATGAAACAGAAGAGATCACTGGGGGTGTTTCTTTTTTTTTTTAATTTATAATTTTTTATTTTCAACAACAACCAAAACAACACAGCTTAAGTAACATAGTTTGTCTGACTTTACATGACTTGCATATTGAAAAAGCAATAAAAGCGTTTAAAAGAGCATTTATACAAAGCTTGTATGTGTTTTCATGACGTTTTTAATCATTTATTCAGGTGTCTTAACCACCTAGCCTATTATAAACTCAACCTTCCCTCCCCCACCCCCAAAAACATTTCTAAACGTTCTAAAATCAACATAAACATAGGAAATACAGGAACCAGCTTTACATAGCTGGTTAGATAGCCCAATGCTATCACCTGTTTCCCTAAAACTAGGAGCTACAAACTTTTACAACTCCCCCCGTTCCCCCTTCCCCAGTCATATTAAAGCATTTCAAACTACCCATTCAAAAGCATACAATATGTTTCCATTGTGTAATAATTATAAAGCTTATCTGCTTCCAGTATATACTGGAAGTTTGCTGGATTTCAATGGAGACAATGGAAATAAGTTTCTTCTTTTAAAGGATCTTTTACCTCCCTCTGGTTCCATTGGAGTTTCTGTTTGCAGAGCTTGCATTAGCTGTTTTCCACTTTCTTCATCGTATGCATAAAAATGCTTGCCTTGATAATAAACATAAAGTTTACCAGAGGGTAACCATCGATATTTTTGCTTTAAATCCTGCAGCTGTTTGGTGGTTACTTTTAATTTTTTCCTGATCAGCAAAGCGTCTCTCGGGACATCCGGATAAATGGAAATTTGTTCTCCCATATATACAAAAGTTTTAACATTTTGTGCCTCAAGTAGAATCCTTCTCCGTACTCTTATATCAGGTATTGTTATAAGAATGTCTCTTGGAGTATTTCGTTTAGTGTTATAATTAAGTCCTATACGAGTTGCATTAGTGATATTTGGAAATACACCTTCCTTAAGCTTCAATGCATTTGCTATGAAAGAGGCTACAAAAGAAATTAAATCTTCATTACCTCCTGCCTCCTCCGGAAATCCACGTAATTTCAAATTTGCAGCTTTTTGTTGAGTTTCCACAGTCAGTAAACGGTCTGTAACAGTAGATACATGCTCAGATAAATGTTTGATATTTGTCTGATTTTCTTTGCTATGCTCCAGCGCTGAATCTGCTTTCTCCACTGCTTGTGATACAGAGAGTTTAATTTCTTCAACGTGTGATGTAAGTGTAGTTATACGATTGATCAGGCTAGTTTCCATAGTCTTTAAGTAATCCAAAATTGTTGAATCGGATGTCTGTTGTATGCTGCTCTCCGCCGGTTTTACAATCGTCGCCATTTTGTCTTCGGTATGCTTGTTTAGGCCTCGTTTTTTCTCAGCCTCAAAAAGAACCTTAAGTATCCGAGAATTACTGGAAACCCCTCCAATTCTTTTCTGCTCTCTCTTGCCCATATCGGGAGGTGGCTTTAGTGTGCTTCAAGGTAGTTTAAGCGTTTTTTTTAAAGGAGAAGGGGTACTGTGGGACCGGGAGCTGCAAAGTTATGCGGCTGCTATCCTCGATAGCCCCGCCCCGCCCCACTGGGGGTGTTTCTCTTAACTAAAATCGGAGTTTCACCTCAGTGATGCGTAGAAGCAAAAACACAGAGCAGAGAACAAACTGTACTGATCATCATTAATAAGAAGCTATAAATATCAGGATTACAGAATTATTCATTGCCTGGCAGATTCACTTCCGATAACCATCATCCCCCACTTGCCCTCTTTCCTGCAGATTACTTCTCACTAGATTCAGTCCTAAAGGGCCCCAAATGGCAAATTCAGTTGTAGTTATGCGTCCACATTTTATAACAACACTTCTAATCTGGAAAAAAACCTTTGCAGTCTTTAGTGTCTTGTCCCTCACTGAAGCTCTGATTAAATAGTTTTGGGAGACTGACTGCATCCAACCATGAGTGGGAACCCAGATGTTTTATCTACTGGACCCTGCCATGACTTGCAGCACCACAGAGAGGCTGGTGGGTCAAAGTGGAGAAGTGTAGCGAACAGAGAGGAGGGGTATAACAGCATCACAAAGAAACAGTGCCAACAATACACAGTTTTGGAACTGCATATGGAAAAACAGGTGACAAGTGTCCAATCAAAAATCCCAGTGAAATCTCAATATATATATGATGCCCTATAATGTAGACACCCATTGCTATTGCCAAATGCAACATGGGAAAGGCAAAATCAATGCACATGGTAACAGTTACATCCAGGAGTATAACAAATTGTGGGCCAGGAACATATACAGAAATGACACCTGAGCCAGATGTGATGAATGTTATTAAGGGTTGAATGTATCTGTTACCATACTAAAAATCATTTATTTATTTTATTTATAGTCCACATTTCTCACATGGACTCAATATAGATTACACATAGTGAGTCAATACAAGTGATGGATGAAACATTCAATAAACAATGCAATAGGATTAGGGCAGTAGAACCAACTAGAAGTGTAAAAACAGAAGTGAAGCAAAACTTATGATACAGAATTCCATAGTAAGATCCTCGTTTCAACAAGTTATATAAGTAGTATAGACCACAGTCCCTAATAATTTTTGTAAGTAACTTTGTAAATCATTCAGTACAGTGCAAGTCTATTTCCTGTGTAGAAAAGCCCTCTTGAATAATTCATAGTATTAAAAAAAGATTAAGAATCTTCTATTTTAATCCTAATCAGCAACAGAGTAGTTTTCTTTTTTAATTAAAAAGGGGAGGAAAACAGATTTCTGAGGACTTTTCTCTGTGTGAATGCCTTTTCTAAGGAAGAAAATACCCAGATAACACAAAGCACATGGAAATAATAATAGTGCCATTTAGGCAGTGAATAACCAGGATTTCAGCTCCCCAGGGACTGCTACAGAAGTATAGAATTTGGCAGCCAGACAGCCTCGCAGATTTCATTTATCCAAAAAGATGCTTTGGAGCTTGCACACACGTATTAGGATTCAAGGTGGATGGGTGTTTGGAACTAAACTAGTGCAGCCTATATAAAAACAGGTTGCTTATCTGTAACTGATGATCCTCGAGTGGTCATCTGTGCAGTACCACACATGGGTTGGGCGCCTGCACACGACCTCGACCGGAGAAACTTCTAGAGCTTTGCCTCAGAAAGCTTTTGGCGGGCTCTCTCTCTGCCCTGGAGAGCAGGCACGTACTGTGCATGCTTGGAGCACTCCCACTCAGTTCCTTTGACCGTTACCGGTAAGTCCCATCAAGCCAAAGAAAGGTGAGTAGGAGATGCCAGCAGTGGGGAAGGCTGGGTGGGATTGTGGTACTGTACAGATGACCACTCGAAGATAATCAGTTACAGGTAAGCAACCTGTTTATCTTTGTCGTGGTCTCTGTGCAGTCCCACACATGGGTGATTGCAAGAGCTGAACCAGTTTGAGGAGGGAGCTGGCAGCTGCAAGAGACACAAAGAACACTGGTTAAAACACAGCATCATCAGCAAGAAGAAACACCCACGGGTCCTACCTGGAGATGTAGCAGGGTCAAGTAAAGAGAGATCGCAGCACCGACTGGCCGAATGCAGCATCCCGTCGAGCTCGGACGTCGAGTACGTAGTGGGTCACGAAGGTCGATGCTGAGGACCACGTAGCAGCCGTCCTCCAACGGACATCAGCCAGGAAAGCAGTGGATGTCGATACCGCCTGTGTAGAATGGGCAGTGACAGAGGTAGGAACGGGTTGACGTGCAAGCTCATAGCAAAGGGCTATGGTGGAAGTCACCCACTTAGACAAGCGTTGAGAGGAAATTGGCTCCCCGACATGAGGGGGCCCATAGGCAAGGAACAGCTGAGGAGATTTATGTATAGGCTGAGTCCTATGTAAATAAAAGGAGAGCGCTCTGCGCACATCGAGGCAGTGGAGGGCTCTCTGAGGTGCATCAGTCGAGAGTTGGAAAGAATGAAGGTAAGACAGACGACTGGGACAGGTGAAAAGCAGAAACGACTTTAGGTAGGAAAGAAGGATCTGGTCTAAGGACAACCTTCTCCTTATGGAAAATTGTATAGGGGGGGATCAGCCAGAAAAGCAGCTAGTTCCCCTACTCTGCATGCAGTAGTAATCGCTACAGGGAATGCAGTTTTCCAGGAGAGCAACCTGAACTCGACTTTAGCCATGGGCTCGAACAGCTTAGACATCAGTTGAGTGAGAACGAGAGAGAGACTCCATGAAGGCACTAAAGGCTTCCTAGGGGGACAGAGCTGGAGGAGACCTTTGAGGAACGACTTTGTAAGACGGTGGGGAAAAACCGTGGATCCCTGTATCAAGGGATGATAGGCCGAGATGGCCACTAAATGAACCTTTAAAGACAAGTATGCAAGGCCAGTATTCTTTAACGAGACGATATAGGAAAAAATCTCACAGAGAGACGACTGGAGAGGGTCAAAGGACTGATCAGAGGCATACGACTGGAACCTCTTCCACTTCAGAGTGTAAGTGGCACGAGTAGATGGCTTCCTGGCATTCAGAAGGACTTCGGACACTTCAGGCAGGAAGTCTAGTGCAGGATCTTCCAGGCCATTAATCGGAAGAAACCGGGATCATGGTGGAGGATCCTTCCTCGAGCCCGAGAGAGGAGATCTGGGATGACAGGGAAAGTCCTGAATGCCTGGTTGAAGAGCCGAAGGAGGTGAGGAAACCAGTTTTGGTGCGCCACCATGGGGTGACTAGGATGCAGGTCGTGGCATCAGCCATAATCTTCTGAACGACCCGGGAGATCAAGGGGAACGGAGGAAAGAAGTAAAACAGGGTTCCCTTCCAGGTGTGGAGAAAGGCATCTCCCAGGGACCGAGTGGACGGTGGACCGTGGCTGAAAAAGAGGCAACACCAGGCATTGTCTGCAGTTGCAAAGCCATCTACGACAGGGTGACCGAACTCAAGAAAGACAGGTTCCAGGTATCGAAGGTGGATCGACCATTCGTTGTCCGAAAACTGGGAGCGACTCAACCGATCGGCATCAATGTTTTGAGTGCCCGGAATGTGGATCGCGGAAAGCGTGATGGAATGGCAGATGCACCATTGCCAGAGATTGATAGCTGACTGGTAAAGACGAAGTCCCACCCTGTTTGTTTATGTAGTAAATGGTGGTGGTGTTGTTGGAGGCAATCCGAACGACTCGGCCTCGAAAGACAGGGAGAAACGAGTGGAGAGCGAGATGAACAGCACGCAGCTCCAGGATACTGATATGAAGGGCGGCTTCGCGAGGAGACAGGTCTCCTGTGCCGAAAGGATTCCACACTGGGCTCCCCAGCCCCAGAGGGATGCGTCGGTGGAGATCGACACTTGCGGAGGAGGATGCCGAAAGGGCATGCCAGAGAGCAGGTGCTAAGGATGAGACCACCAGGCGAGAGAGTCGACAACAAGAGGTGGGATCGACAGGATTTTGTGCCACGGACTGCGGAGAGGGTCGAAGGCACGGAGAAGCCACAGTTGGAGGGGACACATCCTCAACCTGGCATGACGGACAACAAAGACAGTAGCCGCAAAGTGCCCCGGGAGCCTCATAACAGACCGAGCAGACTGTCGGGGAGAGGTCTGGAACTGGGTGACCAAAACAATGATATCGGAGGCCCTCGAGTTGGGGAGAAACGCGGTCTCGAGGTTGGTATCAAGATGGGCACCCAGAAATTGAAGGGCCTGGACAGGGAGGAGCGACGACTTGAGTAGGTTTACACAAAGCCCGAGGGCATGAAGGAGAGATCGGGTGCTTTGGACATCTCAGAGGAGCTGGTCTTTGGTGGAGGTGACAAGAAGCCAGTTGCCGATATAGGGATAGAGGGCAATCCCACGACGATGGAGGTCTGCAGCCACCACAGCCATCAGCTTGGTAAAAACCCTCGGGGCAGTGCAGAGTCCGAACGGAAGGACCCGGTATTGATAGTGTGCGTTGCCGACAGCGAAACGCAGGAACTTTCGATGCTGGGGATGGATAGTAACATGAAAATATGCATCCAGGAGATCGACAGAGGCGAACCATGCAGCCCGGGGAATCAGTGGAAGAATAGATTGTAGGGGTGACCATTCGGAACTTGTGGCATCGAATGTATCGATTCAGATCCCGAAGATCGAGAATGGCCCTGAAGCCACCATCCCTCTTCGGTACGAGGAAATACTAGAGTAGAAGCCTAGGGTTCGTTGCGCTTCTGGGACGACCTCAATGGCGCCTTTGGCTAGAAGTGCAGAAATTTCGGAATCGATGAGAGGATCCGGGGGGGGGGGGGTGACGACATAATGATGAGGTAGGTTGGGAGGTGAAACGAACTCTATGGCGTACCCGACTCGTAAGATGGTAAGGACCCAGATATCGGTTGAAATTTCTTCCCACGTTCGTAGAAAAGGGAAGAGTCGGGTCCGGATGGGAGGGGTGTAAGATGGAGGAGACAGAGCATCACCTGCCCCAGACCGAGAGTTCCTATCTATACCTTGTGGCTAATAGCCACTGATGGACCTCTGCTCCCTATGTTTATCCAGTTCCCACTTGAAGCTGTCCATGCTTGTAGCCGCCGCCACCTCCTGTGGTAGATAAGCATATGGAGCAGAAGTCCATCAGTGGCTATTAACTACAAGGTATAGATAGGAACTCTAGGTCTGGGGCAAGTGATGCTCTGTATTCTTGGTACTTGGGGAGGGGGGCAACAGTGGGAGGGCTTCTAGTGTCCTGGCCCCACTGATGGACCTCCTGATGGCACCTGGTATTTTTGGCCACTGAGTGACAGAGTGTTGGACTAGATGGGCCATTGGCCTGATCCAACATTGGCTTCTCTTAAGTTACAGCATTAGATGATAATAAAGTTTGGGTATATTTACTGCAGACAGGTACAAAATGTATGTTTATTGAAACAGTTTCTGTCCAAATAATAACAATTCTTGTTAAGAAATCTTTTCTCCTGATTTCAGCTTCCGTTTTTCTCCTACCTCTCAGATGGCTAAAATAAAGCTAAATATGCAGATTGCAGCTCTCTCTCGAGTATTTGGTACTTTTGCAATTTTGCTTGCCAAAAAAAAAAAAATTTAAGCATTTATACTTTTAAATTCCATAATGTGACAAACCGTACAATTGTATATGTTAAATAAGTTAAATAAGTTATAAATTATGAACTATACATTCATGTTGTTAGAGCAGTAAAATAAGTTTGGGCTCAGTAGGAAGGTAAGTGTTTCAATCCCTCCTAGGCTTCCAAATTTTCAGAAACTTTCATCCCTCCAGTCAGGGGAAGGTGTTGCCATTAGTGGAATGGACCTACACAATCCAACCCACAATCTTTTCTTTAAGGAAAGAAACCACCGGTTTACCCTAGATGTTAATCTGTATTCTAAAAGGTTTAAATTGTTTTCAGAGTACACTCATTCTTTTCCACATATCTAGGAATAGATTACCAAAAGGGAAGAGCCTCCTGATAGCATGTATGTCTCAGTCTCAGTACTGACTTGGGCAGAGTTCTCACTCACAGCCCTCAAAGGCAGCTTTAAGAATCCATCAAAAATATGGCAAGTTACACTGTTCTGATGGTTGCTCCTTTGTCAGGGTGTGGTGGTGGCGAGTAAAAATGTCCCCTTTCCAGAAACAGACTGCCGAGTTAACACGCAGCAGCCAGATAACATGAGCAGGAGGAATATGAGCAGATAACAGATAATTAGAGAAGACAACTGAAGGTTCCAGAAACCTCAGCATGTTAATGAAAAGGTTATACTCTTTCCTTGCCATGTTAGCCTTCTATGTGCAGGGAGGGTTTGTTTTTGCTTTTTATGCAGAGGTGCACTGACACATGCAAACTCTCCATGTGCAGTCTGAAGTGTGTCATATCAGAAACAGATTTACTGTCTCAGCAAGGTACTTTTCTTTAGCAATTGTAGTTGTCTCAAAAGAACCGCACATTATTTTTCAGACATTAGTAAAGCAAATCTCCAGCTTTCAGCGCCAGTGTGTTATGACGGGCAGAGGAACAGACTTGGACTGGGGAGACCCAGGTTTAATATTCTCACTCAGCCATCAAGCTCACTGGTGACCTTAAACCAACCACACTTTCTCAGCCTCTCTTGAGGGAGGGGCTTGTTCCTGTGAAGGCACAAGAAAGGAGAGAAGAACCATGTCTGTCACGCTCCTTGCAGGAAGGGAGAGGGAAAATGTAATAAAAGCAAATTCAAGATTCATATTTAACTCCAATTGGAAACAGCGGCCCATTTGCTTTGTAATATGGCCTATGCTCAACCTTCTCCTTTTCCTTAACAAGAAAAAAGGCTGTACAGCCTTGATAGCCCAGGCAAGCCCTGGATAGCCCAGGCAAGTCCAATCTCGTCAGATCTCGGAAGCTAAGCAGGGCCGACCCTGTCAAGTATTTGGATGGGAGACCTCCAGGGAATACCAGGGTTGGGAGGGAGAGGCCTTCGCTGGACATCCTCCATGTCTCAGTAGGATTCGCCAGGGGTTGCCATGACTTCAAGGCAAGGGCACACACACACACACAAATGCAAAATATCAAAGAAAAAAGGCCGTACTATCTCTGGCACAACTCAAGCCAAGGCACAGGTAGGTTGCAGGTCCCAATGCACCAAATGAAAACCCAATGACAAACCCAAAAAATTGGGACGGGCTGACAGTGTTGCAATCACTAGCATTTTCATGCAGCTCCTCAATTTCAAAACTCAGTTTCCCATACAAATTTTCCCTCTAGCCCATCTGTGCTCCTCGGGGCCCATTATGAACATGGGTTAAAGGAATTAAAGTTCTCATCTCTGTAGTTTTATGGCAGGTTTTCCACATTCAAGATGTGCCTGTTCTAAACTTTTTACAAAACCTTTTATGATGGCTGAAGCAAAGACAGCCTTAGGAGACAGAGGAGAGAATGAAGGTGGAAAGGTTTCCCTGCAGGAAAGACTTTCTAAAGTAACAAGGCAGGAGGGGAAAGCATGTCAGACTCCTCCAGCAGTTGCCTCCTACCTTTTCTCTCCCCCCCCCCCCAAATCTCTGCACAGCAAGGAAAATCCCTCGGTGGACTAATCAGAAGCAGCCTAAAAAGGAACTCGCCTGCAAAAGACAAATGGCAAAACGGAAGCAGAACGAGATGCATTTGGGATGCTGATCTAAGCTGACATCGCTTGTCATTTCGGCTCATTAAGCCTGGCAGCATTTCTTCTCCGCCAAGGAGAAACAACTTCATCAAGGGAACTTTCTTCCCCCAAGGAGGAAGGGAAAGAAACAGCCCTGCTGGGTCATGGGTGAGTGGGGGGGTGAGAGAGAGACCCCCTTCACTGAAAGAGGAAGGACAAAATACTTATTCGTGAGAAGCCACAGAGTCTGCTGGAGAATTATTTAAGCAGGGAAATCTCCTCCATCTCAGCTCCATTAGCACAAAATCAACATGACAAAACAGAACTTGAAGGTACAGCCACCTCCAGATTTGCTAGAACAGGTGGTCAAGAGCTGAGCGGCTGTTTTGCCAAGAAGCAAAAACATGCTTCTGAGCATCATTTAATTTATCACTCATAAATCAGTCTCAAAACAGGGCTTGGAAGCAAGATTCACATCACATGCACCATGCCTCCGTTTTAAATGTGCAGATCTCAACATTTTAACCCCACTGCTCTAAAAACTTTAGGAAGACAGGATGGAAGGTTTCTCACTGGGGAAAGCGCATGTACGTGCACACGCGCGCACACAAACACACACACAAGGAGCCTCTATTGTCTCCTTGGGGCTGTGATTCTCACCTGCCTTTCCATTTAGAAAAATGTTCCATGTGGAAAGTCAGATGTACAGCTATACAGAACCGCTATGGGTCCCAAGCTGGCTCCTGTCAGCCACTCAGTTGAGTGGGGGTAGGGTGGGGGGATCATATTAAGAATCCATGTCACTGTTTCTAAAAGCATTACTTTCAGTCTGACAGGTAGTTTACAACAAAATGGCAGCTACAATAGATTGCAGGCTGATCTGTGTTGCCCTGGGCATGATTGGCATCATTTTAGCTCTCGCTGGCTGTGCAGCACTGTAGGCGCACTCATGCGCCTCACTATAATGTAACTGAGAACAAGCCTCCCAAGGAGCTGTGTGCCTGCAGGATCAACACCATTTTAGCTGTAGCTGGCTCTCAAGCACTGTGCACATCAAGCACAGCTGCCACTTTCCAGTGGAAGGCAAGGGCTTGGTGGAAGCTGGAGTAGAAGGCATGCACTTTAAATCACTGAAGGCAAGAGGGTCCCTCTCTCACTGCAGACAAATTTACCCTCTCTATCATGCCTTTCATGGAGGTGGCACAAGCCTGAGGGAGGTCAGGGCTCCCCAAAGAGGGAGCAAGAATCTGACGTGTTGGAGCATCACTTCACACTGGCAGCAAACTGGGTGAAGAAGAGTGCTTTGCAACTCACGGGCTTGCTAAAGATGACACAACTGGCCCAAGAAAACAAACCACCTGAACCAACCAGATGCCCATATACAATCTGTATTTCTGTCCCAGTTCTTCCTTTAGAAAGCGCAGAACAGTGTGCATGGAGTTCCTGCTGGATTCCCACCCGGGCACTGATCAGGCACACACCTCCACAGCTTTGCCAGAGCCGTTATTTATTTGTATTAAGTCAGGCGTCTATGCCCCGCACTCAGCCAAGTTGGTTCCCAAGGCAGCTTACAATAAAATGGGTAAAAGTAAAACAAATACAAACACATTAAAAATTAACTAGCATAGACATCTATAGCAGTAACAGCTCCCTCCTTGGCATCTACAGGAGCTCTCAACCAGAGGGGACCTAGCCAGGACAGAGAGAAAAAGGCTGAGCTTAAGAGCCCTGCCCTCCAGTCCTCACCTCTGCCATGGACTCATCATATTTTGGTCCTAGTTCCTTATTTGTGATTAAAATTAATACTTAGGCGTTTTCAAATAGGAAAGGCAGTAGGAAGAAGGAATAGCAGTCTTTTGGATCTTCTCCATCTCTCCATAAGGGACCAACACAGCCTTGCAACTACACAGGCTAATTAGTGGAAGGAACCAAATCTGCTCCTTTTCTACACACCCATTCCCCAGGGCACACAAGTGGAACACTTTATTTCCCAGTTATTATTATTTTTTGCCATCAAGTTGCAGATGACTTATGGAGACCCTGTAGGGTTTTCAAGACAAGAGACATTCAGAGATGGTTTGTCATTGCCTGCCTCCACAACACAACCCTGGTATTCCTTGGTGGTTTCTGTTGGGTGATAGTGAGATATTGAAAAAATGGTATTTAGCAGAGATAAGATAGTCCAGCAGTCCCGGAATAAAATAATTCAGACTCAGAGTCCATGTGTGATTAAAATATAAAGTTTTTACTAAATTCTAGCATGGGAAGGGTAACTGGGATGAAAATAACAGAGCAAAATCTGCTACATCCTTACTCTAAAAAGACAAAACTAGAAGAGAGAGATTATGGCTGTTCTTCTTCTTCTTCTTCTTCTTCTTCTTCTTCTTCTTCCTCTTCTTCTTCTTCCTCCTCCTCTTCTTCTTCCTCCTCTTCCTCCTCCTCCTCCTCCCCCCAAAAAACAAAGACGGGAAGAGAAGCCATAAAATGGTAATACACCTTGACACTTTAGTCCCAATCAAATTCCTAGATCAGGGAGAAAATTCCCTGGTATTCTACATCTAAAGAACATTGGTTACATAAGAAACATGTGACTTCCTGTGAGTAACATAAACAAACATTTAACCCCAGATATACTGAGTGTTTTCAACTTGTAATACCCAACAGTTTCCCATCCAAAAACATACCAGGGCCAATCCTGCTTACCTTCTGAGATCTGATGAGACTGGGCTAACCAGATCAAGACTTTTTCTCAAATACTGGCCCCTTATCAGGCTCCGAGGAGATACTACTCTACTGCCGAAGCTTAACAGGTCTGGCCACTCTCTGGGTGCTATGCCAGAAAGCCAGAAAAACATTGAGCTCTTTTGGAGGGAGGGAAACAAAATAAAATTCAGAGATTCTGTGGTGCAGTGGCCTCTAGGCCATGTGGAATTAGGAGGGCAAAAATTGTATACATGTATAAGCCAATATTGATTGGTTGACAAGCATCATTGCCAGACTGATGGTGCTGTGTTGTCTGCATAGAAAGCTTCTAGATTCTTTTGTAGGGTGTACAAGAGAGAAACAACATCAATTATTAACAGTGCCTTTTATATGCTGTATGCAAATAAGACAGACACACACCAGTCCCTACTTGCGGGCTTACAACCTGGTGAAAGGCAACCACATCCAGAGACATGAGCTGCATCACCAGATGTGTACTTCACTGCCAATCCGGGAGAGTGGAAGCAGGCCTGAAATACTACTTGGGCATTATAAACTGTCTGAAGTGAACCCCCAGAGATGTACAATGGGATATCCTGTGGAAGATAAATGTGTGTATATTATATTACACTCTTGGGAGGATTCCAAATAGAGACTATGCAGTTTCACTTTCCTCCAATTCATGCTGCTCTAGGTGTTTGCGTCTTCCATACATTCCCATCTTCTTCCTCCCTGAGCTCCATCCTATTCTGTTTGGTCCTATGCCAAAAACTTCACACTCTTTTCTCTCTTCTACCTCGAACTGGAACTCCAAAGCTTTATCCATCAGCAAGACACTTCCTTTCCTACCAAACTGTTACAGCAACTACAAAAAATTCCAACAACACATCCTTTCCATCTTGCTTTCTTTTTAATCTTATGTGATATAACTTCAGCAGTTGTCTACTTTACTTCTGCAGCACCCACACACACTGAGATGAGCTGTTCCTGTTTCCTCCTAATTTAAAAGCACATGCTTTATGATGGGGGTGGGTAATGATGTTGTAATCCACAAACTGCTCTGCAGTAAGCAATATTCCATTTGAAAAGACCATCTTACAAAGTTGTGCCTGGCTTTTGTTGTTGTTCAGTCGCACAGTCGAGTCCGACTCTTCGCGACCCCATGAACAAGATCACGCCAGGCCTTCCGATCTTCCACCGTCCTCTGATGTTTGCTCAACTTCATGTTCGTTGCATCCATGTCACTTGTCCAACCATCTCATCCTTTGTCGTCCCCGTCTTCTTTGACCTTCAATCTTTTCCAGCATCAGGGTCTTCTCCAGTGAGTGCTCCCTTCTCATTTGGTGGCCAAAGTATGTGAGCTTCAGTTTCATTATCTGGCCTTCCAGGGAACAGTCAGGGGTGATTTCTTTTAGGATTGACTGATTTGATCTTCTTGCAGTCCAAGGGCCTCTCAAGAGTCTTCTCCAGCACCATAGTTCAAAAGAATCTATTCTTCGGCGCTCGGCTTTCCTTATAGTCCACCTCTCGCAGCCATACATGACTACTGGGAATACTATTGCTTTGACCATGCGGACTTTTGTTGGCAGGGTGATGTCTCTACTTTTTATCATACTGTTTAGGTTCGCCATCGCTTTCCTCCCAAGGAGCAGGCGTCTTTTAATTTCATGGCTGCTGTCACAGTCTGCAGTGATCTGGGATCCCAGGAACGTGAAGTCTGTCGCTACTTCCACGACTTCCCCTTCTATTTGCCAAGGAGTGATGGGGCCGGACACCACAAGTTGTTTCTCCAACTCCCAGATGAGTCCATAACACGTGGGAAACCCAGAAGGACTTGCGGAGGGCATCTCATTTTCTCCTCCCCCACTTTCCTTCCCTGAAAGCCCCCGTAGCCTTTCCCCCTTCTCTTCTTCCAATCCAACCTACCTTTATCTGCCCCATCTTCAGTTTTCCTTCCTCCCTGCCCCCTGGCATCCTCTCCCTGGGAATACTCTGTCCAAGTAGTACTATACTGGCGAAGCTAGGCTCAGTTCCAACATTAGGGAATCTGAAAGGACATACAGGGAGTTAAGCTGAGAGTATGTGAATAGTCACTCAGTGAGTTTCCACAGCACAATGGGGATTTCAACCTGTGTGTCCCAGACCCTAGTCTAAAACGCTAACCACTGCCATTCAGATGCACATCAAATTGGAGGTTTTTATCCTTCCTATTACTATGCACATTCAATGCAATCTAACCGTTTAACCAAATTACAAGAGACTGGGTGCCCTCCAAAGGACTTCTATGCTTCTTCTCACTCCAACATTAATCACATTGTAGCATTGTGCCTATAAACAGGTTTACCATAGTTAGCAAACCAGTTCTTAAACTTGGTTTCAGATCCTGGTTAAAAACTAAGTATGATTAATGCTGATTAATCACAACTTAACATGGAAAATTAATAGAGGGGGAACCCACATCTTTCTATAACAAACCTGCTCTCTCAGCTTATGGGTCATTAGGATCTGGTAACAGTTTCAGAGGGGGAAAGCGTCTTGAATCTTTCTACTCTCATACAGCAAATCTTAAATTGGGGTCCCTGATGCATTTTCAGGCGGTCCCCAGACCACAGCACAAGAAAGTGCAGAAGAAAGAGGTTTCTTTGAATGTACCGCAGAGGCAATCCATTTCTCAGATTAAATTTTAACATTTTTTAAACAACACTTGACTTTGGCCCCTCAATAGTGCAAGTGGCTGCACTGGAATTCTCCCAGGTACATATACCGTTTTGCTGAATCACAGCTGCAAAGAACAAAGTTTACATTTTAAATTTGGAAAGCACACAATTTCCCAGACAAAAAAGCAAACTGGAACAGTAATACATTACAGCTTGAAAACCACTGATCTAGATATGCCGAACCCTTTTGTCAGACTTTGCTTTCTAGTCTTCAGCCTCCCCTCCTCAAGCTCATCTTTGCATCATCTCCAGTTCCCTCAACACCATTTTAAAAATAATTTATGGAATTCCGATCAGTATAGGAAGACTGCACCATACAAAGGGTTAAAATCACATTTTTTAGTTCTGCCCTTTATTCCTCCTGTTCAAGCAACAGAGCCACCGTGGGAAATTTTCCAAAGTCACCGCTCTCCAGGGTGCAGTGCCCTATTCTGTATAGTCAGCCTATGTGTTCTCTTCAAAGGTGCAGTAGGTGGGCTCTTCAAGCGCTAAGAAGTACTGAAGAAGGTAGGAACAAAAGCATATAGAGGGTTTCACATACATTCCAGCTTCCCACAGACCACAGGACACAGTCAGACCAGCAGATAATGACTAATTACAGCCATTTAATACAGTAATTTCAAGCCCAATGAACCTCAATCACTCCTTGAGAAATTTATAGCAGAAGAGTAAAAACAATCTGCTTTAAACAGTTGACTCTTTCTGCACAATTCATTCCTTTCCCACTAGATGTGGAGAGGGATAAGAAGCTACTCAGACCATTGAAGGCCCATCCACTTATCACCTGCCTTGGGTCCTAGGATGTCCAAGAGAAAAGCACGTAATATTTTTTTAAATAATTAATAAATATTTAATAGCCTGTTTAGTCTCACATCTAACCAGCAGTGTCCATGATATCCCTGCAGCCAAGACTCCCCCCCCCCCCCCCCCCAAGCAGTGGTTCAGAAAAATAAATAAGCCACACTCTGTGCTGGATGTGAAATTTGTGCAATGAAAACGTGACCATGTGGAATAAAATACAGACCTGGCTGTACCAGGTAAGCAGCTGAATGTAGATTCTCATATTCTCATTCCACAGCAGGATTGGACAACAAGCCCCGTCTGGCCTCCTATCCAGCCTTCCCAGTTCAATGGGGGCCTTTCATCCACATCTCAAACAGAGCCAGCAGCTGCATTTGGACAAGGGCTGTGGCTCGGTGGCAGAGCATCTGCTTGGCATGCAGAAGGTCCTAGGTTCAATCCCCAGCATCTCCAGTTAAAAAGGATCAGGTAGTAGGTGATGAGAAACTCTGGAGAGCTGCTGTCAGTCTGAGCAGACAATATTGACTTTGATGGAGCAAAGGTCTGATTCAGAATAAGGCAGTTTCATGTGTTCATGAGTAGCCACTTCTAAAACAGTGGCCACTCAGCCACCCTAATACTGAAAGGGGAAGCATGCCAAAGGACACCCCCCCCCCCATATCACACTGCAAAGGGAGAGTCCCTCTCTTGAGCACTGAGAAGGAGAGTATTTTTTATTTATTTATTTAAATTTCTACCCCTCCCTCCCCACGAATGGGCTCAGGGCGGCTAACAAACAGGGGCACCATGTGCCAATACATAAAACCGAGTAAAACAGGATAAAACAGAATAAATATCAAACCCAGTTCAGAAGCAGCATGTAGTTCTCAAGGTCTGTGACATTGGTCTTGGGGTGCTCCACTTTTGCTCAAGCACCAATGCAGCCCAAGATCAATAAAGCAACCCTGAGAGATGCCTGCCACTTCCAAGCTAATTGTTTGCCCGTCATCTAACTGTCCAGTGGCCTTCATGAGGACATGGAGGTTCCTGGGGCATGTCTGCTTTGAGGAGTGGGTGTGGTGCTAGTAACAATTGGGGAGAGGGAGCAGTGCTGGTCCAGTCAAAGATACCTTTACTGTCTGATTTCCCTCCCAGATGACCAGTGCTGGTCTCCTTAAAAGAAAGGAAGAGGTTGCCCTAAAGACGTTGCCCTAAAGACCTCTGCATTATAACAGAAGCCTTTAGCACATCCTCTTCTGTAGTAATGAGAGAAGATTTTTCAGCCTCCCAACAAAGGTGTGAGGGGTCGAAAGGAAGGAAACAAGCTTTTATATCACTGTTGGTAAAGTCCACCCTGATATCTCCCCACCATCACAGGCTGAAGATATGGTCACCCTGGTTCTGCGGGAAAAGAACCATCACAGGAATCCTGTCCTGTGCAGGACAGGGTAGGGATGTGCCAAAACAACATAAGTGGAAGAGAAGGCGCCACTGTGCTGCAAGTCAGGGAGGGAGGGAGCCCGCCAGCGGTGGCAGAGCTGGCTACTGCCTGCTCTTCCTCCTCTCTCCTTCCTTCATGGGGATGGGGGCAGGGAAGGCAAGCCAGTCTCCTCTTACCCACCCGGGCAGGCCCCAAGCCACCACACTTGAGCCGGGCACAGACAAATTCAGGTGGGAGCGGAGGCATTGCTGCATTGAGAACCCAGTGGATGGGGAGCCCAACAGTGATGGCGTTGGCAGAGCTGGCCTGCTCTTCCTTCCTGCCTCCCTCCTTCATGGGGGCAGGGCCAGGTCAGCAGGCTGCCAGCAGCAGCAGCACTAGGACTGGAGGAGACACTCGGAGTGCCCACCTGTCCCTCTGGCACCCTAGGTAATTGCCTGGGACTGCATGGTGGACAGGCTGTCCCTGTTTCCATCCGTGTTCAGTACTTGAGACTCAAAAGTACAATCCAATCATGGAGATTCCTGTCTTGGCTAAAAGCCATTGATAGACCAAATGGCTCCACAAGTTCATCTAATCCATTTTTTAAAAAGCTGCTTCAGAGAGCACCACACCTTGTAGTAGTGTGTTCTATAAATTAATTAAGCATTGTGTGAAGGAATACACTTTCTCTGTCCTAAACGTATTTCAAATCTACTTAACTGGGAGAGACCATTTTAAGAAAAAGCATGCTAACTGAAGTACATAAGGATTATACCTTTTCATATGAAGTAGATAAGGATTACACTTTTTCATACGACAAAAATGTATTGCATATTCTCGGATACCAAAATTCATCTTTTAAAATTTAGGATGCAGGTGAGGGAAGATTTCAGAGTAGAGGAATGGAGGGAAAAAGAGAGAAACTGACAGCACTAGTCTGTGAGGGAATCACAGAGTTGACTACAACCTGCAGCCAGAATTCTGGTCTAGTCAAAGCTTCCTCTTGGGGAACTACCAAGCTACCTGCCCTACAGACTTGATGGTTTCAGCAATAAGACAACAACCCAAGAGGCCCATATACCTTAAAAGCAGCATTACTCAAATTGCAAAATGAGACAGGTAGATACCTGGAAAAGAAAGAAGTATTCCTTCACTGGCATTCCTTTTTCCTTCCATTTTCTTCTCTCTAATTTGCTGAACTTTTTCTAAAATTTACAACGCAAATCCTGTGGCCAAGAATTACCTTCCAAAAGACAGATTTCTACCAAGCCTAACTTCACAGGCTATCTATCACTACTGCAATATCAATACTGAAATAGACGAGAAAACCACCTTCCACCATCCATCTTTCTTGTCCAGCGTGCATCTGGGAGATGAACCCTGCAAATTAATGCAGTTGCTATTTTAAGGTTAGCAGGTTGGGGCAGCACTCGTTGTTTCCTGCAGATTCGGAAGAGAACATCTGGATTCTACATGGCCACTCGAGGGTTTTCTTCATTTTGAAACCCTGAGAATTTCATAAGCGTGTGGGAAAGAGGTAGGCAGCTTCCTTTCCAGAACTAGCAACAAGGGACACAATGCCATAGTAAACAACATTCATTCATTTCGTGACACTGAATCACTACTAGCCCAGAAATAGACAAAACAAGAAAATTATGTCCTCATATAAATCACCCAAGAGCAGCTCCACACTATGAACATTTTGTGATGCTGCAGAATTTTTTCCAACACTGAAATGCAAACTGCATTCAAATGTACACTCCAACCAACACTTAATAGACAGCATGGGATTCCCTTTAAAAACCTGGCTGCCCATCTCAAGGGCAAGATTTCAATTTCATGCTTACTTCAAATTAAGTCCCATTCAATTGCTTCAACCAGCAATTGTCCCTTTAAAACTTACTTTCCAGCTACTTCTGCTGCTTAGAATTAGGTTATCCCAGCATTCCACAGTAGATCCTTAACTGGGGGAAGGGACCTTTATTTACTCCTTTTTCCTTCTGCAGCAAACTTTACGATCATAATCTATACATCTCACATATTTTTATCCTGCTCTTCTCCCAGGGACTTGAGGTACATGACTCCCATGTCCCCAGTCTAATGTCACTCAGGAAGCTTCACAGCATGTGTTTTTTGCACAACTATATATTTTTATCAAGATAATGACAGGGCTTGAAAAATGCAATTGCATTTTTGCAAAAACAATAAGCCAGTTGAAGTAAACAGAACTGCAAGCAACAATTCACTTAACACAGAACACCACCTTACCTAGATGCTTCGGCCAGTTGGCAACATAGACGCAACCTCCAATTCATGTAAACTACGATTCATGTAAACTACACCAGATGCAGGGCAAAGCTGAAGACCAATTGATGCCTCCAGACTCTCCTTTTGCAACCAAAAGATGGAGTTTGACAGATGATCAGCAACTACAGAAGAAACAAAAATAAAAGAAGAGGAGACAATTACTGGAGTATTCATTCAAAAATATTAGAAAGAGTACATATTTTGATTTCTAGAACAGTAATCTAAGCATGTAATTGCTCTACTGGGGAGGGGAGGACAAAGAAAGTTGCCAGTGGAGTTGTACGTTCCACTTAAGAGTCCCGCTACCACCAAGCATATTTGTCTCTGGTAAGTACAGCAATGAAAACTTAAATAATTAAGTTACAAACTATGTTACATAATTAGGTCAGGGAAACATAGCAAACCATATGCTTAGATCAAAAGAAGAGTCCCTAAAGGAAACCCATCTATGTAAAGATTAATATTGAAGAATGACTGGTATTTTCTCATTCTACGAAGGAAAGGAATCCAGTTAAAGAGAAAAATGCTCTTTTTCAATGTGCATGACTTTGTTTTACGTAATGAAGGTTGTTTTTTGGGGGTTGGGTTTTTGCCATCCCCAGCAATTAGTTCTGACAGTACGAGATCTCAGCTGTGCCTGAATTCCTTTTCCAAGATTATCCTAGTAACTAGCCCCACGTAGGCCATAGACAGGATCACAACCATGCAAAGCTTGCGCTGTTCCACAGAAGAGTGGTTGTGGTTCAGTGGTAGAGCATCATCTTTGGACGCAAAATATCCCAGGTTCAATCTATGGTACCTCTGGTTAATAGGATCAGATAGTAGATGATAAGACCTCTACTTAAGAGTCTCTGGAGCAGGATTCCCCAATGTGGTGCCCATGGGCATTCCTTGGCGCCCGCTTTGGCACCCAGCAAGCTTTCCAGAAAGTGGGTGGGGTCATTGTAAGACAGAGGTTGTTACTGGCTGCCCTCATTCAAATGAAAGGGTTTTCCACTAGAGGATCAGGAGAACTGGTAAGGACCTGGGCCTTCCTTAGTCAAGTGCATGGTTCCATTCCCTCTTCAGGCTTTTCTTCTTCCCAGAAGATATAAGGAGGGAGGTATTTCGTTTGGCACCACATCCTGAGCCTGACCCCGTAGGGAAGGCAGGGTATAATAAATACAAATAATAAATAATAAATAAAAAAACAGCACATCACAGTGATTCAGAAGTGCTAAATAATAAATAAACAGCCATTTGGGGTTTAAGAACATAAGAGAATCCCATGTTGGATCAGGCCAATGGCCCACCCAGTCCAACACTCTGTCACACAGTGGCCAAAAATACCAGGTGCCATCAAGAGGTCCAGCAGTGGGGCCAGGACACTAGGAGCCCTCCCACTGTTGCCCCCCCTCCCCAAGCACCAAGAATACAGAGCATCACTTGCCCCAGACTGAGAGTTCCTATCTATACCTTGTAGTTAATAGCCACTGGTGGACCTCTGCTCCTATGCCCCTAGCTCTACTTCCTATGGAAGCCATTTTGGGGTGGCACTCAGCACCCCCTTTCAAAATTCCAAAGGTGTCCGCAGGTTCAAGAATGTTGGGGACCCCTGTCCTAGAGAGCTGGTCTGAGTGGACAGTACTGACCTTGATGGACCAGTACTCTGATTCAGTATAAGGCACCCTTCTTTGTTCAAGTGCTATGCCTTTTTCTGCAATCTACCCCAGGCTGGTTTCAGCACCAGCACCTACGAAGGAAAGCATGATGTGTCTTCTTCCCATAAGTACAAACTACATGTGCCACTAAAGGAATACTCTGCACTGGACTCTAGTTCTTATTTTCCCGCTGTTTTGACTTGTTGCTGGCTAAAAGGTGAGCTTTGCCTATTGCCTCATTCCTAGAATTCACCTTGGTAGAATTTCATAGAATCATAGAATCACAGAGTTGGAAGGGTCCACAGAGGCCATCTAGTCCAACCCTCTGCTCAATGCAGGAACAGCCTAGAGGATCCTTGACAAGTGTTTGTCCAGCCGCTGCTTAAAGACTGCCAGGGAGGGGGAGCTCACCACCTCCCTAGGCAGCTGATTCCACTGTTGAACAACTCTTACTGTAAAAAAGTTTTCCCTAATATCCAGCCAGTATCTTCCCACCCTTAATTTAAACCCATTATTGCGAGTCCTATCCTCTGCTGCCAAGAGCAGCTGCCTGCCCTCCTCTAAGGGACAGCCCTTCGAATACTTAAAGAGAGCAATCATGTCCCCCCCAACCTCCTCGTCTCCAGACTAAACTTTCCTAAGTCCCTTAGCCTTCCCTCATAGGACTTGGTCTCCAGGCCACCAATTATCCTCTGCGCCCTCCTCTGCACCCGCTCCATTCTGTCCACATCCTTTTTGAAGCGAGGACTCCAGAACTGCACACAATACTCCAGGTGCAGCCTGACCAATGCAGTGTACAGCGGGGCTATCACATCTTGCAATTTAGATGTTCTGCCTCTGTTGATACACCCCAAGATCGTATTCGCCTTTTTTGTCGCCGCATCACACTGGCTGCTCATATTTAACTTTTGGTCCCCAACATCTTGTTCATACACACTGCTACTCAGAAGTGCAAACCACACCCTGACCTGAACAGCCCAGGCAAGCCTCATCAGATCTCGAAAGCAAACAGGGCTGACCCTGTCAAGTATTTGGATGGGAGACCTCCAAAGAATACCAGGGCCAGGAGACCACTTCTCTGAACGTCCTCCATGCCCCAGTAGGAGTCACCAGATGTCACCATGACTTCGAGGCACGGACACACACACAAAATGCAAGAATATCCCCACACACACAAAAATGATTAGGAAACCATGGCTGCAAGCTACAAAAGCCATCTTCTCTGGAAGTAGTCCGACCAAGCTACTGCAGATACCAGACAGTAGTGTTCCCTCTAAGCTGAATTAGTGTGAGCTAGCTCACAGACTTTTTGGTCTTTGGCTCACACATTTGTGTCTCAGCTCAGGAAGGATGGCTTCAGAGCAAACTAAACTATGCAGTAGCCAAATGGCTTGCTCACAACTTTAATGCCAGTAGCTCACAAAGTAGAATTTTTGCTCATGGGACTCCACAGCTTAGAGGGGACATTGCCAGACAGCAGTGGAACAGATTCAAAACAAAGCTGCCGCTTCCTCCCGTCTTGTTCAGGAACAAAGTAGAACCATTTTATCCGCATCTGAAAATTCTGTATCCCTTTAACATTTCATACTACAGATCTTTCATTTAAACAGGGTTCAGCGACAGACACAACCACACCAGCCTATTTCAGCATTACTCTGCTAACCTCATGGAAACAGGCTGTGCCTTTGATGGGGGAGAACATATCAGTTTGGAATCTTCAGGATAATTCTGGCAGACCTCCATATGCTTAGTCAGCCCTCTAAAAGAATTTTTTTTAAAAAAAAACTTGAAAAAAAAATACCAACCCTATTAAGCAGTGAGTCAGAGGATAGGAAAAGGGCTTTGATATTAGCAAGGGGGGGGGGCTGAAACCAAGAACAGGAAAAATTAGAAGCAACAGAGAGAAAGAAGTGTAACTGCAAGGAATTTAGAAAGAAAAAACTTACATCTGATACATACCAGCAAGAGCAAGATATTAGATGCACAGATTGTTGAACAGGCAAAGGAAGAACATTTTTCCCTTCTTGTTTTTTTTCCCCTCCTTTTGACGGAACAGAGACACAATCTATCAAGCATTGCTAAGGCACAATTTCAGAATAAAAGGCAACACATTTGTCTCAAATACAGTAATCGCTTCTCGATTGCTCTGGCAAGGAGACAAGGGCATAAACTATTTTGACGGATACCCTGTTTTCAGAACATAAACCCTACAAGTTGAGATCAAAGATCCATCTAGCCCAGAATCCTATTTCTCAACTGCAGCTGGCCAGATGATCATGGGAAGCCCTGAAGGGCATGACGACCTCCTGCCACTCCTGCTTCCTGCCCTCTCCCCCACCCCAGGAAGCAGAACCATTATTCAAAAGGCAGGCTGCTTCTGAACTCCTTTTCTCCTGATAATAATGATAATAAACAACATTATGCTTCACACAGCACCTGAAGACTCAAAGCACTTGAGGCCCCTCCCCTCCCGTGACCCTTCCTTTCCCTCTCAGAGTTAGTCTACTCCTCAAGGCCGGTGGGACCAGCTGCAGAATCTACTACTGCAGTCAGGTGCATGTGGAGCTCCACCCAACCACACTCACTTTTGTTCAGGCAGGGAGGAGCCTGGTGGCCCCAGCAGTACGCTACACACAGAGGTCTTCAAATGACACTCGCCGCTGGCAAGCTGCTGAGATTTCTAAAGCCTCGATCTGGTATTCAGAGCCTGAACACAGAGGTTTTAACCTTGCTGCTTAACCATGGGCAGAGGCGGTAGGAGAACTGGATCCCCCAACAGGCTAACATTAAGCCTACTGGCTGAGAAACACCACAAAGAAAGTGTTGTTGTTGTTGTTTTTAAAACAAAGAAATGCACCCAGGAGGAAGAAAAGGATATTTTTAGAACAGCAAGCTATTTTAAACCTCTTCAGTCTTTTCAGAAGCCGCCTATAGCTGGTCCGGTGCATACACAACACAGCTTCTCTCTTAACCATGGCTGATAGACCCAGAGTGGATAATGGGCATAAATTCTCCCTACTCTTGTCAGAATTAACCATGGTGTACTGTTACATCTTAGCCACACTTAGTGCTAAGCGAGGCTAGTTTATAAGCCCTGGTTTGCAAACTAGCTTCAAACCCCTGGTGGAAAGTTAACACCGGTAGTGTTGCAACATTCTACCGTGGGTGCAGGATAGCAGGGGGAAAGGACGAAAGACAAGTCTGTGCAAGAGAAAAATAGGAGGGATGTGGGAAACCTACAGCCGTCTCCCAAACCAAAGTTAAAAGTCTAATTGTGCTACATCTGCATTATCCCACCAAGGACAGCATGACTTAAGTACTCACTTCGGAATTTTATCTGCAGTACTCTGGAAGGTGCATATTTGCTGTGAGGCTCTTAATGATTTCAGTGTTCCCAGTCTGCTGATTTCTACACTGTGCTACTGACCTGAACCAGCTTCTACAAGATAAGACATCTGGGGTGAACCAGCCCTAGCAGGGAGAGTTGATGATGGGATTGCCAGGCAGAGTTTATTAGCACAGCAGGCATGAATGTGGTAGGCTGTATCCTTGCTTTATGTTTCAGTCCAGCTCCAGATACCCTAGCTAGCTTGATCTCGTCAGATCTCAGAAGGTAAGCAAGGTCAGCCCTGTCTAGTATTTGAATGGGAGACTTCCAAGGAGCACCATGGTCGTGACATAGAAGCAGGCAATGGCAAATCACCTCCGAATGTCCCTTGCCTTGAAAATCTTACAGGATCACCATAAATCAGCTGTGACTTGATAGCAAAAAAAGAGAACTGTTCCAGATGCTTTATCTGTTTGCTGCTAATCCATATTTTTGGCGAGCGGGTAAAGAGTTTCTTGACCCTCCTTCCTTCCAGGCTTCTCCTAGTCTTGTATTAAAATCATCTGTGCACCAAGGGGCAGGGGACACAATCTAATCTCTACCAAAGGAATTCAGAATCCAAGTACCAGATCAGTGACTGCTAAAGGATTTCCTCAGTCTCTCTTGGCTTACAGCCTTCGACCAGAAGAGAATACATTTCCTTGCTGTTCCAAACAACTACAAAAATGGCATAAGAACATAAGATAAGCCAGTGCTGGATCAGGCCAATGGCCCATCCAGTCCAACACTCTGTCACACAGTAGCCAAAAATACCAGGTGATATCAGGAGGTCCAGCAGTGGGGCCAGGAAACTAGAAGCCCTCCCACTGTTGCCCCCCCCAAGCACCAAGAATACAGAGTATCACTTGCCCCAGCCTAAGAGATCCTATCTATACCTTGTGTCTAATAGCCACTTATGGACTTCTGCTCCATATCTATATATCTAATTCTCAAGTCGCCCCCTGGTGTGCGGATACTTAAATCCGCACATCGGGGGGACCTGGGGGGGAGGGAGAGGTTTGTGCGCACGTGGGGCGGTCCCCACGTGTGCACAAAAATCCTAAACCTAACAAAAACTATCGGGGGGATACTTAAATCCCCCCGAAACTGACAGAGCATCCCCTGCGCATGCGCAGGGAACGCTCTGCAAGAAGCGAAGCGGCGGAGGGGGAACAGCAGCGAGGGCCGAGCGGTGCGCCATTCGGCCCCCGCTTCGGAGGCGTGGGGGAAGAGCAGCGAGGGCCGAGCAGCGTGCCACTCGGCCCTCGCTTCGGGGCCAGGGGGGGGAGAAGAACCAGCAGCGAGAGGCAGGGGGGGAAAGAGCAGCCAGGGCCAAGCAGTGCGCCGCTCAGCCCTCGCTTCGGGGCCGGGGGGGGAAACTCTGTCTCCTTCCCGCGAGTATCACGGGCCCCACCCCTTGTCTATATATCTAATAGCCAAGGCGCCCCCGGTGTGCGGATATCTAAATCTGCACATGGGGGGCACCTAGGGGGCAAAGAGATTTTTCTGCACATTTGGAGCAATCCCCAGATGTGCAGAAATTCTGAAAAGTTGAAAAAAATATAAGGGGGATACTTAAATCCCCCCAAAAGTAAAAGAGCGTTCCCTGCACATGTGCGGGGAATGCTCTGAGAACTGCCTCGCCACTGGGGGGGGGGGAGAAGGCTTGGTCAGCCGGCCTCACTGCCACCGCCACTGGTGCGGGGAAGCTTGGCGGACCAGCCGGGCCTTGCCGCTTCTGGTAGGGAAGGAGAGAGGGAGAAGGCTTGGTGGGCTGAGCTCACACCTTGCCACTGTTGCCATGGGGGGCGAGGGAGGTTTGGCAGGCCCAGCGGCTCGGAGCCGCGTGGGTCTCGTCGCTGTTGCGGGAGGGGGCAGGGAAGGTTTGGCAGGCCCAGCTGCTCGGAGCCACATGGGCCTCGCCGTCAGGGCCAGGCAGGGATGGGGGAGAAGGCTCGCCTGCGATGGCTTTCTCCTCTGCATGGAGCTCCCCCCTCCCGTGCGAGTACTGCAGGTTGCCGCTTCTTGTGTTTATCTAATTCCCTCTTGAAGCTGTCCATGTTTGTAGCCGCCGCCACCACCTCCTGTGGCAGTGAATTTCATGTGTTAATCACTCTTTGGGTGAAGAAGTACTTCCTTTTATCCATTATCAGCATCAGCTGTCCTCTCTATGAGTAGGATTTCAAACAAATCTCCATTAAAGTTAAGGGCAAATTATTTTAATGCCAGGCTACCAGCAGCCTGGAAAGATGCTAGAATTCTACCAGCCCTGAGAAGTAGTTGATGCTACTGACTCTTTATTCCCATAACTGGCACATGAAAGCGGCCACATTTCCTGTTCTTTACCAGCCTTCTTTCAAGGGGTGGAAGGAGACCTTGATGTAAAATCTGATGCCCACCTAGACCAAGAAGGAAAGATTGCAACAGTGAAAGCAGAGTAAGGACCGAGTGAGGAATGCTGAGCAGGCTAACAGAGGCTGTTCTTTTCTTTCAAGAATCACCATGAAACAAAAACAAAAGGAGTCGTTTGGCACCTTAACATGCAACAGCTACAAAACAGAGACCAGAAAAATTCTCCATGTATAAGCTTTTGAGATTCATCAGATACACAGAGAGAGCTTCAACTCTCAAAAGCTTATCCCCCCCCCCCTAGTTAGTTTTGCTGATCTCTATGGTGCTACTACATGCAGCTGCTGGTGTAACCTTGGGTCAGTTACAAGTTAATCTGAGAGAACCAGGTAAGGAGGAGGAGGAGGAGATTGGATTTATACCCTGCCCTTCACTCCGAGTCTCAGAGCGGCTTACAAACGCCTTTCCCTTCCCCTCCCCACAGCAGACACCCTGTGAGATAGGTGGGGCTGAGAGAGCTCTGACAGAAACTGCTCTTTTCAAGAACACCTCTGACAGAATTATGGCTCGCCCAAGGTCATCCAGCAGCTGCGAGTGGAGGAGTAGGGAATCAAACCCAGTTCTCCCAGATTAGAGTCCACACACTTAACCACTACACCAAACTGGCTCTCTTTATTGAGTCCTCACTCCTCCACATGCAGTGACTGGTGTGACCTTGGGTCAGTCACAAGTTCTCTCAGAGCTGTTCTCTCACGAGCAGTCCTTGAAAGAGCTCTCTCAGCCCCACCTATCTCACAGGGTGTCTGCTGTGGGGAGGGGAAGGGAAAGGAGATTGTAAGCTGCTCTGAGACTCCTTCAGGCAGTGAAGGGCGGGGTATAAATCCAAAGTCTTCTTCTTCTGGACTGGAATCCAACTGTTCTACTGCAAACAAACACGGCTACCCTCTGAAACTTCAAATGCAACAAATCTATTGTTGAGGGGTAGAGCATTCCTCATTCGATGCATTCGGTCAAACCTCAGATTATTTATTTAAATACATGCACACAAAAAATATTGGTAACAGTGGTCATGAAATGAAAGAGGTTTGACCAGTGACATTTCTTTGAAATTCTCAGAAACATACAAGATAAATACAGTGACCATTCACAACAGCTGTAACTGGAGAATAACAAGAGTCTACCTAATCATGTTAAGCAATTTTTCACTAGTAGTGGCTAAAAAAGTGTCATTTCTATTTAAGCCCTGTTTCAAGCACCATAAATGTAACTTTTATAAGGATTCTCACGGATTGCACACCAACAAGCCATAATGGAACCCAGGTTTTCCTTGGGGCCCTTTTTACGTCAACACTGGTTTCCCTTTTTCCCCAACACCTACCCTGCTTTTAAGACTAATTAGCCTCCTGAGGCTGCACAGCATGGATCAATTCACTGCCAGTGACTCTCAGATATACAAGGGTTAGGGTTTTTTAAAAAACTGAAAAGCAAGGACAAGAGAGCAGAGGGAATTCATGAGAACGTAGGAAGTTACTCAGTTCCACATTTCTGTAGCTCCCAGGATTCCCTTTGCCGTAGCTTCATTTGTGCAAGCAAATATTTCAGCATCAATGCCTATAAATATATCAAACGTTTACAGCAGTTTTGTCCCTATTCTGTGAATTATGGTATATGTGAGAATATTGCAAGAATAGAAACGGTAAAAAAAATCAAATCCCAGAAGACCTCAACATTTGTTCTCATTCCCTGCCCCAGTTTTGCTTTACAATCAAAACAAACATATAACAACAGGATTGTCTTGTAATCCCTCTCCACCCAATGCAGACACTTAGTGAAAATATTTATCTACAATAAATCAGAGCTGCTGCAACAGAGCAGAATCTTAAACCTTCCCTCTGATTTAGACCAGACATTCTGAAGCAGTGTCCCACTGTAAGCGCTAAGCTTTCACCAGTGGCTTGTCCAAATGCTCACACAAGAATCCCACACACACCAAAGAACCATTCCGCAGAGGACTTTACAACACAGTTCTTATGTCTGCTCACGCTTCCAGCTCCAAGAAAGATGCTAAGCACATGAAAAGGGGACAATGCATTGTCTCCCCTGTCAACAAATATTTCAGATTATACATGAGCAAGCAGCAAGACAGATCAAGATAAGTAGCTGTGTGGTAGTCTGCCTGTAGCAGTAGAAAAGAGCAAGAGACCAGTAGCACCTTAAAGACTAACAGAATTTATAGCAGCGTATGAGCTTTGGTGAGTCTCTGCTCCCTAGTATCTGAAGAAGTGACCAGTGACTCAGAAAAGCTCATACCCTGCCACAAATTCTGTTAGTCTTTAAAGCAGTAATATAATAATAACGGTCTTATAAAAAGGATTAGACAAATGATTGGGGGAAACAGGCCTAATGGAAGTCCCATGATTCAATGTAATTTGACTACCAACTACTTGGAGGGCCACTGCCTTCAGGCCCTGCTTGCCAACTTCTCAGGGATGTCACATCTGGCTGGCAACTGTTGGAAAATGTTCTAATTTTTGCTGGCACTGTTCTTATCTGCTGCTAAATACCTCTGCAACTTTACTGCCATGTTATCTACTGCTAAGTTACGATCTTGCGTGTTATTGCTGCTTGATTTAATGTCATATTTTATAGCTGCTGCTGCTGCTTTTCTGTTTTAATGATCTGATACTGACTCACGGCAAATGAGCTCTCAAGGAGTGCCACAAAAATAAAAAGGACAAAATAAAACAAGCAGAATGCTGGACCAGACGGACCTTCTCCCTGATCTTGTGTATCTTCAGCTCAGAAGGAACATTTAAAACTCAATCCTGCGGCTGCATTAGGGATCCGCCCCACCACCATTTATACCAGCAGAGCATCATATAAAAGGATATTAATGCTGATCTTGTCATGTTGTATCAGTAAGTTGGATTACAGGTGTTTTAGGATCTGGGACACCAAGTAAGTTAGATCAAAGTACCACTAGTTCTGACAGTGGGCCACAGTCTTGACATCTCAAATAAAGGGTTTTTTAAAAAGCTCTTCTACTCAGGCACAGCTTCCTTTTAAGATGCTCCTGGAGATATTCAAAGTGCACATTCAGTATCGGAGGCAGATGCATCATTCTCCCAATTTAGGCCTATTAAGCGAAGCCCAGCTGTTCAATAGCTGGCAGCCAATTTCTGTCCCAATTTCAGCTTCAAAATCATGACTTGAGAAATGAACATTTTGTAACATACTGAGGTGAACGCAAAAACAAGGTGGCTAAGGAAAAAGAGACAGCCTCAGATATTCAGCTAAACGTTCCTCACAGACAGGGCTACAAGATTTTCAGTTCTACAACCATACTGAGTATTTCTGTGCTTACACCATGTAGCATTCCAAGAACCTTCACCTGTTTAAAAGCAAGGTACTAGCCCCTGAGGGCTGGGAAGATAAGTCTCAAAATATGGGCACTATTCTGGTAAGCCTGGATGTGAAAGCATTTCTGTGCAGAATTTCCACTACTGTGGCCAGGAGGATGCAGGGTTTTGGTGCCGCATGTAGTTTTTGGTCCCCTCCTCATGGCTGGCAGAAGCAGATTATTCAATTATGCAAATACTGCACATAAATTAAATTATGCACTGAAAAGCGGAATGCTATAGCTGAATGAATTAAGGGCAGGATGCACTCAGCCTTGCCTATGGGGTAGTTTTTCATACTATTTGCATAAGCGGCCTTAACCAAGTTGGTCAGCCTAGCCTGCACTAACCATTCCAATAGGCTTCCTGTAATGAGATGGTTAGATAGTGTCATAGATGCAACGAACATGAAATTGAGCAAACTTCAGAGGATGGCGGAAAACAGGAGGGCCTGGCGAGATCTTGTCCATGGGGTCGCGAAGAGTCGGACTCGACTGTGCGACTGAACAACAAAAAACTACAACGTGCAACATGGGACCTTTTTTTTTAACCACTCATGTCCACCTTTGGTCTCCTGAATGATCAGATAAAAACAAGGGCATGGTGTCTGTACTTTCACAGTCACTCAGGGAACAGAAAGTTTTAAAAGACATAAGCTTGTCATTCATTCATCGTATTTCTAACCTCCTTTCCTCCAAGGATCTCCAGGTTACATACAGGGATGAAGAGATTCCCATTCTTCCTCTTCACAACAACTCTGTGAGGGAGTAAGCCTGAGAAAGAAAGACAGCCCCAAGGTCACCCAGTGAAGCAGGGATTTGAAACCAGGTGTCCACTATTCCACACTGGCTCATACAGCCAGGCATAGATGAGAAAAGATCCACCTACCCTTTTCAGCTAGTCACACAGAATGATTCTCTGTCAAAAAGTGAGAAAATAGAACGAGGGGGGGAATAATGATCATACCAGTATCAATACCAATCTTTAATGAAGAGACAGTCCACTTGTGGGTCAAGCCAGCACCTGAAAACCAATGTTCTTTTCTGAATGGCAGCAGGCAAAATGGCCCTAGGCCTCTCTCCAGACATCTTTTCACTAGAAGTGCCAGAGACAGAGGCTGGTAGAACAAAGCATGGGCTCTCCTACTGAGCTACAGTCCCTCCAATGATAAACAGCCCAATTCCCAGGACAATGGATCAGATATCAAAGATGTGAAATGCCCCATTCTACCACAGTTCTGTCACTCAATTTTTTCACTTCTTAGATTTATATTCTACTTTCTAGACTGTCCCCCAAAGCAGCTCATACCAAACAAGCTACATACACTTGGACTTACAAGCCTTAAAAAAAAAAAGACGAAAGCAGAAGCAAAATCAGTCTGACAGTATCAGAATACTACAAGATCCCAAAAGCCAAGAATACAATCCATATAATACCTTTCATTCGGACCAATTAATGACACATAACAATGTGCAAGCTTTCAAGTTCCCCAGAACACTTTATCAAGCCAGATGTTACAAAATGAAAAAAACCACTTTTTAGGTGTCATCATGGTCTTAAGACCTTCTCATGCCTAGATATGGTGGAATTTATGGTAGGTGTGATGGATTGCACTTTTAAAAGCTTAGAAGTGCTGTGTAAACAGATATAGGAATGTGAAGGGTTAATTCTTCAAAGGATCAGAAAGCTTTGAGTATTAGACTGTTTGGTGTAGTCACTGTAGTGTATCAGCCAGTTTGGTGTAGTGGTTAAGTGCACGCAGACTCTAATCTGGGAGAACCAGGTTTGATTCCCCACTCCTCCACTTGCACCTGCTGGATGACCTTGGGCAAGCCATAGTTCTGGCACAGTTGTTCTTGAAAAAGAGCAGTTTCTGTCAGAGCTCTCTCAGCCCCACCTACCTCACAGGGTGTCTGTTGTGGGGAGAGGAAGGGAAAGGAGTTTGTAAGCCGCTCTGAGACTCCCTTGAGTAGTGAAGGGCAGGGTATAAATCCAATCTCTTCTTCTTCCAAGAAATCTGATTGGTTACCATCAGATGAGCAGAGAAAGTCTGGAATCAGCTGCATGCTGAGGAGAGATTCAGTCAGATTTCTGCCTTGACTGAGCTGAGTCTGATTTCAGCCTTAGCTGAGAGCAGTTTAACAGAGACAGAGAATTGGGGGGAAATTGGCAAGGAAGTTTGGGAAGTAGGCAAAGACTCCCATTTGGGCCAAAGAAAGGGGATAGATCTTCTAGTGAGAGGATAATTCCCTACCCAGTCAAACAGGGAGTTAACTCAGAAGAGTGAAGAGATCCCTGGTCTGGTGTGGTTAGAAACTGCCTTTAAGATTCAAGACAAGTACCAGTGTTTCAAGAGAAGAGGTTTGGGTACTAGAAAGAGTGCATCAGCCTTCTGACAACCAAAAGAGTTAGTGTACTGAAGCGTTTGGGGAAAACACTGGAACAAAAGCCTCTCAACATAAAGATTTAAGTCACTGTGAAAAGCTTAAGAAACTCTCATTAGCCTGAAATACAAGAACTAAAGTCTGTGAATGTACTGGTTCATTTTATTTATTTGTTTGTTTTATATACCGCCCTCCCCCTAAACGGGCTCAGGGTGGTTTACATCAATTAGTATAATGTAATTAAATCAATGTTAAAATAACAGTTTACACAGGATGAAATCATAGAATACCAGGTAAAAACAGAGAGATCAGATGTTGTATCAATGGTGGGTGCCCTGATACCTAATCAGATCCCGGCCACTGATGGGAGATAGGCTTTACCTCAGAGTTATCTATATTGAATTATCTCAGAAATTTTCAACCCCTGATTTCACCTGACCTTTTCCCTCTATGTTAAATAAAATATTTTGTTATTTGTCAATTTCAAAACACTTCCAGTGCCATTTAAGTTGTTTAAGTTAAAGCAGGCTCCTGATCCTTCCCTTAGATTCCTGGGCTAAGGCAACAACCAAAATAAGGGTGGGATAGCCAGAGTTCCTCGACAAAGAAGAAAACACATTACTAGGGTGGCTCAGTCAGTAAAGGGAAAGAAAAACAGAGGCAAAATCTTGCCTCTGAGGGAGGAGGTGGACAGGGCTGTCATATAGGCAAAGAGCATTCAGGTTGCTGCTGGCCAGTGGCCATAAGAGCAAGAGGCGATAAAACAATTCACAGCACATTTCCCTCCAATGTGACCATCCCCCACCTAACCTGTGAGATTTTAACTCCTCTTTAGAAATAAGCATTTAAATTCAGCAGAGACCAGACTTCTCTTTTGCTGATCCCTCCTCCCGGCCGAGAAAAGGGGTACAAACCTCTCCTGCAATCCTTGGGCATTTGGCAAAGCAGAATTCTCTTGGGAAGGTAGAAAAGAAGGAAGCCCTCTACAGCTACTCACTTTCTGGCTGATGTCTGGGATGCTCTTCAGACTGTCCATCTATAAATCAGGGATAAAGCGTTTTCCAGGAAGCATGCTTGTTTTTATTCTCATTTATCTTGCCTGACTGTTTCAGAAGACAGGCAGAAGGAGAAGAGGAAAGCTGTACAATCAACGGCAGCTGCTCCAGCGCCTCATCAATACAAGCCTAATGGAGAATAAGCATCCTGTCCTTCATTCTGTCAGAGTCTTCACTGTGTCATCAAAGCCCCTGCCTTTTAAACACGCATCTCCAAGCTCTTCTCCTCAGAAACTTGTTTGCCTGCTGACTGACAGCCAAGGAACTCCAGGCACAAAAGAACTTTATATTGAAGGTATTACTGCATACAAACTGCAAAGGAAACCCAACCAAAAGGAGTCTGAGGAGGAGTTTTCACGGGCAAGTAACCTCAAAAGGTCTATCTACTTCAGCATCCTGTTTTCAATAGCAACGTACTTCTGAAAAGCTCACAAGGAGGCCATGGAGCCAAAGGCAAGAACAAAATCCATGCAATACCTTTTATTATTAAGACCAGCCAAACTGACACAAATCACTGAGCAAGCTTTTGAGCTCACCAGAGCTCTTCATCAGGCTGAATGATACGAAAAACTAAAAAGACAGAGGGGTGGGAAGCAGGTGCTCTAACCTGATCTTGCTGGGACTCTCTGGAGTGCCTGAAGGTATGTAGCTGAATTTTAGTGCTGATGTTAAGTTACAGTGCTTTCTGTGGGAAGAAGCTAGTCTACTCACTGAAAATTTACAAGCCAGTAAAGGTCAAGCTAAAGACAGCAAAGGTCAATTCAAATTCCTCTCAAATGCCAAATGAGAAACACTGTTCCCTCGGAGCCTCAGAGCTAAAGGAAGTGCCTGATGCATTGCCTCTGAACATGGAGCGTTTCATCTAGCTATCTCAGAGTTGACAGGAATCAAACCTGTCAACCATGAATGGTATCCAGTTCCCTTAAAAAAAACATCTAACCTAGAGGTAGGCATTACATCTTACTGAACACAATACCACAGGAATAATGTACTGTGGGAAGAACATTTCCTTTTGTCCATCCTGAACCTGCTACCAGGCAGTTTCATTGGCAGATCAGCACCAAATTATAGGACTTCAGAAGAGCTAGAGAGTTTCATGAACTTTCTCCTGGCAGTCCCTACCTCTTAGTCATCTTTTTTGCTAAACTAAACATCAGACAACATTTCCCTGTGCTCAGAGCACACCAGTCCATCATCAAACGTGACCAGCTCTCCTGTATATGAATTAATTCATAATTTTCCCAAGTTTGTTTATTTATTTATTTATTTATTATTAAATTTATACCCCGCCCTTCCCCATAGGGCTCAGGGCGGCTAACAAGGCAAGAAAAGGCTTGCTAATAAAACATCAATACACTAATACAGTTAAAACACCATGTACAATTTAAAACCAATAAAACAATTAAAGTGCTCAGTAACCACAATCCTTCCAGAATCTCAGAAACTCAACCCTAACACAACCCCAACATTCCCAGTAGGCATTGATTAGATGTTAACAGTAGTTTTACCCGGCCTTCTAGCCCTAACCTCCCCCAAGATGGTATATAGCCGGGGGGGGGCAGTGGCGGCCCCTTAACCAAAGGCCTGGTGGAAGAGCTCCATCTTGCAGGCCCTGCGGAACTGCACTAGGTCCCGCAGGGCCCGGATCTCCTCCGGGAGCTCGTTCCACCAGGTGGGGGCCGCCACTGAGAAGGCCCTAGCCCAGGGGTGGCGAACAAGTTCGACAAAAAGAGCCAAAATTTTAAACTGTGAGAGTCAGAGAGCCACACCACGCAGTGACCTGCCAAAACAGACAAACACTCACACAAAAGCATACTTTTAACAATAATATATTAAACACATAATATAACATGCTCAGTCAGGTGTTTTTTGTTACCTTGTTGGAGCCTTGCAGAGAGGAAACGGAGCAGCCCC
>NW_015159711.1:2345120-2345294 GCF_001447785.1 Gekko japonicus
GGACTCGCTTTAATGAGCCAGGAGGGACACGGATCAAGGTCGCATGTGGTTGGACGCACAGAAACGAGCAATCTGTCCACTTCGTCCAGACTGAGTAGATTGAAACGTTCTAAACCCGGCCCCGAAGACGTGCAAGGGGCCTCAAGTTCACTCACTGTCTCAATTGTGGCGGGG
>NW_015159711.1:2345412-2354695 GCF_001447785.1 Gekko japonicus
ATTCCTTAACTTTTTGCTCGCCCTGAGGCAAGGTTGTCAAATTCCGAATTACTCTAAATAATTGGGCTGGGTGCGAGCTCGCAGACGCAATCTCAGCCGCATAGAAATCCTTCTTAGCGGCCTTGACTGCCATCTCATAGGCTTTCATAAACGTCCTATAAGATGTTCTCGAGGCCTCGTCGCGAGCGCGGCGCCACCGTCTCTCTAATCGTCTAAGTTCTCGTTTCAGCGCCCGCAACCCCTGGGTATACCAGGGGGCGTGCCTACCGCGAGTACAGAGAGGACGCCTGGGAGCGATCTCGTTGATGGCAGCGGAGAGCCGGGAGTTCCAGTCCTCCACCATCTCATCCAACGAGTCGCCAGGGGGCCTAGGATCCCGCAAAGCCCTCATCTGGGTCCATCAGGCTCCGCGGGCAAGCAAAAATACGCTCACCGCCCAAACAAGTTGAAACGTCATTCCCCTTAACAATAGCATGCAGCTTTTTGGCTCATTTGACTCCATCTAGAATTTCATTTTAGTCCTCTGGGGAGTTTTCTAACTGGAGCAAATTGGCATCCAGGGCAAACACTGCCTATTCATTTGCCACTGCAAGGCTACAAATATATTATATGTCGACACTGATCTAGCCATCAGCCCCTTCCAATGGGCAGCCCCATTATTACTTGGGTGTTCCAGCTCCCACAGACAGACCTCACCAGAACATTTCTCACCAACAAGTTTTACGTAACTTGAGAGTTTTCACACACACACACATCCCAGCAAGTATTGTAGTAAGTCTCCAGTAGCTTATATTTATATAGCAAGTTTTGCCCTGAACAATACCATGTTGCTTTACACAGAAGTTGCTTTTACTGGCATGCAACAGGGCTTCTTTGCAAACAAGACCTACCATGATGAGATCCACCATCTAACCAATAGGTCCCTGAACTTCAATAAGCAGCTGATACATCAAGTCTTCCAGGCTTCTCCAATGGGCTAGACAAAGCTCTGCCTGCGTCACTACTCTCCTTCCCTCTGCAACCTGCAGTTGCTACTGATACTCCAGCTGCCTTATACAGTCACCATGTATGGAAGTACAGTCATAGAGAAACCTTCACCTGTTCAACTGCTGAGATTAACCACTGGTTCAAGGAACAGAGCCTGTCTCCATGTTTAAAGCTGTCTCACTGCATCCATAGATGACACTCTGCTTTCAAGATGCACATGAGATTAGGAAATCAGAAATGAGCCTGTGCCTTGCTGGCAAAGAGTAAAAACCTTCATGTCTGGAGCTGGAGGCAGTCCACCTGTGAAGACAAACTGCCGGGGGCAGAGGAAAGCTATTGCCTTTAAGCCCTGCCTATAGACTTCTCAGAAGCATCCAGATGACCACTGTTGGAACCAGAGTACTGGACTACAAAAACTTCTTTTCTTAACCCACCATTCTCCCCTAGCAAGACACAGTACACGCTCCACAAACCACCATTTTTGAAGAGGTCCATCTGTATCCCCATACCACCAGCTTCTACTTCCGGGGAAGCTTCCATCAAAATACATCAAAAATTAGACATTAAAATCAATGCAGCATAAAAGTCACACCATTAAAAGCAGCAATAACAAAACTTGGCTAGAAATCTAATAAAATAAAATTAAAAGCAGCATACAAGCAAAATAGAAGCAATTTTTTAAAAAGATCAGCCAAAAACATATATGCAAGGGTGCTGAAATCAATTTCAGCTTGTCCCCACAGTCATCTGAAGACATAAGAAGCCCATATTTTATGGAAATCCGTTCTCATAACTGGGATATTCCCAGTACTTTGGTATTCACTCTGAAAGGTTGTCAGGCACCTCTGTTCCTTAAGTTCTTGCCCCACAGACTCTCAACAGACTCCACCATGGCAGGGAGGAAGTGACAATTATGGCAGGGAAAATGGAGAAATGTGAGACAATTGAGTCACAGACTGACTGCTCTGCAGAAGAAGCTGATTTTCAGGGGCATCTGAAGGAAAAGAAGAAAGTGACTTGGCTGACGGACGGGAGTCAACTTTGCACGGTACAGACAACAGAAAAAGAAGAGAGAATGATAGGAATCAAACAATGGTGCGCTGGGGAGTGCAGAATTCAGCTTTCAGAGAACCTTGTGGGTTTTTTTGAGGTGGGGGAGTGTTAAAGCTTTTTTCACAACCCCATGTTTGACAAAAGCAGCTTAGGAACAATCATATGGTTTCCCCTTCCACAATTCATTCTACTTTGCTAAAGATCACTTACAAGCCTGAATCGTGGAAAGAGAGAGTCAATTAGGCAAAGCTAAGCAAGTCTAGGCAGACATAAACAATTTTCCTAATTTACTCCGGCCACCAAAATTGGAAGTTACACTTTGCACGGAATGCATACAACTCAAGGCCGCCATGTCTTTAATCTGGCCCTGCAGCTGAGGGTGAAAAAAGGGAAACTAATGGCCTTTTCCCTCCTTCGGCGTTCAGCCAAATACCATCTGGTGCAAGGATAAAGGGAAGTGCTTGCTTTACCTGCAGACCATAAATCTTTACAAGTCAAAAAAAGCACTGCTCATAAAGCGCAGTATTAAATATTTCCCCGCTGCAGGGCTAAGCGCTCGTCTTTGGCCATTGTAATAAAAGTACAACATTGCCTCTTTAACTGCAGTCCAAAAACTGTCTCAGCAACACTAGAGGATGATTACAAAAGAACAAAAGAAGTGGAGTTTCTTTCCCTTTTGAAAAACTACTGTCTATTTCTAAAAGAATGATTTCTTGTTGGATAACTAACTGAAATAGATGCCTTTCGTGTTTATCAACAACACAGCAATTGGTTTTTACCCCAAATACAAAGCGAGGGATTAAAAGACCGGTCTTGCCTGTGGTTCAATGTCCAAGTTACTCTACCTACAGGCAGCCAATCTAAATGCAAATTGTGAGTAGAAGAGTTCAAAAAATGAATACTTTGGAAGATAGGGCTTGGAAAAATTAAAAGTGCAGACAAAGTAGTAGAGGAAATACTTGAAGACATAAACCCAGATAGGTTAAAAGACCTTGACTGGGCTGGATTAATCATGTTAAATGCCACAGAGAATGGGATTCCCCATTACTGCCCAATTACCAAGGAGTTAAGTCAGTGTGAAGAATGTTTCCCTGTTTGACCCTGATCTTGAAGGGTCCTTGCAAATCAGAACATCTGGGCCCACTTCACAAACAACTTTTCCCACTCATCGCCAACTCACAAGCTACTACAGACCAAACTGTACAAGATGCTATAATTCCAGGATAGCAAATCTGGAATTTCAATATGCCAGTAAAAAGGAGCTGTAACAGATGATAGATTAGGGAAGGAAAAGGTTTAATTCACCCCTCCCCCCTACACACACCCCATTTTCATATTTAAAAAACGGCACCCTCCTAGCTATCCTAACAAACACTTCCATACCATCACACTTGCTTACCAAGGCCAACAAATATCACCTCTGGGAGTTCCAGTCATGAAACTCCTGGATCACACACAGTTTGATCCTCAGTGACTTGCTCCAGACTGGACTGCTCTTGAAGGGACCATTCTCCACCCATGCTAAGGACATTAGTCCGATACCATTTAAGGATGGCAGTGGTAGTTCTCAACTTCATTCCCCCTAACTGCCTTTTTATATATTAGAAAAAAACATCTCTACATGCTGTTGTGGCAGAAGTAATCATGAAGTCAGGAAGCCATTATAGCTTCAATTGCAGTTTAACTAAAACTTGATGGAAACAGCTGAACTCTGGCAAAAATAATGATCAATGAGCTCTGCGATGTGTGGGAGGAAGCAAGACATGCCTCTCCTTTTGCCCGGTTATATGGCCACTGAATATTCATCAGGGGCTCACCATGCTTGCCAGAGCATGGAGGAATGCAGGTCATGGAAATCACGGTGAGTGAATTTGCAGACATGTTATTTGGCCCTTGACTTTCAAGGCACGGTGGGTGGCCAGGAGAACTATCCCAACCACTTTCTTTGGACTAAAAGACCCTAGAGAGGAAGTTTGACCCCACACCACCCTCTCAAGATGAGAACATAAAGCACCAGAGGGGTAGGGTGGAGTGAGCAGAAAGAGCAAGCAGACTGCAAACAGACTGGAGGGAGGTGAGGGTAAGTAACAAGGCCAATACGTAGGCAGACTTCCCAACAGTTATTTGCAGGACTATTATGTTACCAAAAAAATTCCAATAGTGAAATTGACTCCTGAAAATTAGATGTGGCCAAAGGCCATCTCCTCCCATCACCACCCTTCCACTTCTTAATGGCTCTACTCCATCCCAAACAGTCGGTTCCTCACTTGAAAGCCCTGGTTATCTGGCCTCTTTGCCGAGTCTGAGACTCAGTTATGCTGCCTCGAGAAATTATAAGGATTTGCTCACCCAGAGTTGCTTGAAAACAGCAGCAGATTCCTAGCTAGATCAACTTTTGCTTCTGAATGGTATTATTTACATGAAGTATTTATATCCTTCATCAGTGACGGTCCCAGGTTTTTTCGCCCACTAGGCAAAGATACATTATGGCGCCGCCGCGCCGCCGCGCCCCCCCCCCCGGGCAGGGCGGGGTGGGGATGGTAGAGGGCGAGCGGCACTTTCCCGTCATCCCGGGCTGTTCCCCATGCCCGTCCCCCCCCCGCCTCCTTCTCTCTCTGTCTGGGGGACTGCAAAGAGGGGAGTCTCTTGCTGGGGACGGAGCAAGCAGCCGGCAAGGGAGGCTTCCTGGGCAGGGCAAGGAGGGGACGAGGCCAGCCAGAATGGCGCCCTAGGCGACAGTCTAAAATTTAACAATAACGGGCCAGCCCTGTCCTTCATACATGGTATCAATTTAAGAAACAACAACCACATCACTAGAAGTTCAACAGCGGACCCTAAAGACATCAACACAATACACTCTGAAACAAGACCACCCTGCTCCTTTTTCTGATAAGGATGGTGCCCTCCTAATCCCGGCTGACACACCATTTCATCATGTTGGGGCAATAATTAAAGCAACTAATTAATGGTATGAGGAAGGTCACCCACTCCCATAAGATGTAAGAAAAAATAGGAGAACATCGTCAGTCCATGGACTCATCATATATTAAGGGAGAGTTAGGCATTCAGATATGTGGGACTCAGGTCAATTAAAAGGTTAGAAAACCAGCACCTTAAAGTGAACCGAAAGGCAGATGGGCAACTAATGAAGTTCTTTTAGAACTGGCATAATATGTTTCAATCAGCTTACCCTGAACAACAAGGAAGCAGACACATTTTACACCAAGTTTCAGAAGTCTTTAAGGACAGCGGCATATGAAGGGTGTTACGACAGTCCAACCTCTTTAAGTTGTAGCCGCATGGGTTACTGCGGCCAGATCAGCAGAATCCTGGAGGGGAGAGAGAGCTTAAGAACATAAGAACATAAGAGACGCCAATGTTGGATCAGGCCAAAGGCCCATCCCGTCCAACACTCTGTGTCACACAGTGGCCAGAAATACCAGTGCCATCAGGCAGAAAGGGACCCAAAGAAAGCACTTCCAGGCAACAGTGCCACCCTGTTTCTCTGAAACAAAGCTGGGCCTAAGGAGCCCTTCCAAGCTCTTTACATGATTTGCAAACAAAGTGAGCAGACCATCAGCCTTACCAACTGACAGACAGGACCAAACATGAAACTGCTATTTAAAAAGGGGGGAAAGAAGGGAAAACATTCGACTGCATAACTCTTGGACTGGCGAAGAATTTTCCCCATGGATGCCTTTAAATATCGTTCATGCTGAGTTTTATTAAACACCCTGATTCCATGCTGAAAAACACTTTTGAATCAGAAAATATAAAGGCATTTGCAACAAAATAGAAGGTTAAACAACAGGCAGACTTTTTCCCAAGCATCCAAATGCCACAGCCAACTAGAAACCAAGTTCCTGCACAAAAACCCCTTCATAGGATTGAGGGAGACCAGCTTTGCTTTGTTGGAGCTCAATCCATAGTGGCAGAAGTCAAAATCAAACACTCTTTGGGCATTTTCAATGCTATTTCCCGCAGCCAGAGAAAAATGACAATTCAGAAACCCAGAGAAGAAGGGAACTTTTGTCATCTTGTCATTTTTATTTCTACTAAACAACCACTATGACCTGGTTTAAAAGGCTTTCTCCAGACCAAGATCACACTCTTAGGTCACATTATAGAGTTCAGAGTAATCACCACTCCATGTATGTATTCATAATCAAGAATTATGATTCTCATAGCAGATATACAAATGCATAGGGTAAAAATGCAAAATAGTTCTTCAAGTTAACCAGCCTGCCATACAACCAGAAAGCCAATGGCCTGTTTCAGACATCATAATGCTGTGGTCTGCACAGATAACCTCTAGGTTTTACATGCTCTTTACCATTCCGTGGTTACCACTAACCATTGCTTGCCCTCACTCCAGATATAGCTATGCATAAACCGGTTTAGATGTGATAGTACAGCACAGTTATCACTGCACAGGAAAAGGAGGGAGGAATTCATGTTAATTGGAGGAGCAGCCATCTATGAGACACTCCCAGTTGTCAAAGCATAACATCTAAATCAGACCAGAGTGCGCTTTTCCTCTGGCAGAGTTCAACGTAACCTTAAATAAACGAGGCTTCCCCAAACCTTATGTTTACTCTGCCACAGGCCAATGGCTGGCCTGGTAATACAGAGGCTGCATTCAGATGTGATAATTAACGGTGGTAAATTTGAACCATGTTTTACTGTTCAACCAAAACTAACCAGGGTCTGCTCAGAAGTCCCGGTTTGCCTGCTGCCATGACAGCTGATTGCAGGAGAAGCAGCAAAAAGACTTTCACTGCTTTGCAGGCCTGACTTTTCACCCTGGGGGCAGGGAATAAGAGGAGATTCCTGCATTCAGACATAATGACTAGCCACAATTATTACAATCCAGCATTCACAATTCAGGATGCAATTAAGGTCATGAATCCTGGCTTATGGCCCTCTTACGAAGAGGGCAGGTCAGCATTCAGATGTCACACCAAACCAGTCTTTAATCAAGCTGTGGTTTAATCAGGACATCTGAAGGCAGCCAAGAGTTTCCTTAGAAGGAGGTTAGGGTTTCTTTTTGTTGTTGTTGCTGTTGCTTAAGTGGAAGCTGATTCCATCAGGAGCTGGGCCAATAGACCACAGATTGCATGGGTATATTGGCCTGAGGCTGGAAGCTGCATTAGATTCGTGTGTTCTAACCTTTATGGGGGGGGTTTCAGATTTTCTGCAAGAGAAGGATTCACCAGCTTTCAGGAATAAAGTAGTTATTACATTCTGGTCATGCAGGCTTCATCTGGTATAATAATCCAGGCCAGCAGCCAATAGCAAAGGTCAAGGGTGAAAAGTACTCAAGGAAGGAAGGCCATGCAGGTGCAACCAAGGAAGTTCAAATTTGCAGGTTGTTCAGCTTTAGGAAGAAAAGTCCAAGACTTGGGAGTGCAACAAGGAAACGATCTTATCCAGAAGTTTTGTGTAAGACTCCCACCAAAAATCAGACAACTAGGCTGAAACCAAGGCCTGAGAAACCTCTAAGGAGGACACAAGAGAGACATTTCTGCTGATTCCTAACCCTCTCATACCAGGCAAGTGGCCAAGATTACAACTCCCAAATCCCTCTATCGCTCACACACTTAGTTATTAGCCTACGGCAGGAATCAAAGCAAAAAACCTTTCCAGAATAGATTTAAAGCATATGAAACTTGGGGGGGGGGGGTGTACTCTAAAGTCAAAGATTAGAGGAAATTTTAAACACAATTTTTAGCCTCTTTTTAATGAACTTGCAAGAAAAATAAAATGAATAAAGAAATACTCCCCCCCACCATCGCATTTTCTCTCTCACTGGGGGGGGGGGAAGTGTTCACATTCTGTAATTCCCTTTAACTATCTTATGTCTTAGGAAAAAAACTGAAGTTCCTCAGGGATAAGATCAGTAATGGCAGGTGCTTAGAGACAGCCAGCCCAGCACCTCTGATCTCCCTCTGCAGTATCCAGCCACAGGGGTGTTTGGTGGTCGCACTCAAGGGTGAACGGGCCATTTACACAACTAGCAGCATAGACAGAGCTTTCCTATAATCTCAATGACACATTCAGTTGCTAGGCATTAAGTGTACAGCAATTAACCGCGGAAAAATATTAAGTATTGTGCACGCATGTGTGAACCGTACAGTGATATGTGAGCCGACAAGGAACCTGAGCATGTAAATGGACATTTTGAAGCCCTGTGCATGTTCGGCCCTGACCTGGATGGCTCAGGCTAGCCCGATCTTGTCAGATCTCCAAAGCTGAGCAAAGTCAGCCCTGGTTAGTACTTGGATGGGAGACCAAGAAAGTCCAGGGTTGCTATGTGGAGGCAGGAACCTCTGTTTTCCTCTTGCCTTAAAAACACTATGGGGTTGTTATAAATCAGCTGTGACCAATGCTCCCTCTAAGCTGTGGAATCTTGTGAGCAAAAATCCTACTTTGTGAGCTACTGGCATTGAAGTTGTGAGTGAGTGATTTGGCTACTGCATAAATTCGTTTGCTCTGGAGCCATCCTTCCTGAGCTAAGGCAAAAATCTGTGAGCTGGAAGCTAAAAAACTGTGAGCTAGCTCACACTAACTCAGCTTGGAGGGAACACTGGTGAGGAGCCAGTCTGTTACAGAAGAACCATGGCACAAGGACAACCAACTCCAAAAAGCTTTAGAGGGTCAGTCTGCAGAGCGTCCGTCTGCAGCTAGATTCAAGTCCAGTAGCACCTTAGAGACCAACAAGTTTTTCGGAGTATGAGCTTTCAAGAGACAAATGAAAGGGATAAAGAGAGCTTTGATTCTCCAAAGTTCATACCTCAAAAATCTTATTGGCCTCTAAGGCGCTACTGGATTTCAATCTAGCTGCTCCAAACAGCAGTGTTGTACTAATTTTAACCAGGTCATAACTTCACAGTATTCACAGATCTGTCACTGTTACAAGTTCAGAGCACACGTAGGAAAAGATCTCAAAGTCCTCCCCATTTCCCTGGCATTAGCAAGACTCGAGTATTTGCCTCATTTGGAGAAAACACGGTACATGTGTATTAGATCCAGCTTTTGCTCGGGTTGTGTATGTGTGTCCAAGGGTCTGTTCAAAAGCAAATGGCATTCAGTTTCACTTTAATAACATTTCTGCAGGCTAAATACAAGGGACAGGTCTGTGCTCTATATTGGTAACATTTGGATCTCAGGACTCCAGGCAAATCATTACCTTCCCAAAAGGATAAAGGAGAGAGGGGATACTCACTGCGGGGGGGGGGGGGGG
>NW_015159711.1:2355052-2391542 GCF_001447785.1 Gekko japonicus
GCACTTTTTCCAATGCTATAATATTCTTTTTGAGGTGTGGTGACCAGAACTGTACACAGTACTCCAAATGAGGACATACCATTGATTTATATAGGGGCATTATGATACTGGCTGATTTGTTTTCAATTCCCTTCCTAATAATCCCCAGCATAGCATTGGCCTTTTTTATTGCAGTCACACACTGTCTTGACATTTTCATTGAGTTATCTACTACAACTCCAAGATCTCTCTCTTGGTCAGTCTCTGCCAGTTCAGACCCCATCAACGTGTATTTATAGTTAGCATTCTTTGCTCCAATGTGCATCACTTTGCACTTGACCACACTGAACCCCATTTGCCATGTTGATGCCCACTTGCCCATCCTCGACAGATCCCTTTGAAGTGCCTCACAATCCTCCTTGGTTGTCACCACCTTGAACAACTTCATGTCATCTGCAAATTTATCCACTTCACTGCATACTCCCAACTCCAAATCATTAATAAACAAGTTAAAAAGCATCAGACCGAGTATTGATCCCTGCGGTACATCACTGCTTACCACCCTCCACTGAGAAAATTACCCATTTATACTCACTCTCTGTTTCCTATTAATCAGCCAGTTTTTGATCCACAAAATGACTTGTCCTTTTATCCCATGACTATTGAGCTTACTTAGGAGCCTTTGATGAGGAACTTTATCAAAAGCTTTCTGGAAGTCAAGGTAAACAACATCTATTGGGTCCCCCTTATCCACATGTCTGTTCACTCCCTCAAACAGGTTAGTGAGACAAGATCTTCCCTTACAGAACCCATGCTGAGTCTGCCTCAATAGTTTTTGTTCATCTATGTGCCTATTAATTCTCTCCTTAATAATAGTTTCCACCAACTTACCCGGTATCGAAGTCAGACTGACTGGCCTGTAATTTCCTGGATCTCCTCTGGAACCCTTTTTAAAAATGGGAGTGACATTAGCTACCTTCCAGTCCTCAGGAATGGAGGCAGATTTTAATGAAAGATTACATATTTTTGTCAGGAGATCCACAAGTTCACATCTGAGTTCTTTCAGAACTCTCAGATGTATGCCATCTGGGCCTGGTGATTTATCGGTTTTTAAGTTGTCTATCAGTCGTAGGACCTCCTCTCTCGACCCCTCAATCTGACTCAGGTCTCTCAACACCCCTCCCGAAATCAGCGGTTCTGGAGTGGGCAAGCACTTTTCATCTTTCACAGTGAAGACAAAGGCAAAAGGCCTACCCACAACAGCGAGTGGACATAAACACAGGAGAGGCCCTTCTCATCAGCATGCTAGAGATTCTTTTAAAAGGTAAGCAAATGTCTGACAGCATTCTCAGCGCAGCTGAGTAATCATGTGCTGGGTGCATCAATGCTCCTGTGGCATCAGGAGATAACGAGCGTACTTACTAACAGCAGCTGTTCCATGGGTAAATGGAACAGATCCCCCCCCCCTTTAAACAGTCCAAGGACCAGAAAGGTTCAGCCAAAGCACCAAGTGCAATTGAAGAGACAACATAGTTCAAGGAGGCTTTAATTCACTGGAAGTGGGGAGAGACCTTCCAAAAAGGAAGCCTTGGCATGGGCTTCTGGGAAGCCTAGCCTGCAACTGTGGGTAAACTCTACACACATCAAGAGCCAGTTTGGTATAGTGGTTAAGAGCAGCAGACTCTAATCTGGAGAACCAGGTCTGATTCCCCACTCCTCCACTTGCAGCCAGCTAGGTGACCTCGGGTCAGTCACAGTTCTCTCAGAGCTCTCTCAGCCCCACCTGCCTCACAGGGTGTCTGTTGTGGGGAGAGGATGGGAAGCAGATTTGTAAGCTGCTCTGAGACTCCAAGTGAAGGGTGGCGTATAAACTCTTATTCAAATTTACCAACTTGCCAAGAGGCAGTAGTTGCTTTAGTCCCAACGTAGAATGGTGCATCATTTTTTTAAAAAAATTATTATCAAATTTATACCCCGCCCTCCCCGCAAAGTACCTAATCATAGGTACTTGCTCACACATGTATGCACAGTTTTTCTGGAATTCTCTGCAACACGCTTCTCCAGCTCTGCCCCACCATTCATAGTGTGCAGTTTAACGATTTCTCAGACACTGCACTGCTTAACATTGCTAGGATTTACCTAAAGCACTACAGACCACACTTTGTTTTCTGTTTCTCTTCACAACCTCTTCCCCCCATCACATTTTGCTTTTTTTGTTTGCATTCAGGATGCCCCTTGCTATTCTTGTAAGGGCTGCACAATACTCAATCAACAGAAAGATGTCTGAAGAACAATTCGTTCAAAGGCTGCCGAGTTCAAGCTGAGAGTTAGCTGCTTAACTTATTTTAATTGCGGGATTTGCATCTCCCTGACGCAAACCAGCAAATTTTTAAGCATGCCTAGAAATTAATTTAGCCCAGCCTGTGCACTCACCTTTCTAAAGCAAGGGCTGGAAAAATCCAAGATAGCTCCCAAAATTGATGCTAATGTAGGAATAGTTTTCCCGTACCTGTCTAAAGTGATGCTGCAGCTTATAATAAAAATCAAGCAGAATGACACTAACACTGAAATCAATCAAATAGCAGCATCAAGAAGAAGAGATTGGATTTATACCCCACCCTTCACTACCCAAAGGAGTCTCAGAGCGGCTTACAAACCCCTTTCCCTTCCCCTCCCCACAACAGACACCCTGTGAGTTGGTGGGGCTGAGAGAGCTCTGACAGAAACTGCTCTTTTTCAAGAACAGCTGTGCCAGAACTATGGCTTGCCCAAGGTCATCCAACAGGTGCAAGTAGAGGAGTGGGTTCTCCCAGATTAGAGTCCGCGCACTTAACCACTACACCAAACTGCAAGAAACAGTTTTAATAACAAGTAAAACAACTGAAGATTAATAGGCACTATAAAATAATCTCAGTTTCAATTAGGGCCATCCAAACGTAAACAGAAGTCTTGGCCAAAAATGTTCTACCTGACCCACACGGCTTAAAAAGCTAAGCCATTGTACCAGCAAGGTGCCACCATGGAGAAGGCTCTGTCTCTGAGCACCACCACCCACAATTCAGAATGTGGGAGCACTCGGAGCAGAGCTTTGGATACTGATTTGTACACAACCCCACTAAGAAAAACATTGCTGAAAACCTTCTTTTGGCTTCTCTCAAGATTCCTGAGAAGTTTTGCCTGAGGAGGAAGCTAGGAGCTTTCAGTAGCAGCTCTTCCACTACGACAATTCTACCATAGTGCTGCTGCCAACAACTTGAATATCACCTGTGCTCCGTGATAAAAATCTGTGCACAAGCTGTACAGGAAGTGCTCCAAATCTAAGAGAATAAAAATGTTGAGTAACAAGTCAGTGAAAAACAAATCCTCGATTCTCAAAAAAAAGGGGGGGGCCCCAATCACATTCAGACATCTAACCTCACCAAGCAACTTCCTGTTGACATGTTAAAGCAGAGAGAGGCTGCCTGCAGCATGGGATGCTCATGCCGCAAGAAACCAAAATGGCAAGGAAAGAAAGCTAATTTTACTTTTTGTGGATACACGCAGGGATCAAGCAGCTGTGGTCAATTATTGCTAGGAAACAGATACAAAAAGGAATTAAGCAAAAAAGCACAAATGCTGAAGAACAGGAAATATTTAACCAGTGAAAGCTGAAAGCAAAGCCAATGGAACCTGAGCGGCGGGAGTGGAAAGGAGGCGAGAGGGGAGAGAAAGGGAGCAAGAAGAAACTATGGGAATGCAGCCAGAGTTTACCTAGCATAACAGCAAAAAAAAGCCTGAGGAAAACTAACTTGAATGTTTTCTCTGGCAGACACAAAGGGGAGACTTCTAAATACAGAAAACAAAGGGGGACCCACAAGGACAGGGTGCAGGGAAAAGAGGAGGAAGCTTCTTCCCTTTACCCTGTGAACCCCTCACATGGGAAACTGACGGACTTGTTTTATTTAATTTATAGACTGCCTTTCTCACTGAGACTTAGGCAGATTACAGAATAACAAACAATGCATTCATACACAGGAGACTGAAGGCACTTGGTATTTTTGGCCACTGTGTGACAGAGTGTTGGACTAGATGGGCCATTGGCCTGACCCAACATTGGCTTCTCTTATGTTCGTATGTTCTTATGAAACACCCAATGAATAATGCAACAGGATTAGGACTGCAGAATAAGAAGATGATGCAGATTACCGGGGAGGGGGGGAGAGACACCAATACAATCATTCAGCATAAAGTAGGGTTGCCAGGTCTCCCCTGGCCACCAGTGGGAGACAGGGGGTGGGTGGGTAGGGTTGCCAGATCAAGGCTGGGAAACTCCTGGAGATACGAGGATGGAGCCTGGGGAGGACAGGGAACTCAGTGCCATGGAATCCACCCTCCAAAGCATCCATTTTCTCCAGGGGAACTGATCTCTGTAGTCTGAAGATGAGGTATAATTCCGGGGGATCCCCAGGTCCTACCGGGAGACTGGCACCCCTGAGAATAAAACACCCAATGCGATGGGATTAGAAGACAATGTAATTAACAAACTTCCTAAAGCAGAGAGTGGAATTACAAAGGCAGTAAAATCAAAGCAGTAGACTACAATACTATTCTATTATAAAAGGCACCTTTTATGGCAATTCCCTACTACTACAGAATGCAACACTAGGCCACTCAGTGCCTTCTCTGAGTGAAAGGCCTCTAAGCCAGCACAATGTCCTGAGGCCTATTCAGAGCCCCTTTGCCTGCCTGGGGTCCATGGAACCCAGAGGGCTGGAGAACCAGAAAGAGGACAGCACAGTACCCTGCAAGCTACTAGGATGCAACACCAAGATTTCTTCTTAGTCCCTTTGACCAGTTCACAGGATGGGTTTGGGGCCAAAGAGCACAGCATGAAGTGGCTTCAACCCTCTTTTGCCTTGGACGCAGAAGGAACATTGCAAGCCTTGGGTACTCTCCTACTCCAGGAAGTTCTAGCAGGCCAACTTGCACACCCTATGTCAAACCTAAACTCATATCAGCGGCTTTTGCTGGGTGGAAGGAAAACAAGTGGTAGACCACTTGCTTTATTTCAAGGGCCAAAAACTCCCAGCCGCGCTGATGGAAAGTTACCCCATGCACTGCTCCTTTCCAGCCGGGTTATTCCCTGGGACCATGAGGGCAGGGCAAACACATGACCATTCCTTTCCTCCACTGCTTTGGGCGATGAAAAGGTCTTTCAGTTACACCTTCCTATATTTTGTTAGCAAGGGGTTGGGTCTCTGCTGTAGCTAGAACCCCCAACAGGCTCCCCCACCACCACCCCACATTGCCTAACATTCTTCATGCTCAGCAGGGAATTATAAATAAATAACAACTGAAACAACAGACACAAAGCAGCACCTCCAGCCAGCCACAATAAATTTAGCAGGAATCCATCAAATACCAGTAATAGCCATTTAAGAACATTAGCCCACAGAGCACTGGTCCAAGCATATTTGTGTACTTGTATTAATCATTCAGGGCAATGATAGACTTGCCTCTTGATGAACAAGATGGATTGCAGTCTTGGGGAAGGAGCCCCTGGGGACATGCTATATCGCTAGAAGCCCTGGGCTTGGGTCCAGCAATCTGTCAACAGAAGATGCTGGTGGATTTTCACTGCATTCCCCCACTCCCCCCAGCAGTCCCTGTTGGACATCCCCCCCCCAAAAAAAGATGTTTTTTAGGGGATCAGAACACATGTGGTCAAACAGCCATGCCGATTGTAAGGGGGGGATGCTGTCAGCAGGGGGGAAATCACTACTGTACCAAGCCCTAATTTTCTGCCCCTTCCCCCTCTTCAGTGCAGCCCAGCAACCCACAAGCTTGATGGGGAGAGGGGAACATAGGAAAAATCCATCAATACCTTTCACAGATGAATTGCTGGGTCCAACCCCCTCCCCCTTTAAACATTTTGTTTACCAATATTCAAATTGTGCATTAAAATTAATATAGTTACAGAACATAATATGACAAGGAGAAAAGAGGTGAAAAGCTAAGTAAAGAAACAAAGTTACAATCAGTGTTCCCTCTAAGCTGAGTTAGTGTGAGCTAGCTCACATTTTTTTACCCTCTGGCTCACTCATTTTTGTCTTAGCTCAGGAAGGCTAGCTCTAGATCAAACTAGTTTATGCAGTAGCCAAATCACTTGCTCACAACTTTAATGCTAGTAGCTCACAAAGTAGAATTTTTGCTCACAGGGCTCCTGAGCTTAGAGGGAACATTGGTTACAATTCATTTTTACAATTCCACAGAATGTAACATTTTTCTAGCTCTGGGCAGGTAGAAAGGCTAGTTCCCTTTTTCCCCAGGATGTCTCCGCAAGCTCACTGCTTAAGCACAACAAACCAGCACATCAGTTTCGCCAGTCATCTGCACCAGCAAAAGTCTCAACTGATGTTCTCTGAAATCCCAAAGGAGCACTTCCAATGCCAAATGGTTACTGGCCACCCAAAAAGGCCCAGGACATGCTGGATTGAACATCAGCTTTCTTTTTTGTAAACAAGCACAACAGAAGTCTTCATGGCTATCTCATCTCTGGGTTTTTATAAGTCCCATAATTCAAACCAACCCACGGATCTGGGCCTGCTTGTTTTCTTCTGTTGAAGGCACAATTGGAAAGAGCAGAATCTCTTAGCTCCAGGAAACTGGCAGCAAGCCCCCCTTTCCTTCAAGCCCAGAGACAATTTCACAAGCCCCACGCTACGAATATTTTCTGCCTGTCCTGAGAAATTATCCAAGTCGCAATAACAACAGGCCTCACTAATATACAAGCTGAACTGCTGGCAGAGATTGCTAAAGCTCTCTTATCCCAGTTGGAAAACTCTCCAGAAATTACCGTAGGTACAACCCAGAGGGGGTTGAGTTACTGGGTCATGGCTCATTGCTGATCTGCAGAGATAGAGAAGAGGGAGTAAAAGGCTCTTGGAAGCCTCTATAAACCACCAAGCGAAGAAGCTAAAGATAAAGACTACGCTGCTACAAGATGCACAGATTCCAAGATACAAGCACACCCCGTATTTTACCATTTATCCAATAAAGGCTATCCTAGGAAACTGTGAAGGAGGAACAGAAATAATTTGCAAGGGAGGGGAGAAGAAAAGGGGGGGGGGGTCCACAGTGGACATGCAAGGTGTAGTTTCCCAAGTTTATGCAGAAGCCTGTAGCCAGTAAACAGATCAAGCACAGAATCCTGAAATACAGGTGAACAGCAGGAAAGAGGAATATACAAAACACAAATGCCATTTTTATTATACCAATAGTTCATGCTGTGAATGTTTCAAGTTCAACAAGGCCTTTTTTTTTTTTTTTTTTTCAAAAACCAGCCTTCAATAGGCCTTCGCCCACTTCCTTCGGTGCACCAGGGTGGAAGCCTGCATGTTGTTGGAGCAAAACTCCAATTTTAAAGTTTTCGTTTTTGATCGAGACAGACTGAGGTACTGTTAGGACTGAAGGATTATTTCCCAGGACACATTTTATGTCTGAGGGAAGGGAGAGAGTACATAGTTTGCCATGTTTGGAAGTTGCTCCAGGACAATGCCGAGTTCTCAACATGCTGTATAAGCAAATAACTACACAGGAATGGGCTACACAGCCATTCCCCTCACCACCTGCATTAAGATGCTTATAGCTTGTTGAAGTCTTGGGATAACACTTTGTAATACCCACCCCCCAGTAGGCTTTTGAAATCTAAACATCTGGGTCACTGTCCACTGGGATTAAAAGATTATCTGCATTAATAAATAGGTAAAATTCTCTGATAGAAAGGAAAGTCTGGTGAAGCATACTCATCCGATAAAGAGTTCTGTGGGACCTAGAAGTTTGCATATTCCCCTCCACATAAGTCCCATTAAACAAGAACTGTTCAAGAAAAAATATTGCTTGCATCTTTTTACATCATAGCAGAGAATTACTGGACATTCTATCAAGCCACGTTTATCAACTTGAGTCACAAAGTACTGAACTGACAATTTAGACATTTGGGTTAGTGTCACAGGCAGAGATGGTGACTGGGAAAAGAAAGCAGATTTTAACACGCAAAATACACAGAGCCACTATAGGAAGGGCATACATGAAAAGTCTCAAGATCCAAAAAGTTACAAAAGAGCAAAAAAAAAAAAAAGAAGAAAGAAAAATCTAGTGGCACTTCTACAGTCTGCAATGACTTTTTGGGGGGAGTTGTCAAGTCACAGCTAACTTATACTGATCCCGTGGCATTTTCAAGGCACAAGACGTTCAAAGGTGGTTTGCCATAGTCTGCCTCTGTGTAGCAACCCTGGACTTCCTTGATGGCCTCCCATCCAAGGACTAACCAGGACTGACTCTGCTTTGTTTTCAAGATCTGATGAGGCCAGGCTAGCCTGGGCTATCCAGGTCAGGGCAATGCCTCTTATTAGCAAAGCTCAGTTCTGCAGGTGAGAATGTGCAAGCATGTGGGTGCTTTTTTCCCCATTAAAATACATGGCTTACTTCTTCCCCCACCTCTTAAAACAAAAGTAGCAACAGCTGAACCACAGCAGAGAACCCAAACAAAGGAAGCTCAAGCATAAAGTGAGAAAGCATGCAGTGATATAAACAAACATATTTGCACTTCAGGCTTACAGCACTTAGTCACAGCTAACAAGTAAAGACATAATGCCATTTGGAAGTCACACTAAAACCACCTTGCTGTTTTCCATTAAAAACCCTGCTTCCTTTGGAAACTGAATTGCAAAATGCCATGAACTAAGGACCATAATTCAAGCTGTACAAACCATGCAAAGTAATTATTAATCCAGTATGTGCAAAATGCCCATTAATTCCTCCAAAGAGATCAATCTTGAAAGGGTGTTCCTTCTACCCCATGGTGGGTTTTGGCCATAGGCAGAAGCACCAAAGGCCCAGCAGGAAGAAGACCTGTGTGCTGGATAGAGGTGGGCCAGCAGTTGCTCCTGGAGAGCAGATCTGTGAAACCCTATAACCTGCCCATGAAGAACCCGTTCTGCTGGACTAGCTTTGCTAGACAGGGAGGTTTTGAGGTGGAAGTACTTTCAAATGAGCACTGCCAACAAAGTTTCACTCCTTACAGCATCATAACTCACAGATTAGGAACACAGAAAAGTAGCATATACTTATTTTTCAGAGGAGTTTGGATCTTTGGAACTAAAGAGGATGTTTCTACTCCACAGCTTGCTTTTTTAATATCTGAATTCTCTTTAATCCCTGCAATAAAACTAAGGGACATAAAAGTCAAAAGGCAAGATGCCCCTCATCATATGGACACCAGTGGTATATCCAATAAAGGCTATCCTAGGAAACTGTGGAGGAGGAACAGAAAAGGAAGACTATGTCTCTTGAGTATGTGGGCCCCAACTGTTAAAGGCTTTGTAAATCAACACCAGCATCCAACTTTTCTCCACACTAGGAAAGAGTTCCAAGTTTACATCAGGGGTCTACTACACTGTAGATAAAGTCAACAAAACAATCACAAACGTGGTACACCATTTTTATAGTGTTTTGTTCAGGGAGTAAGACAGCAGAGTCCCTCTTCAGAAAACTGGAGTTTGCTGATAAAAATTTAGAGAGAGAAAGTAAACATTTGCAAGGCTATTTTTATAGACAACCACAAACTTTAACAGAAATTCATATGCTCATGTTAACTGGGACGGGGGGGGGGGCACTTTTGTAAAGATTCCACGCCTAGTTTCCCGGAGGTGATTTTAAACTCACCACAGAGATTCAGAAAAATGGCTATTTGATGTACAGAAGTGTGATGTACAGAAAATTGTTTCTTAGTTTTAATGAGTGAAAGGAGTTCGTTCTTCCTATATTGCAAGAAACTTGTTTTGCAGTGAAGATTTGCTGTTTTTATTTAATCTGGCTTTTGGGGTAACATCTAGAAAATGAATCAACACTATCCATTATGATGGAACTACAGAGCTCATCTAATTCTGCTGTAAAGCCCCCAGCTATTGCCACTTCCCGTGACATAAGTTAATTAGATGTCGTGTGAAGATTCATTTTTATCCCTTCCGAATCGACTGCCAATCAGTCTCGCTGAGCAACCCCAAATTCCAATGTTCTGAAGAGCAGGAAAACATTTTTCATAAAACCTCCAGCATGTTCCCCTCTCCCATCTGTCTTCTCTCCAAATGTTTTATCTTGTCCACATGAAGAAGGTACTCAAATCCCTTGATCGTTTTGGTTGACTTTTTCTGCAAATGTTGTAGTGACCAGAACTGCATAAAGTATCCCAAGTTTCAGAGGATAGCCTTGTGGGTCTGCAGTACAACAGAGTTAGATTCGAGTCCAGTAGCACCTTAACAAGAGTTCAAGGGTATATAAGCTTTCAGGAGTCAAAGCTCCCTCTGTTAAACAGGAGTAGGAATGGAGATCTCTGGGTCTACTCATCCCGGTCAGAAGGGGGAAGAGGTGTTGTAAAGATAAACGATGCTCATAAAGGATGCAAAGGTACAATGGTATTATAATCAGCTTGATTGGAGCTGAGGGGAAATGCCTGAGGGCAGAAAATTAACATCTGTAGTGAGATTAGAATCCCAAGTCCCTATTTAGCCCTGGGGGGTGCATTGTTCTGAACCTGTGAATTAACTCAAATTCAGCAATCTCCTGTTGTAATTTCCCTTTGAAGTTTTTTTTTGTTTGAGGATTGTTGCTCAACAACAGAACACTACTGGTGGTCACATACCCTTCTCAACTGCTGGACATTCTCTGCACTCACAGGCACTGGGAGGCAAACCTTTTCTCACCGACAGACAGGCTCCTAAACTTAAACAACTGCTCACCCACAGCAGTACCCTTCCTAACATGGACGAGGAATCTGGGACCAGGGCCAACACAATAACCAGACCTAACAGTGCCAGCCGTATCATCTCAGGTTCATTCACTTGTTCATTTCCCAACGTTATACATGCCATCAATCAATCAATCGCTAGCTTTATTGTATTAGCTCACAGCCTCAGCAATTAAAGCCAAATACATGCCATCGGATGTCAGCAATGCCCTTCCACTCTCTACATCCGACAAACAGGTCAGGTCCTACACGAAAGAACAAATGGATTAAAAACAACACAACACTAAAAAACCAGCGGAAGAAAATTTTTATCTTCTAGGTCATTCCATTGCTATCCTAAAACTGGCAGACCTCAAACAGAAAAACCTCAAAGGGAAATTACAATCTGAGATGGCTGAATTTGAGTTAATTTGCAAATTCAGAACAATGGACAACCCCCCCCCCCAGCTGAATAGGGACACAGGATTCTTATCTTACTGCAGATACTAACTTTCTGCCCCCAAGCATTTCCCCTCTGCTCTAAGCACCCTGATCACAATGCGCATTGTACCTCTGCATCCTTTACAAGCATTCTTTGCAATACCCCTCCCACCTTCTGACTGTGATAAAAAGACTTTGGAATCTCCATTCCTATTCCTGTCTGACAAAGGGAGCTTTGACTCTTGAAACCTTATACCGTGAAACTCTTGTTGGTCTCTAAGATGTTACTGGACTCAAATCTAAGCATTCCAACTGCAGCTTTACCATACATTTATATAAAAATACTGCAATTCGGGCTCCTTTATTTTCAGCCCTTCTCCTATTCATCCTTAACATTATTTTTTTCCCCTACAGCTGCTGCTATACACTATCAGCCATGACCCCAAAATCTCTTTCCTGATAGGTTACCAGTCATTCAGGTCAGAGATACATACAGGACAGAAAATGTTCCATTTCTAAAAAAGGATTGTTTTACAAAATTACTTCATAACTTCATGAATGCATACAGCACCAATCAAAATGGGCAGTTACAAACTTTTTTAGTTCACTGCTGCGAATAGTTTCTTAGGAGTAAGCACCATTGCATAAAGCAAGTTACTTCTAATAATTTAAGTTTTTATTATTTTAACAACAATATAACTGGTTAACAACAAGTGCATAGGAAAAGTGCAAACATGAAATATAAATCAACTGTATAACAAATGGAGTGTATGATTAGATATGAGCTTTGTGCATAAGTCTGTCACAGGAGTCTGTAATTGTGTTAAGCAAGTTACTTCTGAGCAATGCTCTCTCTAAACTGTGGAGTCTTGTGAGCAAAAATTCTACTTTGTGAGCTACTGGCATTAAAGTTGTGAGCGAGCGATTTGGTGACTGCATAAATTAGTTTGCTCTGGAGCCATCCTTCCTGAGCTAAGACAAAACTATATATATTATATAATTATAATTATATTATATAATTATAATTATACATTATATATTATATAATACAATTATACATTATATAATACAATCTCTCTCTCTCACACACACACATATACAGACTTCAACCACACTAACACTGCAATCCTAAACAGAGATAAATCCTTCTGAGTCCTCTGAAGTCAAGAGCATAACTCTGTTTAGGATTGAAATGCAAATAAGCTATTTGACTGGTGTGTGGAAATCAGTATCTCAATTTTGTTATTGGGGGGAAATTAGATATTGATATAGCATATAAAATGAACATGGGATTTTTTTGTGTTTTGTTTTTTGTCCACAAGAACATACATACATATTAATTCACACCCCAGTTGGTTTGGAGCAGGGAGAAAACTTTCCTTATAAAAATGTTCAGGAAAAACCCCATAACCAGGCAGGAATCTCAACTGAAATCAGACAGACAGAAGCCTCAAGTTGTTGCTATCCACTACATCACACTACCTCTAGCTACAAGCCTAGTCCAAATAGCACCCCAATAACAATATGCCATGCAAAATGAAAGAATCAAAAACAAGAATGAAATTTATGTAATCACTCTTATAGGAAGGATCAACCAAACTGTCATAAAACATTGTGCACGTTTCCCCAGCTCTTCATCAGGTTGGAAGTTACAAACATTAAAAAGATGGAAGGGTAGCAAGAAGATTTTTCAAGCTATCGTGTTGGATCCTTAATTGTTTTTGCTTGCTTAACTGCCCTGTGTTTTCACATTCAGCTCCCTGTGTTAGCCACTTCTAGAATTTATCTGCATGTAACTATTTCCACGCTGCTCCATAAGTACCTGTCACCCCTGACAGATACTGCACGTTGCGGACTTTCCCCAGCACTGTTTAAAAGGAAACGTACCTGCAACTCAATAAGATGAGAGCAACTACTCCATTATTCCAAAATGTGTTTAATGTGCTCCTGTTATCTTTAATTCTTCTTACCTGATTACCCAGCAATGCTCTTTAGTCCACATATATCTAAGGCCTCAATCAAACACCTTTTGTAACAAGAAGTGGAATTTAAAAACCAATTCGACAAATAAATACAGGGCTGTTTTGCTGGAGGATGGGGCTGACAGAACAAGCTTCAGTGGAATTTAAACCTAACTAAAAACAGCTGCATTTTTAAAAGTATAAGTGAGGACTCAGGAGAAACTAGAGGTAAGCGTGTTATCCATCCCCTGCCTTTGCTTCCTTCCACCCTCTCCCCCTTCCCCATCAGTCTTCCCCCCCCTTCTCTCTCACCCCCTTACCTTGAGCTGCTGGGACTGCCAAGATCATGCTTGTAACAGAATTTAAGCACATAAAGACACCGAACAGTCATCAAAAGAAAAAAGCCCTCTTTGTAAAGTTTATCCCGGACTTCCTCCAAAGAGCTCGGGATATCATACACGGTTCTCACCCTCTCTGTTTTATCCTAACAGACCAATGAAACAAGTTAGCCTGAGAGACACGCCCAAGGCTCAGTGAGCTTTATGGCCAAGCTGGGATTTGAACCCAGGTCTCCCTGTTCCTAGAGCAACATCCTAACCACTACACCCGATTGGGATCTCAAAAAGATTCATATATTGACCTTATTCCTAGAAAACAGTCCTTCTTTCCTTCCTTTGCTTATTGTATATATTATACTGTTGCATTGTTTCTCTAATTTTGTAATCCAGTTTTGTGGCACTGTTGTGCGCTAAACTAAGCAGGGAAGTCCCTGGTTAATTCTTGAATGGGAGACACCTTGGAAGTCCAGGATCACTATGAAGAGGAGGGTGATGGCAGACTACCTCTGTTTGTTTCTTGCCTTGAGAATTCTGCAGGGTTGCCGTTAAGTCAGCTGCAAATTGATGCACTCTCCACCACCACAGACAACAGGGAATGGAAAGAGGTGGCAAATCCGGCTTGTGGAGGGAATGCTTTTCCGACCTTGTGTATGGCAAGTCACTCAGATCTTGTGAGTTGGTTTATCAGCAGCCAGCAGAGGGTGCACTAAACTGAGCAGCTGTAGCATGGAGGTTACTTAACACCCCCACCTCTGCTAACTAAAATGATTGTTTGGGAGGGGAAATCAAAGATACTGGAACTAGTAAAGGGGGGAGGAATCATTATCTATAAAATTATAAAATTATAGCAATCTGAAGCCATTTCAAATATTGGCCTCCAACCACTCATTTTCCATTCAAACACTCAGTCAAGCCACGAAGCCACTCTTACCGGGAGAAGAGTTCAATTAGCAAGAATTTCTCAAAGATAGGATTTCAGTTTGTGCTTCGGAAACAAGAGCCCTCCTCTGCTTTGTAATAACATCAACTGACAGCAGCCAAGATTTCTTGCTCCCACATCACCTGCAGAATGATGAGCTGTAATATGGTAATATGCCTCTCTACCCCACAGCCTTAACAAAAGCCTAGCACCCCCACCCCACCCCCTGGGCCCACTCTCCAGACAACCTGAGTCATCTGCCTGACAAACACTGCCATGGAGCTGTGCTGCAGCAGCCAAATTTGGCTCCAGGAAATTCAAAAACAAAACATTTCCACACGCAGTTAATATTCCATATTTACCCAAAAGGAAGACAACCCTGAATGTGGGGCTGGCGATCCCCATAAAAAGGATTATATGCAAAAGGGGTGGTGGTGGTTGTTACTGTAATTTTTAGACAAATTTAGGAGAGCTGCCTCTTTTTCTGGAAAGCACATGTCAGGGGGGAAACCCTAGTCTCCTTTTCAGGCAAATAAGGTACAATGTCATGTTGGATGATTATCCCCTACTTTTTCTGGCAACACCAGATAGTGCTGAAGAAATCAGAATTATGGCTGGGCCTTGCACAATTAAGTTTTGAGATGACAAAGCAGGTCATAGTAAGACTTCCACATGAAGCTACTGTTTGTACAGACCAATGCCTTCATGTATCTGCTTTACACCCACAGCTACTGTGACTTCTGCGTGCCAGTTTTTTGCATCACTGAACATCTCAGAAGCCACGTGGCTTAACAATATGGTGCCTCTATGCAAGCACAGCCCTGTCCCAAACTCTATAGCAGCAGCACACATGCTGTGGCGCTTGTGTTATCACCTCACAAAGCATGAACCAACAGTCAGAGGATTCCACCACCCTGTGTGATATCAGAAAAGTGTTTCTTTCCACAAACCACACTGACTACCTCTCCCTTTCCTGCTCCCTGGCTCTCCCCATCCAGCCCCTGGGGAAAGAGGGACCTATATTCTTGAGTTTGGTCATTCCACGAAGTATCACACACACAATGATAAATTTGTAGGTCCGAAATAGTTAAGGTGTAAGACATAGTTAAAGTATAAGAACTAGTTAAGGTGTAAGGCATAGTTAAGGTATAAGAACTAGTTACGGTGTAAGACAAAATGTTTCTAAAGAGTCTGTAGGGGCAACTTCATGTTGTTGCTGTTTTAATGCTTTTTAGAAGGTAGCTCGAGAAGAAGCCTAAAACTCAAAACATACCTGAAAGACAGGTTGCTTACCTGTAACTGGTGATCTTCGAGTGGTCATCTGTGCATTCACACCCTTGGGAATACTCTGCGCCTGCGCTGACCTTCTCGGTACCGATAGCTAGCAAAAGGGATTTTCGCGCCTCTCCCAGGTCACGTGCCGGCTCCACTGCGCATGACCAAGGAGGGGCACGCAGATCCCGCCAGTTCCTTCTGACCGCCGCCCAACAGCCTTCAAAGAAACAAGATGAAGGGCCGAGAGCAGAGGGGAAGGAGGGCGGGTGGTGTGAATGCACAGATGACCACTCGAAGATCACCAGTTACAGGTAAGCAACCTGTCTATCTTCTTCGTGGTCTCTGTGCATCACACCCTTGGGAGAATAGCAAGCAATAACTCTTACCTGGAGGAGGGGCCGAGGCCCTACACCTGCGCCGTCTGCAAGATAGACCGACCCAACGCCACACGACGAGTAGACCGGACATCAAGGGCATAATGCTTCACGAAGGTGAGCGGAGTAGCCCAAGTCGCAGCGTTGCAGATGTCCTCCAATGGCATCCCTCTCAGGAAAGCTGTGGAAGCCGCCACCGCCCTTGTAGAGTGGGCGCGAAGTTGACCTGGAAGAGGTCTCTTAGCCAAAGCGTAACATAGCTTGATTACTTCCACAATCCACCTGGACAGCGTCTGGGAAGAGATCTTCTTCCCTAGGGAGGGCATACTGTGAGCAACAAACAAGGCTGGAGACTGACGAAAAGACTTGGTCCTGCCCAAATAGAACAGCAACGCCCTCTTAACATCCAGAGAGTGCAATTTCCGTTCCTCTTCATTGGCAGGAGACGGGAAAAATGACGGCAAAACTATATCTGAACGTAGATGAAACTCCGAAACGACTTTCGGTAAGAAGGAGATGTCCAAAGACAACGACACCCCATGAGGGGAAAAAATCAAGTATGGTGGATCACACCTTAAAGCAGACAACTCACTGACTCGACGAGCAGAAGTAATGGCCACCAGAAACGCAGTCTTGAGCGATAACAACTTTAGAGAGCAAGTGGCCAGTGGTTCGAAGGGTTTTCCCATCAAAAACCGCAAAACTAAAGCCAAATCCCAGGCCGGAGTCGGAGAACGACGGGGAGGGTACAGGCGAATAAGACCTTTACAAAACTGTTTCGTCTGAGGATGCGAGAAAACTGAAAACCCATCAATAGATGGATGAAAAGCTGACACCGCAGCTAAATACACCTTAACTGAAGAAAAACTGAGTCCCAAGTCCATTCTGGACAAAATAAACGCAAAAATAGACCTCAAATCCACTGGCGGAGGAGGTAAATTGGAAGAACTCAAGTACTGTAGGAATAAATCCCACTTCTTTGCGTAAGACGTCCTAGTAGACAGTTTACGACAATTCAACAGGACCTCATTGATACGGTCATCCATCACTGAAAGCGTATTTCCCATAGAGTCAACTTGAGACTCAGAGGATCGTAGTGAAGGACCTGGCCTTCCTGAGCTTGGAGGAGATCCAACTCCTGCGGGAAGTGTACGAAGGATCCCTTGGCTAACCGCAGCAGTGTCGGAAACCACACCTGCCGAGGCCACCAGGGGGCTACCAGGAGACAATGGGGCTTGTCCTGTTGTATTTTCACAAGCACCCTGTGGAGCAGCGGAATCGGAGGAAATAGGTATAGAAAGTCGTGAGCCCACGACATCAACAGACCGTCCCCCATTGACAGAGGGTCCAACCCCGCTCTGGAGCAAAACCTGGGACACTTCTTGTTCAATCGAGTTGCAAAAACATCGATGTGGGGATGTCCCAGATGTTGAAAAAGAGGAAGGAGATACTTTGAGTTCAACTCCCATTCGTGGTCCGATGCTCCCCCTCTGCTCAGGAAATCCGCTTGTTGGTTCAAAGTTCCTGGCAGATGGGCAGCTTGGAGAGTGATGTTCCAATGAAGGCACTCTTCCCATATGTCCATAGCTAGCCTGCAAAGGGACCTGGACACGGTCCCGCCCTGGCGATTGATATAAGCCATCGCAGTTGTGTTGTCCGTAAAAATCAACACAGCTTTTCCTACAACCTGTCTGAGTAAGGATCTGAGGGCAAATTTTACGGCCAGCAGTTCCAGATAGTTGATATGATGACTCTTCCAAAGGGGTTGCCATGGAGCACCCACACAAGTGTCGTCTGTATGAGCACCCCAACCCCACAGGGAGGCATCTGTGGTGATGGACATTACGGGAACGATCGGTTGGAACGGTGCACCCGCCAACAGATTGGTGTCCACGAGCCACCACTGCAGGGAGACGAGGACCTGCGGAGGCACTACCAGTTGAAGGCTCGGAGGATGGATGGAAGGGCGAAATTTCTTTAGAAACCACAGCTGCAACGGGCGCATGCGAAGGCGTGCATATTCGATCACGGAAGTGGTGGCTGCCATGAGACCCAAGATCCGCTGAATGTGGACCGCTGATGTCACGTTGGACTGGAACAAACGTTGAATTTCCAGACGAATGGTATCTGCCCGTTGGCGAGGAAGGTACGCCCGAGTGGCTAGGGAGTCTATGACAGCTCCTATGAACTGCACGCGAGTTGCAGGTTGCAGCATGGATTTCTGTAAATTCACCAGAATTCCAAGGGAGGATAGGACCGACAATGTGATGGTGATGTGCTGAAGGAGACATTCTCTTGAATCTGCCACCATCAACCAGTCGTCTATATACGGAAAGATCTGAATGCCCTGAAGGCGAAGATGAGCGACGACAACCACCATTACCTTCGTAAAAACCCTGGGGGCGGTAGAGAGCCCGAATGGAAGGGCTTTGAATTGGTAATGGTCCTCCCCGACTGCGAATCTGAGGAACTTTCTGTGACGAGGATGGATGGAGACGTGAAAATAAGCGTCTTTGAGATCTAAAGTGACCATCCAAGTCCCTGGAGACAGGAGTGGTAAAATGCTTTGCAACGTGGTCATGCGAAACTTTCTGTAAATGATGAACCGATTGAGAAAACGAAGGTCCATGATTGGACGAAGTCCTCCGTCCTTCTTGGGGACCGTGAAATATTTGGAATAAATCCCGCGGCAACAATCCGCCATCGGGACTTTCTCTATAGCGTTTTTTTGTGTCAGCGATTGTACCTCCTGTAGCAGGGCAGGAGACGCCGGGGTTCTGATAAAACGGGAGATTTTGGGAGTCAGAGAAAACTCTATGAGATAGCCATCTCTTATTATAGAGTGCACCCATTTGTCCGTAGAAATGGCGAGCCATGCGTGCAGGAAGGGTGCAAGGCGAGTCTGAGCAGTAAGGTTGAAGTCAAAGTCCCTGTTTGGGATTCTTAGGGAATTTCGACTTATAGGCACCGGACGATTGTCCCTTATTTTTCGGGGGAAAAGACCGTGACTGAGAGGGAGGTCTTTGCCATTGATCCGTAGGTGATTTGTTGTACGGTTGCCTGGTCGACCAAGGTTGCCTAGGCCACTGCTTGGATTTCGAGTATTTGGTCGTGGGGGAGATCCCCAAACTCTTGGACGTCTTGATACTCTTATCCATTTCCTGCAGAACCGTGTCAGTGGTGGAGCTAAACAATCCAGAACCTTCAAAGGGAAGGTCTTCCACCGAGGATCTGGTGTCATATGGCAATGATGAAGAGCGGAGCCAGGCATGTCTGCGTAACGCTACAGAGGTTGCTAGAGTCTTACTAGCGGATTCCAGGGAATGCTTGGCAGCACTAATTTGGTGTCTAGCCAAGACCATCCCTTCATTCTGAATCCTTTTAATCTGAGGTTGGCACTCTTTGGGCACGTGCGGGAGGAAATCATTCAAACGCTTCCATAAATTGAATTGATAACGGCCCATGCAGGCGGCATAGTTCGCCGTTTTAATGCCCATTGCACCGACAGTGTAGAATTTTCTACCAACCGAATCCAACTTTTTTCCTTCTTTGTCTGATGGAGTAGAGTGGCTCGCTTTTCCTTTCGTGGACGAGGAAACGACCAAAGAATTGGGCTTAGGATGTGTGTATAAAAACTCAGCCCCTGATTCCTGGACCTTGTACATGTGATCCAGACGCTTATTAGAGACATTAATGGAGGCTGGACGAGTCCAAAAGTCCTTGGTAGTTTGCAAGAGAACTTTTGTCATTGGTAGAGCCACGGAGGGCGAAGTGTTAGAGTGCATAATGTCAAAAACGTTATCATCCACAAAACTGGCAACGAGAGTAGGAGTCATAGATAGATCTAATGCCATGCGTTGAATAAAATCTCCATAAGACTTAACATCCTCTGATGGAGAAATAGGTAAATCCGCTTCCACATCTTGCGAGGTGGGCTGTGCATCTACATCCTCGATATGTTCAGAAAAGCCATCTGAATCGGAGGATACATTGGATGGTTCTGGAGATGATTCGAGTAATTCAGGTTGAGACGGTGCCGGTGTGTTAATCGGGGGCACAACCGGGTCTGGTGGATGCGTCGGTATCGACTGCTTCGATACCGATGGTCGATCTTGAAAGCGCGAAATGCGGGATGACACCGACTGACGATCCCATTCAGGTGGGGGTGGTATCGGGAGTGCCCAAGGGTATGGGTATCGATTCCCGTACAAATAATGCCATTGCCTCTCATCCCAAGTCAGGGGAGGAGAAGTTGGTCGGTGCCGATCCTCGACTCCACGTTCTGGGGAGGCATGAGAGGATTGACGGCTCGACATATCAGATTGCGACTGATTTGTCTGTTGAGTAAGGTCGATGTCGAGATCCGAACCGATCGGGTGAGGTTCTTGCGTGGGATCTCGACCCTGACTAGCCGAAACCTTATGGACTTTGGGTTTGTCCGTTTTAGGTTTCTTCGACTGCTGTGAGTCTTTGCCCTGCTTCCGGATCTTGGAAGGTACGGGGTGGTCCTTTATCGGCGTCGATCGTTTCGGTGTCTTGCACCGTTTGAAACAACCCCACCGCGGGGCCATAGGCCAGCGGAGGGGAAACGAGAAAAACACAAAACAACACCCGGAGAAAAATGCTAACTACAAAAATAAAGAAAAAGAAAGTAACTAAACGCAGGTTTAGCAAAAGTTTGTACTTAACAGACCGAAGCAGAAGGCGTCCTACCAGCGCGGCGGTCAGAAGAGAACTGGCGGGATCTGCGTGCCCCTCCTTGGTCATGCGCAGTGGAGCCGGCGCGTGACCTGGGAGAGGCGCGAAAATCCCTTTTGCTAGCTATCGGTACCGAGAAGGTCAGCGCAGGCGCAGAGTATTCCCAAGGGTGTGATGCACAGAGACCACGAAGAAGATCTAGGGGTTCCTAACTATTACTACAGTCAAGGCATAACCAATTCTAACTATTGGGAAAAGTGAGGACCACAATGCTATTAAGTTCAGCATTCAGATCAATGGAAAGTTACTCCTAAAGTCCAAGATGGTAACACTTGATTTCAAAAGGGAACTTTACAAAAATGAGGGGAATAGTAAAGGGAAAACGCAAGAGAATCAAACTCCTAGAGAATGCTTGGAAGCTATTTAAAACCACACTAACTTAATTCCAAATTAAATATATTCCACAGGTGATGAAAGGCACTACCAAGTCTGAAAGAAGGCCTGTGTGGGTAAGAACACAAGTCAAGGAAGCAACAAAATGTAAAGAGGCTTTAGGGGGAAAAAAGTGGAAGGCCTGACCCACTGAACTGACCAGGAGGGCCACAGGCTCTGGCAAAAAAAAATTAAGTCAATCTTTAGGCATGCAAAAAGAGATTCTGAGGAGCAGGTTACTAAAAATGTCAAAACAAACAATAAACATGTTTAAAATATATCCAGGGCAGGAAACCAGCCAGAGAAGCAGTGGGGTCTTTGAATGACCAAAGAATAAAAGGATTGCTAAAGGGAAATGGGGAAATGGCAGAGAAGCTCAATTACTTTTTTGCTTTTATGTTCACTGTGGAAAGAATGGGGCATGTACCCATGCCAAAGCCCCTATTTTCAGGAGGGGAGTCTGAAGAACTGAGCCAAATCGAGGTGACCAGAAATGAACTTCTAGACCTATCAGGGAAATTAAAAACCGCTAAGTTTCCAGGTCCTGATGGCATACACCCGAGAGTTCTTAAGGAACTCAGACATGAGATAGTTAACCTACTAACCCATATTTGTAACCTATGACTAAATTCAGCCATTGTACCATATGACTGGAGAGTAGCAAATGTGACACCAGTTTTTAAAATGGATCCAGAGAGAACCCAGGAAACTACAGGCCAGTCAGCCTAACGTCTGTCCCAGGCAAATTAATAGAAACTATAATCAAAGATAGAATTGTTAGGCACATAGAGGGACAAGCTTGCTGAGGGAAAGCCAGCATGGCTTCTGCAAAGGGAAGTCCTGCCTCACCAAACTTTAGGAGCTCTTTGAGAAACTGAACAAGCATTTACACAATGGTGACCCAGTAGACATTATACACTTGGACTTTCAATGGCTTTTGACAAGATACCTCACCAAAAACTCCTTAGCAGTCATGGGATAAGAGAGCAGGTTCTCTTATGGAATATAAAATGGTTAAATGACAGGTAGCAAAGAGTAGGAATAACTGGATAGTTCTCACAATGGAGGGAAGTAAGCAGTGGGGTCCCACAAGGATCATTATTGAGGTTGGTACTATTTTATTCAGAGGGGCCACGGTGGCTCAGAGGTTAAGACGCTGAGCTGCAAACTGGAAGGTCTGTAGTTTGACAGTTCAAGACCCGAGTGCCACATGACGGAGTGAGCTCCCATCTCTGGTTTTAGCTCCTGCCAACCTAGCAGTTCAAAAGGAAGAAATTGCAAGTAGATAAATAGGTACTGCTTCTGAGGGAAGGTAACAGCATTCCGTGCGCCTCAGCGTTTAGTCATGCCGGCCACATGACCATGGAGAAGTTTTCAGACAGCGCTGGCTCTTCAGCTTGGAAACGGAGATGAGCACTGCCCCCTAGAGTCAGATTCAACTGGCTTTCAAGCAAAGGAAACCTTTGCCTTTACCTTACTATTTTATTCATTCATAAATGATCTGGAATTAGGGATGAGTAGTGAAGTGGCCAAGTTTGCAGATGACACAAAATTATTCAGGCTGCTGAAAACCAAGGCTGACAGTGAAGGGCTCCAAGAGGAACTCCACAAACTGGGTGAGTGGGCGACAACGTGGCAAATGAAGTTCAATGTTGGTAAGCATAAGGTGATGCACACTGGGACAACAAATCCCAACTTCAAGTATCGGCTAATAGGGTCTGATCTTGCTGAGATTGAGAGGGAAAAAGATCTTGGGGTCATAGTGGATAGCTCAATGAAAGTGTCAACCCAGTATGCTGCAAACTCTATGTCAGGGATTATTAGGAAAGGGATTGAGAATAAAACATCTGATATTGTAATGTCCCTGTATAGATCTATAGTGCAGCCTCATTTGGAATACAGGGTACAGTTCTGGTCCCCATATCTCCCAAAGGACATTGCAGAGCTGGATAAAGTACAGAGGAGGGCAACCAAGATGATTATTTATTTATTTATTTATTTTATTTCACTTATACCCCGCTCAGGGCGTCTTACATACGCACAACTGTGCAATAAAATACAACAGGATTAAAACAGTTAAGGCACCAAGTGCAATAAAAATAGAACAAGTTAAAACAATTAAAACAAAACTCACATCTTGCAGGATACATTAGGAACTAAAATACTCACTCCCTATTGTATATCGCAGTGGGATCAAGAGGGGGGATGCCATGGGCCAAGATGTTCCAGATGGCCAGTCGGCCCAACCCGGCGGTCCTGCTCTGCAGTTACTCGGTGGTGGTGGTGGCGGCGGCGGCTCCTACTCAAAAGCCTGGCGGAAGAGCTCCATCTTGCAGACCCTGCGGAACTGTAAGAGGTCCCACAGGGCCCTGATCTCCTCCGGGAGCTCATTGCACCAGGTAGGAGCCGCCACCGAGAAGGACCTGGCCCTTGTGGCTGCAAGCCTGGCCTCTTTAGGACCCGGGGTCACTAGGCAGTGTTGTGACCCTGACCGAAGTACTCTTTGGGGCCTGTATGGGGAAAGGCGGTCCCTCAGGTATGCCAGACCCGGATTAGGGGGTTGGAGCATCTTCCCTATGAGGAAAAGCTGAAGAGTCTAGGACTTTTCAGTTGAGAAAAGAGACGACTAAGGGGGGACATGATAGAGGGTTATAAATTTATGGATGGAATGGAGAGAGTTGACAAAGAGAAATTTTTCTCCCTCTTCCAAAATCCTAGAACTTGAGGGCATCCAATGAAGCTGATGGGCAGTACATAAGAGAGCATAAGAACATAAGTGAAGCCAATGTTGGATCAGGCCAGTGGCCCATCCAGTCCAACACTCTGTCACACAGTGGCCACAAATACCAGGTGCCATCAGCAGGTTCCGCAGTGGGGCCAGGACACTAGAAGCCCTCCCACTGTTGCCCCCACCACCAAGCACCAAGAATACAGAGCATCATTTGCCCCAGCCTGAGAGTTCCTATCTATACCTTGTGGCTAATAGCCACGGATGGACTTCTGCTCCATATGCTTATTTAATTCCCTCTTGAAGCTGTCCATGTTTGTAGCCACCGCCGCCTCCTGTGGCAGTTAATTCCATGTGTTAATCACTCTTTGAGCTCAGCATGTGTTAATCACTCTTTGCTCAGCAATTTCATGGAGTGCCCATGAGTTCTTGTATTGTAAGAAAGGGAGAAAAGTACTTCTTTCTCTACCTGCTCTATCCCATGCATAATCTTGTAAACCTCGATCATGTCACCCCTCAGTCATTGTTTCTCCAAGCTAAAAAGCCCCAAGGGCTTTAACCTTTCTTCATAGGGAAAGTGTTCCAACCCTTTTATCATTCTAGTTGCCCTTTTCTGCCCTTTTTCCAATGCTATAATATCCTTTCTGAGGTGTAGTGACCAGAATTGCACACAGTATTCCAAATGAGGTAGCACCATTAATTTATACAGGAGCATTATGATACTGGCTGATTTATTTTCAATTCCCTTCCTAATAATCCCCAGCTGTTGGCCTTTTTTATTGCAGTCACACACTGTCTCGACATTTTCATTGAGTCACCTGCTATGACTCCAAGATCTCTCTCTCGGTCAGTCTCTGCCAGTCCGGACCCCATCAACGTGTATTTATAGTTAGGATATTTGACCCCAATGTGCATCACTTTGCACTTGGCCACACTGAACCCCATTTGCCACACTGACACCCACTCACCCATCCTCAACAGATCCCTTTGGAGTGCCTCACAATCCTCCCTGGTTTTCTCCACCCTGAACAATTTCGTGTCATTCACAAATTTCAGGACAGACAAAAGGAAATACTTCTTTACACTGCAAGTGATTAAAATGCTGAATTCGCTGCCAAAGGATGTAGTGATGGACACAGGAATAAACATTGGATACATTCATGGAGGATAAGTTTATCAATGGCTACTAGCCATGGCGACTGAGAGGAACCTCCACATTCAGAGGCACTAAACCTCTGAATACCAGAGCCAGGAGGCAACATCAGGGAAGGCCTTGGCCTCTATAACCTGTTGTTGGCCGTCCAGAGGAACTGGTTGGCCAATGTGTGAGACGGGATGCTGGACTAGATGGACTACTGATCTGATCCAGCAGGGCTCTTCTTCTGTTATTTTTCTATAGCTTTTAATTTTCTCTGCACCACAGAAGATCTGCACACTCAGCCACTGTTGAGGTAATCTCAATGAAATTCTCTTAACACACATGCAAAGTGCTCACTTGTGGCTGTGGAGCAAATGGTTAACAACTCAGAAATCTATCGGCCCAGAGAAAAATCAGCTTTAGGCAGGGGAAATCAACTCTGGACCACTGTTTGGTTCTTTCTCACTTGGTCAATAAGTATACAGGGCACAGAAGATCCAAATTATATGTGGCATTTCTGGACCTTAAAGGGGCTTTTGATTCTATACCCAGGAATCGCCTCTGGGAGAAAATAGCTGATATTTCCCTGGACAAGAGGCTCCTTTTTTTAACTAGTAGACTTCATATGTCCATCTCATGTCAAATCAGATGCTCTGCTTCAGGGAGATTAACCCCAAAAAATTTTACCAGCAAAGGCGTCAAACAGGGTTGTGTTCTTGCACCACTGCTTTTCAACTTTTTCCCAAATGACCTTGCCCCCTTTTTGACCCAAGTGGATGGCCATAGCCCCAAACTGGGTTCTACTAACGTCCCAATTTTGCTTTATGCAGATGATGTGGTTCTGTTGTCATGCTCCCAAGTGGGTTTGCTCCGCTTATTGAATTGCTTTACTGCAAAATCAACCAATTAGAATTAAACTATGGAAAATCAAAAGTGCTAGTTTTTTTCCAAATCTAGGAAGCAATTTACCTGGAAGGTGGGCGGGCACGAGCTTGAACAAGTAAAACACTTTAAGTACTTAGGTTTGCATTTCCAAGCTACTACATCATGGATCCAACAACGTAGAGTAACAATTAATAATGCAAAAGGAAATGTTAACACACTTCTGCGCTTTTATTTTTCTGGAAGAGGGAACCAATATGTTTCAGCCACACTAAAAATCTTTAACCTGAAAATAGGCTCTCAATTACTCTACGGAGCCCCTATTTGGAGTGAATCAATAAATAAGGCAGTTGAGCAGTTACACTCAGGCTTTCTACGGAAGATCTTGGGTGTTCCATCTTGTGTCCTGAATGCGGCTTTATGCCTAGAATGTGGCCAAAATCTCATTACTACAAGGGCGTGGTTAACGACCTTTACGTTTTTGCTTTGATTACATTATAGATCTGATCCCTCTAGTTACTGCTTCCAATTTTTGACTTAATCTAACTATTCCCCTTGGTTGGTTATTATCGAAAATAAATTAAGAACACTGAACATCCCTTTCGAATCCTTACTTTTACGTTCAGAATTGGAGGCAATGCAAACAATAAGGGACAGACTATGAGGCAGAGCTATTTGAACTGTACAATGCAGCTAATAAGACATGGTCTCCCCTAAGTCATGGGATATTGCCCACTGTGGGTCATCTTGCTAGCTATCTTCACCATCTTCAGACTCCAGCGTTACGTAGAACCTTTTCACTTGCCAGGTTCAATGCTCTCCCTTCAGCAATCTTAACGGAGGTTTAATAGTATCCCGTTTGCTAATAGATTATGCCTCTGTGCAAGTGGGTCAATTGAAATGGTGTCTCACGTGTTATTGGAATGCCATTACTGTGCCAATATTCGGCACTGCATTTTATCGTCACTACTTAGTGGTATCATAGAGCTTCCTGACTCACACAAATTGCTATATTTACTAAACAGTAGTGATGAAAACACAACTGTTTCTGCGGCAAAGTTCTTTCAGGCTGCTCTTTTTATACATAGTACAGTATTGTAATGCAAAACTTGTATTTGGGAGATATGAAAACGAGACTTATTTTACATGGATTTTAGACTATTTTAGAACAATTTTTCTTTTTTGGTTGGTATTTGTTTCTATGTTTTATTTTCTGTATATTATTCTTTTTAATGTCAATGCCAATAAAGGGAACTGAACTGAACTGTGGCTGTGGAGAAAGCCCTCATAAGCCAAGCAAGTGCCACCAGTTTCACCCCCTAATTTACACGTCTTTGCTCTGGGTATCATAAATTTTTCATTTATTTCCCTCATTTCAGTGCCCCAAATTTTTTTAAAAAGTCAAAAGCATTTCAAAAGGCTGTCTCAGCATCCATTTTGCAGAGAAATGTCATGTAGTTCATGGACTGTTTGTACCATCATTTTGCTGCCAAGAGGATTTGGCTGAACTCTGAGTAAAGATAAACTATAGCTGCTAAAGGAAAAAGGCAAAATGGACAAGAACAGGACTCTGCACAGATCTACTGAATTATGACCCTTTAATCACTATTTGTGGGACTGTCCAAGAATGAGAAATCGAGTGTTCCTCCCCCCTGCAGATTACAGCAAATACCAAAAGAAGTTAGTCACTACTTCCACACAGAAGAACTCCTTGCTGAATGCAGCATTCCCCAGTCTGGGACCGTCTGCTGTCATCACTGCTGTTGAATCTATTCATTTAATATTGATCTCATCCCACAGAGAAGGCAGTCTATGATAATAAATGAGCTGATAAAACCTGGCAAAAAATGCAAGACAACATTCCAGCCCTAAAGGAACAATGCCAAGAGAGCAGCAACATTTGGCCTCTAAGCCAACTGATTACAAGTCTTTAGTTTGATTACAAAGTTGCCCTTGATAAATAACACAGCAGATTTGAAAACTGATAATTATTTTTTACTACAACCACTTTTTAAAAAATGTGGGTGGCAGGAGTCATCTTAAAAAGTGGGAATGCCTCTCCCTAGACAAGAGCTCCTTGAAATGTACACATCACCTTTTTAAAAAGGACTGTTTTTCCTTCAAAAACAGTTCTTACAGATAGGCAAGTTAATACATAGTCAGACCACTTTAACTAAATCAACTCGGGTTTCTTCCAAGAAAGCAAGAGAACCAGAGCTAAAATCATAAAATTAAATAAACCGAGTAAACTTTTGTCAGTACAAGGCACATTATTTTCACACATGATTGCCTTAGACTTTGCTAACAGTGATCATAAAAGACAGATTGTTTACAAAATGCACATTTCAAAGGGAAATTTTGGTTTATTCTTCACGTACACCATAGCTACTTCTACCAATACCAAACATGAGAACTGCTGGAAGTGTTTATCATCTAAGTGCAGTGGGAGGGGATGCCTACACGGATGTTTTGCCTGGCTCCTTAATTCCAAACATACAGGAGATGGCTAGGATTACTCATTCGCTAAGCAAAAGGCATTTTCAAATATTCCAAATACCTATTTCCAAAGCTCATCCTTGACACAACAGGTGCCAAATTTGATGAACACACAGCAACAAAAAACTTCAAAAGCTAATGTTCATTAATTTGCTTAACCCAGCTCAGTAAAAGAGTCCAATAGTTTAATTTAGTGTAAATGTATCGCCAGTTAAAAGCCTTCTAATTTCACCTATTATACAACATTTTACTGTTGTACAAGTCTTATAATCCACCTTTCTTTTATAATTTATACTCTTCTTTAATTTATACATTAAAATTGGAAGGCAAATAAACACAATAAAAAATTAACACACCTAAAACCATCTTAAAAAGCAAATACAGCAGCCATCTAACATACAAATGAAACAGCAATAAGCAGTCAAAATGAAACGAATAAACTTAAAAGCAATAAAATGACAGTAATGAAGTCAGTGGGAAAATTAAAGGAAACCAACCACACAGATTAAAAAACATCTGGGATTTTTTAAAAAAACAGATTGCTAAACAGTTAGGAGGAAGGGAACCCAGCTGAAAGAAGCCACTCTCAAAAGCATAGGCAGGCTCACATAAAGGAACACAGTCCTTCTGGTTACCCTGTCCCTAAAAGCTTTAAACATCAAACACCAGCAAAGGGGTCCAGAAACAGGCAAGACTAGCATTAATTCATTTACCTTCCTACATCCCACTCCGGAGGAGAAAGCCAGACAGATTTAAGCCTATGAAGCTCAGGCTCCCACATCCAAACCCAAAGTTTTTGGGCCACATTTGCCTGAAGCTCCTTAAACAAATAGGAGCATAGTGAACAAGTCACAGCTCAGTGGTAGAGCACATCCTTTGCACAAAGAAGGTCCCAGGTTCAGACACCAACATCAGTGAAACGATCTCAACTTTTCAGCAATGGGAAACACCCAACTACAGTTTGGGAGGGCCCCGCTGCATGTCAGCTCAGATAAAATGGGTAAAACAGTTTTATTGCTTTGCTCCAGTTGTTAGAAGTTATTTTAACAACAAAAAGGCAGGATAGAAATAAAATGCACACCAGCCTCACCCAGTATAAGTCAGCTTCATGTACCATGGCAAGGTGGCAGAGCTCTTTCCCCATCAGCATATACACAACACAACAATGGAGCAGTGCTTCACTTACTGCCTGAGGTTTGTCTGAGAGGTAGGAGGGAGAAACACTAGTGAGTCTATGAATCGTCCAGGCTACAAATCAGAACCCATTTTCCCCGCTACAGCCAATCGAATGTAGTAACAGTTGTAAGACCCGGTATCAAATCCCTTCTCAGCCATGAAGCACACTAGGTGACTTTTACTAATTTTATTTATTTTATCATTCAATTTATATCCCGCTCGAACCCCGAAGGGTCTCTGAGTGGCTTACACACAATCATTTGGTTCCTAACTAAGGCCACAATTATACGGGGGTGACTTCCTATCAGCACCCCGTATAATAACTCACTCAGCTAATCCTACCTCACAGTGCTGTTACAAGGGGCAAAGAGGAGGTAGGAAGAGAGAGAGAGAGATGCCACAATGAGGTCCTTGGAGGAAAAGCGGAATAAAAACAGGGTGTGCCAGTATAACGCAGCAGTTAAGAGCATGAGGTATAACCTGGAAAGTCCCCAGTTCACTGTTGCCTCTGTCATGAATTCACCAGCTGCGCTCTCTCTCTCAGCCTCAGACCCTCTTCTGCAATATGGGCATGAAACTGACCTACCTTACAGGGCTGTAATGTATGTACAGTCCAATACAAAAGCTATTATTACCTAATAAACAGGTATGTCCCTTGCTGCCACAGATACATGGAATACCCTCTCAGGACAGCTAGGCAATGCCATTCCCCCACTCTTTCAATTACCTCCTTAAAACCAACCCTTTCTGCATGGCCTTTGGCTGCTCACCTTCCTCCGTATTCCCAATGACAACCAAATTTTAAGAACTGCATTTGCCCATATTCTCTCTCTCCCCTCCCCCGTTTATCTGTTTTGGATTATAAACTGGGTGGGGTGGGGTGTTGACTTGCCTCTCTTCACCTGCGAAACTGTTAAGGCACTGTGTACACAGTAATGCACAAGACCCCTCAGGGCTTTGGGTAAACACCACACTGACCCTGCATTTGTTTTGCAAGACATGAAGACTCCATCCATGGGGTGCTTCTCTTCTCAGCCATTCCAGGGAGAGGGGGGGGAGTGTTTGTGTTTTCACATATGAGGGGGCGGGGCTCTTCTGTACCCCCACCTAGAGTCTTGTTCTAGCCCCTCCGCCACCAACTCGCCCAGCTTCAAAACACACCTCTCCAGGTTGCTTCTGCTGCCATCTCCGCAGCTACCTTTCTGTGGGAGAACTGCCTCCCCCGACTCTACCATTCCGCAGGGAAGGAGAGGGGAGGAATGCCCCCTCCCCTTTCAAACCACCACTCCACAAAAGCATACTTGCACATGCATAGCACCCAACACACACCCTCTGTTTATTCACACATGGTATGGTCGTCAACCCCCTTACCTTCCGAGTTCAACCCTCCCGCCTGACGGGCGCCGCAATGCCAGTCAGTCACTCCCGGTATCCGTAGGCAGCCACCATTAGGGAAAACGAGGGGGAGGTGGAGAGTGAGGCTGTCGTCTTCTTTTTTCATTCTCTTCCGTCGAAACCCTCGCTTCCATCATTCGTTCCCCCCTCTAATTAAGTCGCATATGGTTCGTTCCAAAGAGCGAACTATCCAACCCGCAAGTCTTTCTCACCTCACCTCGCCCGTCGCCGGTTCCTTCAAGGCATCTTCGGTCATTTCCGACAGGAGGCAACGGGAATGACCGAAGGCTGAGCGGAAAAGAACGAGGGTGCGCGGGGAAAGACGAAGACTAACGGAGAGTAGCGAAGTGAGAAGAGAGCGCGTTAGACAGGACAAGAAACACAGAAAGGGAGGCGGATTCGGAGAGTGCCAGGTCTTCCTCCTCCTCCTCCCTTTCCTGCTTGAAACAAGATTCACCTATACTAAATAGGTTATCTTTAGATTTATGGAGAGACTTCTTTTAAAAAAATGCATTAAGCCCCTAAATCATGGACTGGTTTATTTCAAAAAATTAAAAGGATAGTCTAATATCTTAATGCATTAGTTACTGAATGTCCCATTTTGTTGACAGCACTGACTCACTGTGTGTGTAATCTGCCTTGAGTCCCTAAGAGAAAGGCAGACTATAAATAACATAAATAAATATTTTCCTCACACACGCACTGAAAGACCGAGGAACTAGATTTTGCTCTAACAATTTTTCTCCCTTTGTTGGAGAATTACATTCATGGTGTTCAAAGTGCTTCACCTGTATTACCAGTAATTTTTACAACAGCAGTCCTATAATGAAGGCCAGTGTTGATATTTCCACGGTTAAACTGAGACCAAATAGCTTATCTAAGGTCCTCCTTGTGAGTTTATGGCCATGGCAAAATTTGAGCCAGTATGCTGCAGCAGTTAAGAGTTTCAGACCACAATCTGGGACAGCCAGGTTTAAATCTCCACTCCGCCCGTGAGCAGTTGCCAGATGACCTTACGCCAGTCACTCAGCCTTGCTGAGTTGGTTTTTATATCCTGCTCTTCTCTACCCTAAGGCGTCTCAAAGCCAGTTATAATCACATTCCCTTCCTCTCCCCACAACAGGCGTTTTGTGAAGCAGGTGGGGCTGAGAGGATTGTGACTGGCCCAAGGTCACCCAACAGGCTTCATGTGGTGAAGTGGGGAATCAAACAAACCCGGTTCTCCAGTTCAGAGTCCGCTGCTCATAGGTCCCTGCCACACGGGGGGGGGGAGGTACGGGCAAAGTGCGGCTTTTTAAAGCCGCACCAAAAGAAACACGTGGCGGCAGGATCACATTGATCCCCTGAGCTCGGCACATTCCCTCCCCGGCATGAACAGATGCCGGGGGAAGCCATGGTGGGGAAAGGGAGGCTGCCGAACTGCGCATGTGTGAGCATGCGCAGTTCAGCCAGGACCCTGGGATGCGCCGGCAGAAGGACGCGCCGGCGATCCCACGGCCGGGCTTGATGCGGCCGTGCTGGAAGGTCCACCTTGGTAGGTGGTGTATTTTTGCTGTGGCTTTTCGGGCGGAAGGGCCGGATCGGGGATGGGTGCGCAACGCTTCCCAGATGTTGCGGTGGGATCGTGCCTGTTTGCTGCACCCCCGATCCGTCCCTCTCCCGGCCCAAAACCTTTCGTGTGACCGGGGCCTTAATCACTACACCACGCAGGCTTGCTGTGACGATAACATGGAGAAGAACAGAATGATTCTTTGGGTCCCTATTGGGGAGAAAAAGCAGGACAGAAATAACCAGGGACCTGCAGGATAGCAACTGTTATAATAACTGATTTATTTCTTTTGACTCACATGGAGGGAGGCTAGCAAAATCTTGCCGTCCACCTTGTTCTCTGGAAGACGAACACAAAACTAAACAGAGTTCCAAAGTGTAGCCCTCTTTCAGATGAAATGGCAAACTAATAAAAACAAAAAGGCTAGAGGAACTGTCTTTATATGACTTTTTAAAAAAAAATACCACTCATCCTCAAAAATACTCCTCTTGCATGGAAACTCATTTGCTTAAGAGCTAGCCCTGCCACTAGGCTGGGTGAGACCGCCTGCCTCAGGGGGAGCCAATTTGGGGGTACTGTTAAAAGGATTCCAATTGTCAGATATTTAATTTTGACACCACAGGATGAAGAGGGAGCTATTAGAATTTTCTGAAGTGGGCTGTTTCGCTTGGAAACAGTAGTAAACGTCTGTGTTCAACTCTTCTTGGGAGAAAAATAAACTATCTTTGATTATTTCATATTTTAAACACCCTAAAACTGGTCTCATTAGTCTGTACACTGCATGAATAACACACGTATTTATGGCTGACATATCTTTTATGTAAGCCTTATCAGGGGTCATTTGGGGGGGGGGCCCGGGGAGGGCGAGGCCTGGAGCTCCCTGCTGGTGCCCGCTGGAGGTCGCCGCCGGCTGTGGGGAGGACACACTTCCGGTGATGTCAGGGGGTGTGGCATATGCTAATGAGTTATGCTAATGAGTCCCCCTAGCTCTTTTTCTATGAAATGACCCCTGAGCCTTATAAAATATGTAATTTATTATTCGAATGCTTGTGACCCATTTCCCCCTGCCATAGTGAGACCTGGTCTGGAAACACCGCCTTCTAGAAGGAAGCTGATTTCTCCACAGGATGGGCCGGTGGTTCCAGAGGTACATCTGCGTTAGTCTATTGTGGCAAAGCAAAACAGAAGTGGTACATTTAAAAGTAACATTTATTCCAGGAACAGGGCAGGAGAAGGGGGGTGACCTCCAAGAAAGAGAACAGGTTTCATCCAGAAGGAGTGGAGAATTTCTAAGGGAGAATAAGTTCCATAAAAGACAAGCTTGTGAAGCCTAATGACAGTTGGCAGAAGAAGAGTTGGTTTTTATGCCCCACTTTTCTGTACCCTCTTCCCTACCATAAGGAGTCTCAAGGTGGCTTACAATCGCCTTTCCTTCCCAACAGGCACCTTGTGACGTCCTCCTTATTGGGGAGGACTAGTTTCACTTTTAAAGTGTTCTTTATTTTCTTTTACTGGGTATATACGGCTGCCACCAGGAAATTTTAAGGATTTCCAAACCTTTATGCTTCTACTGTTGCTCTTTTTAGTTTGGTAGACCGAGTTCAAGGCTTACAGGGATCTATGTGGTCCTGGGAAGTATTTCATTCAGAGCTGGTATAAACTTGGATGAAAGAGGATTTATTGAAATAACTACTACATAAGAGGGTTGTACAATGTAACTAGTAATGTATAAATGATGAACAATTGCTTTGGTATCACACAATCTTATCCCTCACTGACAGGGATCTTTCAGGTAACTTTGTAACACTTGTTTAACTCAAGGTCATATATGTTCACTGTTTCTCTCCAGTTTATCAGGACATACAGCTTTTCCTATAACTTGTCTTCAATTAAACTTTCATTTACTTTTTCCTATACACTTAGCTTTCCTTCTGTTTCTCACTGAACTACCTTAGCTGTCCGCTTATAACTGCTTCAACACAGAACTGCTTGTCTAACTAACTAACTGAACATCAACTGTCAACATCTAAGTGAAACTACTGACTGACTCACATACTCATCCAACCAGATTCACTTCCAAAACCCCTCCCCCTCTGTCAACCACCAATCATACCACACTTGCCTCTCTCAACCACTCTAGTCTATCTACTACAGCCATGCAACCAAACTTTTAAAGAGACACACACAAAAAAAAAAACAAGGAATCGTTACACACCTTATGAGGCAGGTGGGGCTGAGAGTGTTTTGAAAGAATTGTGGCTGGCCCAAGGTCACCCAGCTGGCTCCATATAGAGGCGGAGTAACCTAGGACTTGCTTGTCCTCAGTGCACAGAAATTAGATCAATCTGATACCATATATATATATATTAGAAATGATTTGGAAAATATTTGAACACCTTGTCTTAAAATATTTTATTCATCATATTAAAATAAAACGTTCCATAATCATTTTTTTTCTTTTATTTTATTTTTTCAATTTTTTGGAAAAAAACAAAAAAGGCTTCAGGAAAAAAATGGGAAAAAACCCAGGTTTTTTCTGGGCCTTCACAACTCTACTCTTAACCACCACACCATGCTGGTATGGTGTAGTGGCCATTTGACAGTGTTGGTATGGGCCTTTGACAGTGTTTGTGGGACTTCTGCTATTTGTGAGTCTATGAAGAAAGACCTCACCAAGACCTTATTTATTTAATCCGTACCCCACCTTTCTCTCAAATGGAGGCCCAAAGCAGCTTATATTGTTCTCCTCTCCTCCACTTTATCCTCACAACAACAATGGTGAGGTAGGTTAGACTGAGACAGTGTGACTGGTTCAGGGTCACTCAACAAGTTTCCATGGCATGAGAGGGAGGGATTCAAACCCAGGTCTCCCAGATACTTAGCCTGACACTCTTAACCACTACCACACTGGTTCTTCCTGACGTTCATAAGTTCGCATACTAAAAGATCTTAGAAGTACTCAGTATATTTTATTTTTTTGTTTCAAAACTCCCCATTCTATACTCCTTGTTTTTCCTACTTTCAGAGCTGTTTGCTTAATGTACATGCACATTTTGAATGGGTCATCCACAACACTGTGACCACTAAACTGGCTCTTTTAAGGTGAAAGGGGTTACGTATATTTATTAAAGACATTTATATTCCTGGCCTTTAAAAAAAATCTCCTGGATGTTTCAGAAAAATATAGCCAGGGTGCAAGAATTAAAAAACAGCATCAAACAACAAAATACATAACAAATAAAAATCAGGAACATCAGGAATACAACCAGATTAACCAAAATCAACACAAAACTGGAAATTAGTTCTTGTTCAGAGCTAAGCCTCCAGAACAAGATTGCCTCTGCTTGGCATCAGAAAGCCAGCAAAGAAGACAATATGTCCTTTAACACAGCCATACAAAAAAAAGAGATCAAATAAGTATTGAGCTTAATTAATGCTTCTAAATTGCTGTCTTGTTATTTAAAAAGCTCCTTCCGCAGGCTGATCCCTACAGATGCAGCATCTGCACACCAGTGCAATACCCAGCTAGGCCACAGATTCACGGCAAAACACTGCACACACATCGGCACAGGATGAAGAGTCCACGTTCCCCCCTTGCCCATTTTTCATTCAGACAAGAAAATCAGAGATCAGTGTCCAGAGCAATTTACTATCCAGCCTCCCAAAATAAAGGATTGGCTGGGAAAGGGTGCAGATTGTACAGTGCATTTTCCCGCTTTGGGTTCCCACTGAGGAGAAAAGCACAGTATAAATAAATAAATGCAAACGCAGTGTTTTGCCAAACTTCTCTTCCCTTCTCTTTTCTGTTGTCACCTAAACATGCTCCTGTTGCTTCACTTGGGAGTCTTAACAGTAAATCTTAAGAATACCCTTCTAAGAGTTACACCCATTGACTTTAACTCAGAAGGGCGCCACTCTCCTTAGGACTGTACTATTTAAACTAG
>NW_015159711.1:2391563-2396676 GCF_001447785.1 Gekko japonicus
GACATTAAGCCTGAGCAAGTCAGGAAGCCTGCACCAGAGGGTAAAACACTGTCCAAGCCAATCCATCCACTTGCTCAGCTATGTTTCTCTTTTTCAGGGCCAGCTGCTCTCACTGGGACTCACCCTCCCCCCCCCTCCAGAAAGAAAGCACCAGCACCCCTGTCCCCACAGCTGGTTTGTCCTGCAAGAATGCCTCCACTTCAGACTCTGACTCTGCATCTGGAGCGCTTGTATCTTAGAGGAGGGGGGGGGATACATGGGCTCAGGCCTGGAGCTTTTAAACAAGCGTGGGAAGCAGCAGTGCAATTCACTTGAGCTTCCTCTTCTCCCTCTCTCTCCCCTCTCCCTCACTTGTTTAAAATACCCAAAGCCACTTTCAATCTCCTCTTTGTTAGGTGGCACGCTATTCAGGATCAAGAAGTGGGAACCAGCTGCTTGGGGGGGGGGGGACGAGAGAGACAAAAGCAGTATTATAGGTGCACACCTCCAGAGAGCAATTGGAAAGTGTACATCAAAGTACATTTCCCAAAAAGACAAGGACTGCATTATGTGGGACTTAGCCAAAACGTCATGGAAATTACTGAATACACCCCTGCATCCTTTGCTTCCTGGAAATACAAACACCTTTATACACAATTTTGTTCAGACCTTTTATTGTTCACAATGCATTCAACCAAGGCATGCACAATCTATTACCTTTTTTAAAAAAATGGTGAAATCAGCTGTATAGCTACATGAATAAATATATCTTATGTAATTTGTTTAATAAATGTTTATTCCACTTCTCTTCTTTAAAAGTTGTTATATTTCCCTTACATTTTTTAAAAATAGGCACATTGGCTCAAACCTGCTTCAGTGCCACAACAGCCGAACTAGAAGCCCAGCTCAGTCAAAGGCAGGTTATGTATGGACTGGCTGTGGTTACTTTGTTATTAAGAGAAAATGTTCTCTGCACATGTTTCAAAACCAAAGGTCTATCTAGTCCATCATTTTGTTTGAACAGTAATCAAACAGAAGCCCCTGGAAAGCCTGCAAGCTAGGTATATACAGCAGCCAAATCTCCCCCCTCTAGCAACTGGTATTCAGATATATACTCCCTCTGAAGGGAAGCTCCACTTAGCGTTCATGGACAATGACCATTGATAGACTTATCCTTTATGAACTTATGTAACTTCTTTTTAGAGCTATCTAAGCTATTGGCCCATCACTATCTCCTGTGGCAGAGAGTTCCATAAGTTAATTGTGCTTCTGTGAAGAATTACTTTCTGTTTGACTACTGTCTATTGCCCATCAAAGGGACAAAGTAGGCATGACAGCATTGGGTGGGGGCAGCAACCTGTTGATGCAGCTGCCATTTTAAAGCCTAATAAGATAATTTCAAAAGGCCTCAAGGGCCTCATCCCGATCAGTCTCACGGCACAGTGGGATGAGGCACCAGTTTGGTGTAGTGGTTAAGTGCGCAGACTCTAATCTGGGAGAACCGGGTTTGATTCCCCACTCCTCCACTTGCACCTGGCTGGATGACCTTGGGCAAGCCGTAGTTCGTAGTTCTGATAAGAGCTGTCCTTGAAAAACAGCAGTTTCTGCCAGAGCTCTCTCAGCCCTACCTACCTCACAGGGTGTCTGTTGTGGGGAGGGGAAGGGAAAGGAGTTTGTAAGCCACTCTGAGACACCTTTGGGTAGTGAAGGGCGGGGTATAAATCCAATCTCTTCTCCTCCTCCTCTTCTTCTTTTTCTTCTTGTTTCTGGCCCCCATGACTTTTTTTGAGAGCTGGTGAAGGTGGCACTTAAAAGAAATGGGAGGGAGGACAAGAGCACCTCATACTGTCACGCTGGGGGCACAACCAGGATCAGGCCCTCACAGCATTTTTTAAATTGCCTCATTGGGCTTTAAAATGATGGCAGCATCCACAGATCACACACACTTTCACATCTAGTTTGGCCCTTTCTCTGGGTGTCTCCAAGTTCTAGAATTACAAGAGAGAGAGAAACTTCACTCTAGCCACTTTCTCCATACCATGCACAATGTTATAACCCTTCATCACGGAACTGTTCCAGTAAAAAAGAAAGGTGGGAGACGGGTAATGAAGCCGAGGTGGCTGAAGAAGGAACTCTCTGAAGAGCTGAGACTAAAAAGGGAAATGTACAGGAAATGGGTCAGATTACTGAGGGTGAGTACAAGAAGCAGGCTCGAATCTGTAGGGATGGTGTCAGAAAAGCTAAAGCGCAGATGGAGCTGAGGCTTGTGAGGGATGCTAAAAACAACAAGAAAAATTTCTATGCCTATGTTCGGAGCAAAAAGAAGAACAGAGATGGGGTAAGCTCATTGCTAGGGGGAGACAGTCAAGCCTTAACAAGGGATGAAGACAAAGCGGAATTACTCAACTCTCACTTTGCATCAGTCTTTAACCGTAAGGCGAGCTGTATGCAAACTGAAGAATGCAGGGCATATGAAGGAAGGAGGAACTGCCAGTCCAGAGTAAGTAAGAAAATGGTTAGAGAGCATCTAGCTGCCTTAAATACTTTCAAATCTCCAGGGCCGGATGGCTTGCATCCCAGGGTGCTAAAAGAAATTGCAGATGTTATTTCAGAGCCTCTGGCTCTAATCTTTGAGATGTCCTGGAGTACTGGTGTTGTGCCAGAAGACTGGAAAAGAGCAAATGTTGTCCCAATCTTCAAGGAGGGGGGAACAAAGACAGACCCGGGAAATTACAGGCCTGTCAGCTTGACATCAATACCGGGGGAAATTCTAGACCAGATTATTAAACACTCTGTCTGTGAGCACCTTGAACGGAATGAGTTAATTGGTAATAGCCAGCATGGGTTTATCAAGAATAAATCATGCCAGACCAACCTTATCTCCTTTTTGACAGAGTTACCAAAATGGTTGACTCTGGCAATGCTGTGGATATAGCGTATCCAGATTTCAGTAAAACATTTGACAAAGTGGAACAGTGGGCTGAGACAAATAAAATGAATTTCAATAGAAATAAATGCAAAGTCCTACACTTAGGTACAAAAATCAAAGGCATAGATATAGAATGGCAGGGACTTGGCTTGACAGCAGCACATGTGAAAGGTGTTCTGGTTGATCACAAGCTAAACTTGAGCCTGCAGTGCGATGTGGCTGTGAAGAAAGCTAATGCAATCTTAGGATGCATTAACAGAAGCATTGTGTCCAGATCAAGGGAGGTGGTAGTTCCGCTCTATTCTGCTATGGTCAGGCCTCACCTGGAGTACTGTCTCCAGTTTTGGGCATCACATTTTAGGAAGGATGTTGACAAGCTCGAGCGTGTCCAGAAGAGGGCAACCAGGATGGTGAGAGGGTTGGAATCCAAGTCTTATGAGGAAAGGCTGAAAGAGTTGGGTATGTTTAGCTTGGGAAAGAGAAGTCTTAGAGGGGACATGATTGCAGTCTCCAAGTATTTGAAGGGCTGTCATGTAGAAGATGGAGCAGATCTATTCTCTCTTGCTCCGGATTGCAAGACTAGATCTAATGGGTGGAAATTACAAGGGAGTCGTTACCAGCTAAATATCAGGAGAAACTTACTATAAAAGTGGTCGAGCAGTGGAACAGTCTGCCTCGGGAGGTGGTGGTTGCTCCTTCGCTGGACATTTTCAAGTGGAGGCTGGACGACCATCTTTCAAGTATGTTGTAAATATGTAGGGCTATTTTTCGGCTATGCTCCTGCAGACTGCAGAGGGTTGGACTAGGTGACCTGCAAGGTGCCTTCCAACTCTAACATTCTATGATTCTATGATCACTGGTCTGATCCAGGAGAGCTTTTCTTATGTTTTTATGTCTCAGAGCTTATATTTATTCCTCATGAGGCTTTTTTCTGTTTTCTTCTTTTCTCTTGGTTATTTTGCAAAGTCATATTTTTCTGCATACCTGGAAAATCTCCCAGGTAAATAGCTCAATTTAGCTGCTTTCCCTTATCCACTCACAGTAGAGAGAATGATAGCTGTTGATTGGACGACATATGCTTGGGCCTGTATTCAGGTCTTCAGAGAAGAGTTCAAGATACCCAGTTCAGGTTCTCCAGTGTCTCAGTTTCTAGGACTTTTCAGAGCTATGTCACGTCACACCTACAGTTTTTCTTGCAATAAAAAACCTACAGTTTTTCTTGCAATTAAAAATGTCATAAATGAAGACATACATGCACATGCATCAAGAAGCTAAGGACCAAATCAAGATCTGATACACACCCGCATACAATTACCCAGGGGTCATTTCGTAGAAAAAGAGGTACAGAAGCTCATTAGCATAACTCATTAGCATAACTTATTTGCATATACCACACACCCCTGACATCATCGGAGAAGTGTGTCAGAAGGCAACACCCACTGCTCAGGCTCCACTGGACTGTTTTGGATTGCTAGCTATTGGGGGGGGGTGCAGATCTGTCCTTGCAAAGGAGGGAGAGCTTGTACCTGAATAAAACTTGGTCTTAAAGGTGCCACTGGACTGTTTTGGACTGGGGGGCCGGGGGGAGCTCTGCAACTTAACTGGCTGCTTCTTGCTCTAACTGAGGGCTTCTGAGATCAGGGGGTGGGGCTTGTTGCATGTGCCTGCCCCCTGGGCTCTTTACTGATGGAGCGCGGCTCCTGTGCGCTCCTGCAGGAAATGACCCATGCCATTACCCATGAGTTTAAACATATATGCAGGGCCGGCTCGCCCGCTAGGGGAACTAGGCTTTCGCCTAGAGCACGAGCCGGCCGTTAGGGCGTGGGAGGAGAGGCAGGGGCAGCCACCGGCAGCCTCTTGTCACCCGCAGCCCGGACGGGGCAAGAAAGGCAAGGGGAAGGGGGCCAAGGGGAGGACTGCCCAGGCCCGCGGGGCCCGTGGCCAAGCAGGCAGGGAGCCAATCCCCGGGGCCGCTGCTGGGGCCCCGGCCCAATCAGCGCCCCCGAGCGGGAAATCCCAAGTGTTAAACACAGGAATCCCCGGCGGCTGCTGCCCGGCGAGGCACTCCTAGCCCGCTCCAGGAAGGCGCCCCTTCTCTGCAGGTGGGGTGAGGTGAGGTGGGGCCCCGTCCGTCCTGCCTGCCTTTTCCTGGGTCCCTTTGCCGCTGCTGCGGCAGTTGGTGTGTGTGTGTGCGCGGGCGGGTGG
>NW_015159711.1:2397082-2453353 GCF_001447785.1 Gekko japonicus
GACACGTGGGTGCGTGGTTGGGGGCGGGGGGGGGCGAGGCAAGGCACACCTGCCTCGCCTGGCCCGCCGCCGCCGCTCGTGGTGTTGGGGGGGAGAGAGGCACGGCCGGGCGGCTGCCTTACCTGCTCCCTGGCTCGGCTGGCAGCCGGCGGGGCGCAGCTGGGCTGAGCTGGGGGGGAGAAGGACGGACGGCCCGCCCACCACCGCCTCCGCACTTCCACCGGCTCCGGCTCGCAGACAGGAAGCTTGGCCGGGACGGAGGCAAGGTGGCCCTAGCGCAGCGCAGACGGCCTACCACGTGGCGGAGAGCGCGGCTCGAATGGAGGAGAGGCGGCGCCGGCCCGGAAAGGCGCGCTGGCTCGCCCGGCCTCTGCAGCAGTCGCCCGATCCAAGGACCAGCTTGCCTGGGTACCCCGCAGCCACGGGTCACCCAGGGAAGCCAAGGGAAGGCCTAATATGCTAATTATCTAATATGCTAATGAGCTGTATTGTCAGGGGTGTGGCCTAATATACTAATGAGTTTCTGCTGGGCTTTTTCTACAAAAAAGCCCTGTTCACAATTAATATATTTGCTGTGGGAAACATCAGTGCAATACAAGCCTACTTGTGGCTATCACAATTGCTACATAAAGTGTGAAGTGGCTCAGTGAAATGCAACAGCAGATTAATACAGGTGTCCACAAATAAAAGCAAAGCTTCAACGATTCTGTCCTTTTTTTAAAGTTCAAAGAACATATTTTTCCCCTTCATATTGCTTCCTTCTTTGCAATACTGCCATAACTTTTCTGAAGTCAAGAATGTCTCTCCTAATTTTACACACACACACACACACACACACACACACGTTCATAAGTGTACCTCTAAGGTCGCCAGCATGGCTGAAGAACAAATGCCCTGGCCCTTTAAAGAGGCTTAATGTGTGGGAATGAAGAGCTGATGCTTTACATGGCATGGACATCACCGGATAACTAACACTGGTTAAGAGCGACGGACTCTAATCTGGTAAACTGGGTTTGATTCAGAGTCCTCCACATGAAGCCAGCTGGGTGAGCCTGGGTCAGTTGCAGCCCTTTCAGAGCTCTCTCAGCCCAAAATATAAGTCCACTTCAGTTCACCACCTAGTGGTGCATAATGCTAACAGAGCTAGAACTTTAGACTACCAGACAATTTTAGGATCTCCTGACTATACTACACACAATGCCATACGATTATAATCATTATTACGTATACCTCAGAAGTGATCATATCCCTAACCCAACTCATATGAAGCTGCCAATGGTCCATTTAACGAGTACCATTTATTCTGACAGCAAGCTTCCAGGATCTTAGAGATCTTTCCGTTTTTGACGATAGCACAGATTTAATTTTTTGACTTTTTTGCATGCTAGGTATGCACTCTACCACTGAGCTAACGCTTCTTTCCAAGTTCAATGAATTAGAGTTTAAAAAAATATTGTGCTTTAAGAATATTACAACCGATGACTGTCAACAACACAAGCCACTTCTGTGGACAAGTGGTTCCTCCTCCTCATCCCCTCCCCCCATTAAAGAATTATGGAAATTTTAACTTCAAAACACAAACACCATTGCCTGCCTCTGCATAGTAATCCTTCCTTGATGGTCTCTCATCCAAGTACTAACCAGGATGACCCTTCTTAGCTTCATGAAATCTGATAAGATCAGGCTAGCCTAGGCTACACAGGTCAAAAATATTAAGACTTCAAGGCATTGGCCAACATCAGCCCAAAAGTTGTTAGGCTGGTACTGCACAAATTACAACATTCTGCCAGTTACATTCACTCAAAGCCACTGCTTGTAAATGAAATCTCAGCAGTTTTTTACATAAGAGAGGCCTGGGAATATAAAAATCTAATTAACAGGCAGATTTTTTTGCGACAAGCTAAGGAGCTGCGGTGGCTCAAGTGGTTAAGACACTGAACTGCAGGCTGTGGAAGGTCGGTAGTTCAGCAGTTCGAGACCCAGGGGTGCCGCATGATGGAGCGAGCTCCCGTCTCTAGTTCCAGCTCCTGCCAACCTAGCCGTTCGAAAGCAAGAAATTGCAAGTAGATAAATAGGTACCACTTCGGTGGGAAGGTCATGCCGGCCACATGACCACGGAAACGTCTTCGGACAGCGCTGGCTCTTCGGCTTTGAAACGGAGATGAGCACCGCAACCCTAGAGTCGGATTTGACTGGCTTTCGAGCAAGGGAACCTTTACCTTTAAGGCATTCTACCATGCAAGTACTGATTCAGTTGAGGGCTGTGTGGCAAAAATATAAGCTAGCTCTGCAAAATGCGAAATACACACACCGGGGTCAGTTCCACTTTAGGACATCCAACCTCTCTGAGGACCTGCTCCATTTTTTGGAGAGTGCTGCACAACATAAAGCACAGGCCATTTGTCTGTCTTCCTCTCCTCTCCATAGTCTATCCATTTGCAGTTTCCCTTACTTGCTAAAATTTAAAAGGAATGTCCATCAGGGAAACCCAAGAAGCTTCCCAGCCTCCAGAATCCACCTTACAGCAGATGGCAAAGTTATAAATATCAAAACATTCAGTAACTAGTGGTACTCAAAACAGACAAGCTGCATCCTGTCTGTTCAGCTTAAAATACCACAATGCATTTGATGAGCAGCATTTATTTTAATTCTGGGAGTTGCACGATCAAAATGCAAACTTCAAGCCCCCGCAGTGCATGCACACTGAGAATCACCAGTTCCAACACAGTATTTATTTGCTGTTTTCAGCCCACACTACTGTCACATTTGAGCCTGGCTTAATGGAAATAGTTTGTTTCATCTACATCTAAGCTCATGAGGAGACAACTAATGGGACAAATTAAGTCTATTTGCAGTTGGTTTGGAATAGACAAATTAAAGCAAATGCAGTGGGGGAGAACTGTTGCCTTCAAGCTCTGTTCGTTGGCTTTCCAGAAGCATTTTGCTGGCAACTGCTGCCAACAGGGTGCTGGACTAGTGAGTCCCATGCTCTGATACAACAAGGCAATTGTTTTAAGAGATGTTACTGTAAATCAATAGCTTCCAGTTACCTTTTGAATAGTAATACCACTCCAGTTCCTAACCTTAAACATCATGGGCATAGCCCAGCAACAATCATAACAACCTCCCATTGAAACCAATGGAACAAAATGGATTTGTTATCATTATTATCATTATTATTGAATCGCCCCACCCCTGCTACTGCAGGGCTCTGGGCGATGTACAACCTGAAATAAAACAAGATAAAATTAATTAAAACCTTAATGCAATATTAAAAACAAACAGATGGCGAATAACCAATCCTCCTTCCAACTCCCACTTCCAGCTACTTTGTGGACAGGGGGGAGGAGGGCAAAGTAGATGTAGACAACAAGGAATGGGAAGGGTGCCAGCCAAGATGGATCCGTCACTGTCCTCAACCAAAAGCCTGGTGGAACATCTCTGCCTTGCAGGCTGTGTTCCCTCTAAGCTGAGTTAGTGTGAACTAGCTCATAGTTTTTTAGCCTCCAGCTCTCTCATTCTTATCTTAGCTCAGGAAGGATGGCTCCAGAACAGGCTAATTTATGCAGGAGCCCAATCGCTCGCTCACAGTAGCTCACAAAGTAGAATTTCTGGCTCACAAGATTCCGCAGCTTAGAGGGAACATTGCTCAGGCCCTGCGGAATTGCATCAGATCCCGCAGGGCTAGGGATCCCAAGTCCCCCCAGAGGCCCGTTCCCCGGCGCCGCCGGATTGGGCCCTGGGGAAACTCCACCCCGACGTGCATGTCACCCAGAAGTGACGCGGGCACGCCGGGCACACTGGGGGCGGGGCCATGGCCATATAAGGGAAAACTCTATGGTTTCCCCTTGTATGGCCGTGGCCCCGCCCCCAGCGTGCCTGGCATCCTCCCGTCACTTCCGGGTGACGTGCCTGCCACAAAGTAAGAAGTGGTTTAAAAGAACAGTTTGTTTTCCAGCTTCAGGCTATATAGAGGTTTTAGCAACTGAAATTAGCCAAGACCCATAAGTAACAGTTTCCATGGTCATTGCTGTATTTTGTGCAATGGAGGTGTGGTATCCTTTACTTCCACTGGCAGCCCATTCCACATGGATGGGACCACCACAGAAAACAACCTTGTGACCTTTCACTGGGTGTACTAAGAATGACCCTGCAACTCCATATATGCAAAGAATGTGCTGCATTACCAAGACCCCTCCTCCTATTACCCTCTTTAATAATGGGGATATTAACTTAAATTAGAATGTTGTGTGTGATTATACTGAATTAGGCAAACTTGGTTATACTGAGGCAAACATTACCCAAAAAAGTAAGAGCCATCCAAACCCACCATTTCATTGACTTTTGGTTTTATTAAATTTGTAAATTTTACATTTTGTTTTGTTAACAACAGTAGGTTTAAACAGCATTCATATAATATGGAGCGATAGAGAGCTCTCAGTCTGTTTTAGTGCATCGTAAAATGAAATGCCACAGGGATCAGTTAATACTGACGTAACAGAGAATGTTTATCATCAGGAAGGAGCCAAAACATAAAACTGGATTTTACTTGATGTGTTCCGTGACAGGACATCAATAAAAAGGGAATCCCATAAAACTAATAAGAGATCTGGCTTATTGGGTCAGTCAGCAAATAAAATACTCATGGCTAAACCGCTCCAAGTAAATTAGTTCAACTCCATTGGTATCAGCGGAACAAACTGCATAAGACTCAGGAAGACAATAGGCAGAAGTATTCCCATAAAGTCAAACATTAAAAAAAAACACAATAAAAAACAAACAGAATCCTTAGTGTAGCACTTTTCACCACAAAAGCTATTTAAGAACAACAATGTTCGGCCGGTTTATTGGCATTGTGTTAGGTGGAAAGACAAAGAAATACGTTTTGAGTATAAATAACAAAGAAACCCTTGTCAAAAACTAGAAATTTAGAGCAAGGCTGCCTGGCATCCAGACAAAGCTCCCCGCCTCCAACTTACCAGAAATTATCAGAACAGTATTTTTAAGAGCACTGCAAATAGGATATCATGTTGACAAGGTACCTCATGTTTGAGACCAAAAATGGAATAAGAAGTGAGAAAGAGAGAGAGAGACAATAAAGACATTCCTCCTCTCAGTGTCTGGCAAGCTGGGACACATACTGAGGCCTTGCCAAGTTAAAGGTCCACCCTACAATAAGATGAGACACCAGTGAATATTTGGTCAGTGTGGAGAGGAGACAGGCTGGTGGACAGAGATTTCACTGGATAAGAGGTTCAGTCAATTAAGGGATTTTTAAAAAAATCCTGCCAGCCATCTTATTTCTCAGCTGATACCCTTTCCTGTTGGGGGGGCAGGGTTGCCAGCTCTGGGTTGGGAAACGTCTGGAGATTTGGGGGACAGAGCCTGAGGAGGAGTGGGGTTTGGGGAGGGGAGGAACTTCAGTGAGGTATAATGGCACAGAGCCCACCTTCCAAAGCAGCCATTTTCTCCAGGTGAACTGATCTCTGTTGCCCGGAGATCAGTTGTAATCCCAGGAGATCTCCAGCCAACACCTGGGGGTTGGCAACCCTATACACTAGGGAGAAACAGTCTTTGTTTGTTTAATTTGTGATCTTCCTTGCTCCCCAATGGGGTCTCAAAGCGGCTTACATCACTCTCCTTTCCTCCATTTTATCCTCACAGCAACAACCCTTTGAGGTAGGTTAGGCTTGAGAGTGTACAATGACTAGCCCAAGGTCACCCAGCAAGCTTCCATGGCAGAGTTAGGATTTGTTCTCAGGTTTCTCACAACCTAGTCTGAAACTGTAACCACTATACAATGCTATGTGAGCTCTCAGCATGCCATGCTAGCTTTTCACTCATAAGGACAGAGGTAGATTCGGGGGAGATCGCGGGGATCGCAGTTCCCCTGGGTGAGGTGCGGGGGGCGGGGCACATGACGAAGCCCCGCCCCCTGCTTCCAGCCGCCCCGCTTCCGGCCCTCATTCAGCCAGGAGGAGGCAGGAGAAGAGGTAGGGTAAGTTGCTTCCTCCCCGCCTCTCCCCACCCCTGCCTGCCTGGGGCCAGGGGGGACCTTGGCAGGGCTTCCTCGCACTCCCGCTGGCCTTGCAGGTCCACCGCCAGGCCCCAGACGGATTTTGGGAGTGGAGCCTGAGTGGTGGGTTTAGATTCAGAGGAATTAGCTGTGTTAGTCTGCAAAATAGTCCAAGAGTTCAAATAGCACCCTTAAGACTAACCTTTAAGACTAAGACTGAGTGTTGGGTGTGGCCTTATGACACACTTCGGGTAATGTCAGGGGGTGTGGCCTTATGACACACTTCCGGTGATGTCAGGGGTGTGGTATATGCTAATGAGTTATGCTAATGAGTTCCCCTAGCTCTTTTTTTACGAAACGACCCCTGCATAAGGAATTATTAATGTAATTACAAATTTCAAAAATATTCTCCTGTGGCTGCAGTCTGAAATGACACAGTCTTTTCTGTACTCTTCTTATTTCGTTCTGCTGCATACTCGGATCAGGCCTAACCCTCAGTAATGAGGATGGGTTAAGTAGCCATGGAGACACAGGTGAGATGAGTAAAGGACAGCTCAGCAAAGTCTTGAGAAAAAAGGTTTGTTAAAGCACTGCACCTTGAGGAAGGAACAGTTCCAGCAGATATGAGTCAGATATGGGGCAGTCTGGTGAGATTTTGGTGTTCCCTGAAAGGTCAGCAAAAGGTCAGTTATTTCATTTATACTACATTGTGGGGCACCATTTTGATTTTCTACCTCACCCTTTTTGAATGTCTGCACCATAAGTATCTTGGGACATCTCTAGAAGTAACTAGTGTTAGTGGAAATAAGACAAAAGGTGAAAACTAAGCAATATGTTAACTCAAGATAAAGATAAGTTATGCCCTGACCTGGATAGCTCAGGCAAGCCTGATCTTGTCAGATCTCAGAAGCTAAGCAGGGCTGACCCTGGCAATTAATTGGAACGGAGACCTCCAAGGAATACCAGGGCTCAGGACGCAGAGGCAGGCTATCAAGCCACCTCTCTGAAATGTCCAAATCCACAGTAGGGGTCACCAGAAGTCGCCCTGACTTCCAGGCATGCAGAGCACGCATGCACACACAATACACACCAAGAAAAAGATAAAGTTACAGTAAATAAATGTTGTTTAAGAGGACAGCCCTGTCGGTCTGTCATAGAACAGCAAGATTCGAGTCCAGTAGCAGCTTAGAGACAAAAAAGATTGTCAGGGTATCTGATGGAGGGAGGTTTTGACTTTCGAAAGCTTCTAATCTTGTGTGTTTCTGAAGTGCCACTGGACTCAAATCCAGTAAATAAATGGGAACAATGCTACTGGAGCAAATTTACCACTTTTAAAAATCCAGTTACATTGAAAACTCTTCCTTAACTCTTTCGCCCCCATTTCATATTGTTCTCCGTGAATTTCTGATGTTTTAAATAATATTGTTTGTTCTGCTTCTGTATGGCTTGTGAGCTGTAATAAAGACCGATTCACTGACTGAAGTTTTGATTTCCCCATATTGTGAAGGATTTGGTCCTTTAAAACAACTGTTATTCTCTTGTTAAGCAGTTTTCTCTCTGCTTCGCTTCATAGAAGGCATTTATTATTATTTTTTAATTATATTGTTTTCTCTGTTCTCCACTACATCAGCCAGCCCCTGCCTTCCTGCCTTTTGTTTTAGAAATACAGCAGGGCCTAGGATTGCCCAGCCAGAAAGAAAAAGATGTCAGATGCTTAAAACAAGCTGCAATCCGTGCAGTCCGCCCGAACAGCAAACTTCACACACCACCAGACTGAAGAGCTACTGACTTCTAGAATATTCCTTTGGTTTTTCCTTTGGTTTCTTTAGGCACACTCTCAGCAGCAGCTTTATACTTAAAACCAACATATTTTACATTAATTAAAAAAAACAGAACACACCATGAAATAAGCCACTAGAATCAATCAATAAAAACAGACCTTAAAAATAATTTTAGGGAAAATCAGCAGCCTCGTAACCAAACAAAAGGTAAGCCACAGGAAGAAGGAAGGGAATATCAATCGAAAGACTAGGAATAGAGGTATGGTTTCCATGCCACAAAGGAAGCAGGCTTGACATCAGACAGAGAGCTACAAGAAGGGAATTCCAAGACCAAGGTGCCACTACAGCGAAAGCCCTGTCCCAACTGGCCAGTCAGCTTCAAAAGGGAGAAGCACAGAGCAGAGGCTCTGATTATCTTAAATTTTAAATGTCTTAATTCTTATCTTAGATTAAACAGTATGCTATGTTGGTCAGCTTTATACCGTTGTTGCCCAGTACCTCAGACAGCTAGAGGTAATAGAGAGAGGTAATAGAGAAAGGCAAGTGTATTTTAGTGGGCTAACTCCTATTACTTTCCCCAGTTTATGCCTGTGATGTTCCAGCAAGTGAAACATCCTGGGAAGGCTCAGAGCAGCAGAAGCAAGAGGACTCTTAGGGAGACCTGAACCAGTGAGAAAATACCTTCAGGACCAAGCATGTAGGAAATATGCAGGCTTTCCCTTTATAAGATCACAAGTTCCTTGTTTCAGAGCTATTCTGTGGGCCAGACAAGGTAGCCTTTTCGTCTCTTGTGATCACTGGCTTTGCAGCCCACCCCAGTGCTAGGGAAGGGTAGCCTCAGATTGGCAGGGGGGCAGTGGGTCAACAAAGTGTCAGGACACCCTCTTGCCTTACTTCATAGGTCTTGCTGAGAAGTTCTCAGTCGTCATCAGCCTTTTAGGGCTAAAAAACCAAAACGTAATCCCAACAAAATAGAAGTACTACTGGTGGGAGAGGGAGGTCTGACCCTAAAACTGGAATATCTCCGGGATGGGACTACACTCCCTCAAAAGGCATAGGTTTGTGGCTTGGGGTGTTGCTGGATTAGGGTTGCCATTCCCCAGTTGGGAGTGTGGGACTCCCCAGTTCAGGGGGCTTCTGCCCACCACCGCCCAGCAGGAAACCCTGCCCCCAAACAGCAACATTATCGAAAATAAACGTGACACACTGACATCACGCAGAAGTCAGCACGTCAGGGACATTGCATGGTGAGAGTCTTGCTTTGGGGCAAAACTCTATGATCCGAGGCCGATTTTACAATAGAGTATTGCCCCAAAACAAGAAGGTCCCTCTAAGCTGTGGAGTCTTGTGAGCAAAAATTCTACTTTGTGAGCTGCTGGCATTAAAGTTGTGAGCAAACAATTTGGCTACTGCATAAATTGGTTTGCTCTGGAGCCATCCTTCCTGAGCTGAGACAAAAATGTGTGAGCTGGAGGCTAAAAAACTGAGCTAGCTCACACTAAACTCAGCTTAGAAGGAACACTGGACAGACTTCTGCATGATGTCAGCATGTCGCGGTTCTCAACCCACTCCCGGAAAGTTCCCTCCCGCCCCCTAACAGTGCGGCATTTGGACCTGGCAACCCTATGCCAGATCCAGGCCTTCTGTTGGATAAACAGGTGGCAGTGGTGGCCATGGATGCCTTTTATCTGCTTGGCTGGTGGCCTAGCTGTGGTCTTTCTTGTGCAAGAAAGATCTTGCCATTGGTGAATTTCCTGGTAACACCTAGATTACATTACTGCCATGTGCTCTATGCAATGCTGCCCTTTGAGAGTGTCCAGAAGCCACAGGTGGAACACAATGCCGCAGCCAGAATGGTGACTGGAGTGTCTAACGGCACCCTTGCTCTCTAGCACTGGATCCTTCAAAAACGTAGCAAGATATGGCTGCTGTATGGGGCTTGGTGACCCAGCAGGTGGGTCCATCGGAGGGTCCCAACCCAAGACGCGTGAAGAGTCTGTCTCTAAGGAAGCTTCATACATTCACATTTGTTGCACACTTCTATTAATCTAACTTGAGACTTAGTGAGATAATTAATTAATGTGTTAGCGCAATACCCAGGATACATGTAACAGATGGGCAGGCGTAACTGATGAATTGCTATTCACCTCCTTTGGGAGGGGGGGAGGTCAGAGACCTCTGCACTTCTGCCTCCACCAATGGAACGCAGAGCCTTCAAAGGAACTAGGTAAGCTCAAAGGAAAAAGTGACACCGGAGTAGTACAGCTTTGTTGCTAGGGTTGGGAACTGAGCCACCACCTCGTGAGCCTGGATGTTTGCTTAAAACTAGATGAGCATCCCTAATAGTACATCATTTAGGGCTCTGCCTCAGTCTAAACCCATTAAATCAACTAGCAAAATGTTAAATACCTTAAATGGCACAAATGGGGGGAGGGAAGCTGGCATTGTATCATCCATCAGCATTTGCATGGCAAATGACACCCAACAACTGCCCAATTTTAACAACTATCGGAAGGGAGGGATCACAGCGTTAAAATATTAAATGCTTGGAGAAATTTAACTGCTGTGTAACAAAACTAATAGGGGGGGAAGGGGGGGGAGGTTGGATCCATCACAGTAAATAAGCAGCAATGCCACATTTACTGAGCTAAATAACAATCTGTCTCAAAAAATCCAAAACATTCTAGGAGCATATGAATATGAGACTTTTTGAGACAAGATGAATCAAACTTACTGTGCCACTGGTACCTGCAGGTCATGGCAGGACAACAGAAAGTATACGCACCATATACTCCAATGAATGGTGCAGGATTGTTCAGTGCCACTCAAACATTTTGGAGGAAGAACATCTTCCAAAACTTCTTAATGAGTAGGAGAAGCTCCCCCTGCTTTTGGCTTAACCACTAAGGCATAAAATGTTCTGTTCCCCTTTAAGGTCAACCTGGAGCCTGAATGCAAAGGCCAAAAGAGTCACATGACTTCATCTTACTTATTGATCGGGGGACACAAAGCAAACTTTGAATGGCTGCTTTCTTTCCTGTCTCTCTTCCGTCAACTGTACAACAGATGCTGCTAAGGAGGAGGATGGGGAATGGATAGAGAGCCAATGGTGAGGACTGTCAGTGGAAGGAATTTTCAACGGCTCAAAGTAGTATTATTTTAAAGAAAAGACAGTGAGGATGCTTGATGGTGAATGATTTGGCAATGCGATACACAGTCCCCAGCCAAAGAACACACACGTCACTGATAATCAACGGTTTTCTTTCATTATGCACGCAACCTAATCACACCTAATACTACGAACATAACACCACCCTGGCCAGGATCCTAGTGGAATTTTTAAAAACTTTCCCCCCCTTTTTATTTGTCATTGAACAACACACTCACCCACCCCATACTACATCACAAACTGCTTTTTTGAGGGCATCAGCTTCATATTTGTTCACTCCATGGCTTTCAAAAGCTCATACCTTGCCACATATTTTGTTAGTCTTTAAGGTGCTACTGGACTCTTGCTCTTTTCTACTGCTTGACAGACAGACTAACACAGCTACCCATCTTGAGGAGATGTGAGTTCTTCGGTTAAATTCCCCTGCCTGAGTGTACTGGAGTTTACAGCAGGCCAGCAAGGGTTCTGCTGTGCTTGGTGTGTAACTTAGCTGCTGTGTTGATATGTGATAAACCTGCCTGAGGCAGTGTTTTCCTGAGGCACTGTGTAAAAACTAACCTTCCACAACTTCTGGTTAAGTGTTAATATGTACATCAGTTGTGGGGGGGGGCTGCCTTTGAAGATGCTTCGGGAACTGCAGGTGGTCCAGAATGTAGCTGCAAGACTACTGACAGGAATCCTGGTCAGTGCGTATAACCAGGGCTTTTTTGGTAGAAAAAGCCCAGCAGGAACTCATTAGCATAATAGGCCACACCCAACAGCAGAAACTCATTAGCATATTAGGCCACACCCCAACATCACAGCTCATTAACATATTAGGCCACACCCCATGCCTTCCATTGGCTTGCCTGGGCAAGCGGGCCCTTGGACAGGCCGGGGAAGGCACGGGGAGACATTTAAATGCCTCCCAGATCCTTCCAGGGACCCCCTGGCCCTCCCGCCTCTGAGTTACGGGGGGGGGGGTCGCTCTCCAGGCCTTCCCTCTGTAGCCACGCACGCAGAGGTTTTGGCTGTGGTGGGCGTGGCCAACTCTGAAGTCAGCCGGAACTCCGTTCCTGTGCGTTCCTGCCCCAAAATAGCCCTGCGTATAACACTTATCCTATGGCAGCTGCACTGACTCCCAATTAGTTTCCAGCGCCAATTCAAGGTGTTGGTATGTACCTTTAAAGCCCTAAATGGCCTGGGACCTTCATACCTTTGGGACCACCTTGCCCAGCCTGATCATCCCAGTTGGTGTAGTGGTTAAGTGTGCGGACTCTAATCTGGGAGAACTGGGTTTGATTCCCCACTCCTCCACTTGCACCTGCTGATGTGACCTTGGGTCAGTCACAAGCTCTGGCACAGCTGTTCCTGTAAGAGCAGTTTGTGTCAGAGTGTCTATTGTGGGGAGGGGAAGGGAAAGGAGTTTGTAAGCCGCTCTGAGACGCCAAGTGAAGGGCGGAGTATAAATCCAGTCTCTTCTTCTTCTTCTCTGATCTTCTTCTCAGCATTTATTGAAGGTCTCTGGTCTATAAACTGTCCACCTTGTGTCAACAAGGGTGAGGGTCTTCTCAGTAGTGGCCCCCATCCTGTGGAACCAGCTACCTGAAGAGGTGTGTGCCTTGAAGGGCCTCCCTAGGTTCCTCAGGGGACGCAAGGCTGCTCTTTTCAGGCGGCCTTTGAGTGATAGTGATCCACCAGGCAGCTGGTACGCTTCAGCTGTGTCTTCAGCATCCATGCATCCGACCCTGCTTGACAGTGGATAGGTTTTAACGGGGATAGATTTTTAATCATTTTATATTTTAAAAGTTTATTTATTGTATCTTTTGTATTGTTTCTATCGGGTGTATTTTATATGCTGTTAGCTGCCCTGAGTCCTGTTTGGGGGAGTGGGGTATAAATCTGATTGATAAATAAGTAAAATAAATAGCTATTCAGTCCTTTGTAACAGTGCCCATCAGCATACTTAACTCCTGTTGGGTCATGGGTACACTTTACTGTGGTATGCAGAATACAGGGATGGAGATGTAGAGAGACAGCTTTGTCAGCCATTGATGCTTTGGGAAAGCACCCTGCAAACTACCAGGTTTACCCCTGTCCTCTCCTTCCCCCGCTGCTGGCACAGCTAGACCTAGGTCAATTAGAATAGGTCCATGTTAGCAAATCATTACTTCCTTATTGTAACCACAGACATTAAAACAGAGACATAAGGGCAGTTTGAAAAGTGGCATGGGGAAAAAATACCCAACTACTTTACTTTCTTCCAGTGCTCTTGTCGGACATTTTTAAAGTGACATAATTCCCTCCAATTCAATTATTGCCTAACCACTGCAAGTAAAACCACCATCTGACTCTACAAATATTAACTTAGAAATAAATCCCACAGAGTTCAATAGGGGTGGCTCAGAAATAAATCCCACAGAGTTCAATGGGGGGTTACTTTTAAGCATGTAAGCAGAGAATTGCTGCCTAAAAGGTATAACCAGTGACAGCCTTTGCAGGAATTTGGGATTTCATTTATTTAGAAAGCGGTCAAGTTGCTTTTCCAGAGACCAGCTCAAGGTAGCTGGTTTAGTGTCTGGCTCCGGGAGTCTCAGACCATCATCTGGACCATCCTAGCACCTACTGGAGAAACTGGTGTCCCCTCCTTGCAACATTAATCTCTTCCCAAAGTCTGGTTGGCTAGCCTCCACGCCACCTTCCATGTCTGGGATTTTTAAAGGAGAACAGTCCTAATCCTATTTCATGGAAGGGAATTATGAGGCAGGAACTATCGCTTATCGTTCTACAGGTATAGGGCTACCAACTCTGGACCGGAAAACCCCTGGTGATTTGGGGATGGCGGGGTTTAGGGGAACGACTAGATTTGAGTCCAGTCGGTAGCACCTGACAAAGGGAGCTTTAACTCTCAAAGGCTTCTGCCCTGAAAATCTTGTTGGTTTCTAAGGTGCTACTGGACTTGAATCTAGCTGTTCAACCACACACCAACATGGCTACCCTCTGAAACTATCTTCATTGAGTTTTGGGGAAGGGGAGGACCTCAGTGGGGTATGATGTCATAGACCCCACCCTTCAAGGCAACCATTTTCTCCAGGGGAAATGTTCCCTGCAGTCTGGAGTTGTATCTCTGGAGGGTCTCCAGGCCCCACCTGGAGGTTGGCAGCCCTAGGCATAATAAGACAGAGTGGGTACAAATAGAGTTGTCAACGGGCCAGGAGAAAAATGTCCTGTGCCTTTACTAGATGTTTAATGTGTGAAAGTGGACTCAGAGGTCAATAACCTATTAAGACGGTGCAAAGGCAAATGGAACTCTCCTAGCTTTAATGTAGCAGGAAAGTCATTAGGCATAGCTTCCCCCCTTCTCCCTGCAAAACAAAAGCTACAGCTACCACAGTTCTCTCTTTTGTACTAGTTTTAGGAACACAGGACCCCTGCCCTCCTTGGCACCTAGTAAGCTCAAGGAGCTACCTGTCTCTTGCAGGATTTTTTTTTTTAAAAAGGCTTGGGAAGGTGCCTCCTCCTGAGCTCTCAAGGGTGTTGCTTGACCAAATGATGTGGAACTTAAGGAGAACTCTGTGATTCCAGCCACAACCACAGCTGATGAAAGCTTGTTCAGGATTGCTGATACCATGAAGAAGGTGCACTGTTCTTCGGACTTTGCAAAATACTGCTGAAAGAAACTTTGAGAAGAGCATCAGTATGGAATGGTGGCTAGGGTGTTGAGCTAAGATCTGGGAGACCCGGGTTCAAATCCCCACTCTTCCATGAAGCATCCTGGGTAACCACAGTCCAATCACTTTCTCTCAGAGCCTAACTAGATCTTACAAATTGCATCCATTTACCATGGGGGAAGTTTCCAGTAGCAACCTGTACGTAAATGTGCAGCCAGGCCTGATTTGGATTGGGACTGCTGTGTGGGAGAAGGACGAATTCTAGCCTTCTCCTTGTGATGTTTTTTGGTGGCTAAAATGGCTGGGAGGGGTTGTCTGTGAGGGCCAGTAAGGTTGCCAGCCTCAAGGCAGGACCTGGAGATCTCCTGCTATTGCACTTGATCTCCAGACAACAAAGATCGGTTCACCTGGAGAAAATGGCTGCTTTGGAAGGTGGACTCTATAGCATCACACTGTACCGAGGTGCCTCCCCTCTCCAAATCCCACCCTCCCTAGGCTCCATCCCCCAGTTCTCCAGGTATTTCCCAACATGGAGCTGGCAAGCCTAAGGGGAAGTGTTATTTGCTCTGTTGGGAAGCCAGCATGTGTACTGAATAGTTGCACCTACTGGCTTCCCAGAGGGCAAATAATGCCCCTCCCCCAGCAGCCTTCGGGCTGTTTCTGTGGTGTAATGTGTCTTTAAGATCGCTTGGAGTTGTTATGTCCACCTGCAGGCCATTAGCAGAGTGGGTTTTATCAGTCCTCTATTTTGCTTGGAGAACATACGTTGTGTTATCTGGTGATAGCTGGATTGAATAAACATTGTATTTTGGATTAAACCCTGCCTGAGATTGTGACTGAGATTTGTCCTGGACAGCGGACATTACATGGTGTCAGAAGTGCCAAAAGCAGCACATGGGAGAAAGCAGGAATCCCTCCTTCTCCTGTGAAGCAGGCCCTACTCAAGAGCTGCCACTAGGAACCAGCAGGGACAGACACTATATCTGCAAGTACCTGTGGCACATTTGTAAAGTTTAGTTAGCTGTCAACTTGACCAACTAAACAGGTTTGTTGTGAGGGTAAAATGAAGGGCCATATTATTTATTTATTTATTTATTTTGGGATTTATATCCCGCCCTACCCTGAAATCCTTGCAGAAGTGGTGGGATAAAACTGTGATGGGCGGTAACTGGCTGAGAATGCAGCTGGTTCTGATTCAGGTTGCTGTGGCTGGGTGGCATGCAGAAAGTCCCAGATTCAGGCCCTTCTTTGAATGCAAAAGGTCCCAGTTTCAGTCCCCGGCATGTCCGGTTAAAAGGAACTCAGACAATGGGTCTGAGGAAAGACCTTTCTCCGATCCTGACCATATAGCGCTGCTACCAGGTAGAACAGCGGACGCTGAGCTGGATAGACCCTTGACTTGATATAAGGCATTCATATGTACTTTCACAGGTTTAGTGCAGATACAGTGCCAAATGTTTGCTTATTAATTGCTGACTTTTCAGAACTCCGTGTCCTGTCACAGACTCGAAGGGCTGAACCAGGACCATCATGACCTGAGGACAGCATGTAATCTTGGGACTATTCCAAACACTGTGTGAAGCAAACTGGTGCTTGTTTCCAAGCGTCCACTCACCCAGGAGCTACAGCCACTGCCCTGCCTCTGATGAGTGTATGTGTGGGGGTGTAAAGTGCTATCAAGTTGCAGACGACTTCTGGTGACCCCGGCAAGGGGCTTTCAAGGGGGCCTTTTGTCTTCCTCTGCAGAGTCTTCCTTGGTGGTCTCCCTCCCAAGTGCCAACCCTGCTTAGCTTCCAAGAACTGACAAGATTGGGCTATACTATGCTGCCTTCCCTCCCTAGCGATGAGTGTATGTAAGCCTCTACAAAAACCGTGTTTGCTTCATTTACATATGATAGCTTTGGATGCACACCTAAAAGCACAACGTATAGAATAGTCCCTAACGAACCACTTGAGATATTGTGTACACAGCCAGCATGGTGTTAGAGGTAAGAGTACCAAACTAGGATCTGGAAGAACAAGGTTGAAATCCGCACTCTGCCTGGATTGCGCATTCTACCCTTTTCATGACTTTTGCAACTGCTTTGCATTTACGTGGCACTTTCTGCATCCTCTTCCCCCTCCCCTTACCACCTCTATATCTCTGGACAGTTTCTTCATACCCTCCATGCATTTGACGAAGAGCGCTCTGTTTCTCGAAAGCTTATGCTGCAATAAAGTTTGTTAGTCTTAAAGGCGCTACTGGGCTTTCGACTACTTTGGAGCAACAGACTAACACGGCTAACTCCTCTGCACCTATCACTCTGCCATGGAAGTTCACTGGGTGACTTCAGGCCAGTCAGGCTCGCAGGGTTATTGTTATGAGGAGGGGAGAAATATGTTGTTAGAGGCTTTGCATTCCCATTTGGGAAAAGAATGGGTTATAAATAAATAAGTAACATCAGCCTTTGTGATTGGCAAGTAGTATGAGGCCACTCGATTGGCCAAGCCTATGAGGGGCCTGCATTTCTTTGTGTGATCAACAACATAGTGTTTTCTAATAACAGAAGTCAAGCACTGGGGAGCTCAAGAACACACATACCAAGTCTGAATTTAGGTATGACTTCCTCTGGCTCCAGCTCCTGCCAACCTAGCAGTTCGAAAGCAAGAAATTGCAAGTAGATAAATAGGTACCACTTCAGTGGGAAGGTAACAGCGTTCCGTGCGCCTTGGTGTTTAGTCATGCCGGCCACATGACCACGGAAACGTCTTTGGACAGCGCTGGCTCTTCGGCTTTGAAACGGAGATGAGCACCGCAACCCTAGAGTCGGATTTGACTGGCTTTCAAGCAACCCTAGAGTCGGATTTGACTGGCTTTCAAGCCTCCTGTGCCTTAGGGATGGCAGGTACTGAAAAAAATCAAAATCTGGATTAAGGCAACTGCTCGTGGCAGGAGGCATTACAGCAGTAAGTGGGGGAAAGAAGCTAAATGTCTCCCTTTCAGTTCGAGTTGTGTTCGATCGTCCTACTCCCTTTACATGTTGACTCCTCTGCTGCTTGTGTGTGTTCTCTTCTTTATAAACTTTTGATCTATTATTAAAGCCTTGGCTTGCCTCCTCCTCTTTCTAACAGTCCAGAACACACAGAAATTAGACAGCCTTTTCAAATGGGAATGGTAGAAGGAAAGATTCACTTTTGAGACAGGTATGGCCCCCAATATCCATTTTCATTGCTTGGTTCCAGAATATGCAAAGTACGTTTTATTATCTCTCTTTGCGTAAGTTATTGCCTGTCAATGAAAATCAATACATCCAAATATGTTACTACCTATCCAGGATGCCATTATTTTTATGCAAGGCCTGTTGCTCAGTAACAGAGTACAAGCAGAAGGTCCCAGAATCAAACCTTGTCATCCCCAGTTAAAAGATGTCCGGGGGGGGGGACAGAATGAAAAAGACCCTTGCCTGAGATGTTGGGGAGCTGTCTGAAAAGGTAGCACAGGTCAGTACAAGTTAAAGGGCTCTTTGGGGGAAAGGGTCCATGGGCAGCTTCAGATGCACCTTAATATGGCAAAAGAATGAAGTAAGCAGTTCAACAGGCTGGCCACCTTCAGAGGAACATAAGAAATCTGTTAGGGTTATTTTCATGGAAAGAGAAACAGAAGGGCTCTCTTTACCGGAGCCAAGTACTCCAGATGACTGTACTTGAAGCCTGTAGCAAGCCATCAAACATTTATTTAGAAATGGGTTAACCAGCTTCTTGACTGAAGTCTTCAAAGCTTCTTGACTGAAGTCTTCACATACACAGGTTAAAGACCAGCCATCCCTATAGAAAAACACTGTGTATATACGATTCGAGGCCGCAAGAATACATTTCCCAGGCAGGCTTTAAGTCTGCTGCTTCCTTTTGTATCACAAACTAGATGATGGGCTTAGAGTCTATGTAAGTGGATAGGTTTCAGGTGGGTGGCCATGTTAAGTCTGTAGTAGCCGAACAAAATTCCAGACCAGTAGCACCTTAGGGACCAACAAACGTTTTCCAGGGTAAAGCTCACTTCATCAGGCATATGACAAAGTAAGCTTTGATTCAGGAAAAGCTAATTCAATAGAAAATTCTGTTGGTCTCTGAGGTACTACTGGACTTGAATTTTGTTTTACTTAAGAGGACAACACAATGTACTGAGTGACTGAACGGTCATAATCAGTCGTAGAGTTCTCCTAGTTGCACACTTTCCACCACACCTGTTTCTTTTGCAGCAGCTTGATACATCTGAGCATGCTGTGTTCTGCACCACAAAGGCTGCATGGCTCACCCCCCCACACACACACACCCAATATAGACTCCTTCAAGGGAACCAGGGAGATTAATGCTGAACACGATCCAATCTGAGCTGTACACAGAGGTCCTAAGGCCAAGTACAAGTGACACAGTCCAACCCTGAATGTCTGGCACATGCATGCCAGGACCCACATCGCATGGATCAAATCCTTCCCACAGAGACCTCTAGGCACCAAGAAAGTTGTGGCTGAAAAACCCAGAACCAGGTTCCATTAAAATCAACCCAGCATCCACTGACAAAGCCTTTGAATCTGCTGCCAGATTTCTATTTGTGTAAATCCCCACATTTGGTGGCAGAATAGCCAGATCAACATTGTACTCACCGTACTCTGCAAAGACATCACCAGTGTGCCCACAGGATGCTGAAAATGTAAGTGTGGAATCCAGAATCCAGTGGAACCAGTTGGAAAAGCATTCCAATTCAGGCTTCTTTTTTTCCTTGCGTGAACCAGATGGCTAAAGGGGATTACCGGCTGTTAAGCTCTTGGTAAAGGTTTTATTGGTTGTTCTTCCTAAATGTCCTGTAGCATAGTAACCCTTCCAATTGAGAGGTAGAGGTGATATATCCTGGAAGGAAAATATATTTTCCTTGGCATTTTTGTACTGTATCTACTAGTGGGGCAAGAGACAAGAGGTACACATTGGATGTATTCAGACATCATGAGAAGTTGTGGTTAACAAACCACAGTTTGAGCAAACCTTGGTTACTTATGATGCTTGAATGCAGACTGTTCAAACTGGGGTTTGCTGGGTGGCACTAAAACATGACTTCAAATGAGGGTTTGATTTGTTAACCACAGTTTGTACTAATGTAGTTTATTTGGGGATGTCTGAATTCACAAGCCACAGCTTGTTGAGTAGCATTGGATCTTGAGGTTACTTGGTCATAGAGACAGCATTATATGGAAGACTTTCTCCCTATTGGGAGGCGGAGAAGCAAGAAGCAGACAACCCTAGGTTTACACACAAACTGGCATTTGTTATCCATCTCTAATAATCTAGCCAGAATTTTCTGCGCAAAGCACAGCCACCATTTACGAAGATGTCTGAATGCAATTTCCTACTGTCAGTACTCTATACATAAGCCAGTCACAACAGATCTCATATCTACAGCATGTCAAGGTGCAAGACTGTGTTCCCAGAATGCTGACACGTAGGCATGATAAAAGACAAATGTAGGCTTTTTCTCACAGAGGTGATCAACTTGCATCTGAGCTCTGTCTCTTTAGGCTACAAGCAGGAGCTTGCATGACTGAATGTCCATACACAAGATTGCCATATCTTCCAACAAAAGGCTTCATGCCCATCCTGGCAAGAAGGAGACGTTAGAGCCGAACTGTCCACTGGAGTCAGCCACAAAAGGGTGGGCATATCCAGAGCAATCATCCAAGTGTCCTCATTCCTACTAGCGCTTCTCAACACACTCACAAACCAGGTAGCCATGTCAAGAAGAGAGAGGGAACACAGATGGACATGGTCCCAGGTACCAGATATGACTGAGGAGTCTGATGACAACAGGACAGGCAAGGGGAGGAGGATACTGTACTACTTGGGGGGACGGGTCAGATTTGGCAGAGGAGGCAGCCACAAATGGGGATGGGGTGATGGTTAAAGGGAGAACAAAACAGTTACCCTTTTTGCATTGTCTTTGCAGCAAAAGCAATTCCATCAGCAATAATTATAATTCAGAAACAAACACAGCAGAGGTTGCGAGAGAGTAAAAGGAATCAGAAGTAACTATTCAGAGGTAAAAAGGGCAAATGAAGCAAGAAAGAAGACAAGCACATTCCATGGAAGATCAAGAGCAGTCCCATATGAGACTAAATAAATACATCTGGAAACATAAAAACACAGTTTGGAATGTTTGTGTTTGTACAAGGTTACCGTCTGCAGTGTGAGAAAATATGAAGCAAGGCTGTTTGTTTTAACTTTGGCCCGGTTGCCATCTCAACATTCTTTTCCAATTCTATTCATGCTGCCCCAGTTTATGCAACTCAAGTTATTCTACAATAACATTTCTTAAAAATTAGGCAGCTAGTAGGAAATTAGGTAACTCCCATGGTGTCCATGAACCAAGTGTTCGATGTCTCTTTCTCAATGGAGGATGAGTCACACCCATACCTGTGTTACCTTTTAAGGGAAACAGCCTGTGATTTGGATGCAGTCCTTGGCAGTGAAAAAGATGTCAGGAAACAGGAGAATACCTCTGCCTGAGACACTGGAAAGACACCACCAGTCTAAGTAGACAATACTGGGCTAGAATGATCAATAGTCTCACTCAGTAGAAGGCAACTTTGTATGTTTATACATTCTACACTGAATATTTAAGGGGACACTCCAGATGTGACAATGGATATCTATTTGTTCAAGAAAAAGAGTGTTACAGGTAGTTCCCAAATGACGTCCTGTAGGCAAATGCACAATTTGAAGTATGCAGATGTCTGCAATGCAATATGAAGCAACATGTTACTTTTGTCCATCTCTATGACAGGGATAGGGCACCCCACTTATTTCTGGTATTCAGTGATATTTTGCATCCTCGTCAGTTTTATATTAATGCCTCAAAAATGAACTCATTTGTTTTGAAATAAGACATTTATTTGCCTTTGGTAAATGGCTCATAAGATTGAGGGAGAGGTCAAAAGATTCCCCACATTCATCAGCCCCTTGTTGGCCACCTCAAGGTATCTGCAACTTGCATTCAGAGATAGTGATGAATAACGGGGATGGAATGGAGGAAGCTTCATATCACAGCACTGTATCTCTAAAAGCCAGGAAGATGTATGTGCAGCGCTAGAGATAGTCAGTATGGGGCTGGAACTGGACCGGGGAGATGCAGTTACAAATGGCTCTTTCCTATGTAATGCAAGCAATACCTTCTGAGAAACTGGAGTGATGCTGAGTAGTAACACTGGAAGGCATCTTTCTTCTAACATAATAGTTGCAAGGATAATATCAAATATCTAACGTATATTACCCTGAACTCCTTAAAAGAAAAGGCAGAAATCTGAGTTTAAAAAGTAGACATGCCATGTTGTGTGTTGAGTAACATGTCCATCGGCATGCATGAAAATTCACCGTCAGGCTCAAAAATATTTGAGTAATGCAGCATTACTACATTTTACATGCAAGTTATTTCCCAGAGTCTCGTATTGCAAAAGTCAAGAAGGCATGCAGAACTGAAAACAAAATTTGTAAACAGACAGCTTTTTTCCTGAAAACTGAAACCCCATAGATCACACATCACAATTCTGACTGCGACTATGAAAAGTCTACAGTCCTAAAATGTGTTACAGGCTACTGGTCAATGGAGAAGGGTTGTAACTCTACTGAAACGCGTGCTTTACACATACAGAGCCCCAGGTTTGACGTCTGATGACTCTTACTAGAGAGATTTTTCAGGGAGCGAAGCTATGAAAAAATGGCTTGAGAAGAACTGCTCCAACCTTGACAGCACAGGACTACAGGGAAGCAAACTCTGATGCCATGTAAAGCAGCTCCTTATGGGACTACTTGTGGGTAACTCAGCCACAAAACTCAGCCTTTGCTATATGCTCTGTGACGACTGCACAAGTCATTAGAACCTGCCATGCACCATCCATATAAGAGAGTCTGCGTTAATTTAATTTTCCCATCTAGGGGTACAGGGAAGAGGTGTATGCCGTGACTGGTCACACTGAATCAGCACATCTGATTCCCAAGAGCCGCCTACTCAGCACACAAGGAAGACAGCAAATGACACTATGTACCCCAAGGGAGAACAGTGGATCAAAACTCCATGCCACCCAGCCCGAGCTCTGCTCCTGGTTGGTAGCGTCAAGCATCGCATTCTCTGCATGTATTCTTAACACATGGACTGCGAAGACACTTTTAAAAGGTGCTCATCCTTCTAAAGCTTTCCCTGCACGCTTGCCTTTAACAGACACCCTTGCCTGCTAATTCTTTGCCTTCTTTCATTTTAGTTTACCTGTGCCAAGTGATTTTGTAAAAGAAGACTATTTCTAACCATTCCTTCTAAGATCTGGCAGGGGGGATGCACTGAGAGAGACAGTCAGAAATCGTATTTCCTCTCCACACTCCAAGTCATGTAAACCAACTGAAAAAGAGGGAACAAGCATATTTCTTTAGGGAATGTGGATAATGGGAAAGAAATGCAGACAGCAGAAGGAATGAAATTCTTCCCTAGCCCGGACCCCACGAGAAGCGGCTTTGCAAAATTTGGGGGGGGAGAAGCCATGTCTGAATAGCCCAGCTTTTCCCAACTAGTACAGATCACACACTCCAGAACAAACCAGCAATGAGGGGAAAAACAAAAGCTCTCCGGCGCTTACCTTACAGCTCCAGGTAGCAGAGCAGACACTAGGTAGGTGGACACGAGGCTGTCAGAAACGGAGAAAAGCTCACATACGGAGAACGCGCTGGGCAGAAACAGCTCCCTCCAGACTCCTGCAGCATTGTTGAAAAAATCCCAGTGTGCAAGCAGAGCCTATAGTGGCTTTTGCTCAGTGCATTGTGGGAAGCAGAGCGCCTTTCAAAGGGGAGAAAAATAGGATGAGGGGCCCCCTAGTGGAAATACAAGCGCAAAGAAAACAGTATTGTTTAAAAAAAATCATAAACATGCCTGTGACAATATCCGAAGTGCGAAGTACCGATGTCAACTGTTTTGGGGCAAGCAAGAGACATGTCATGGTTGAATTACCGGTGCTCATTTTCCAGCCATTGGGAAGAAAACATATGAAGCTGCTTCTTACTGAGTCAAGCCATCAGCCTGTCTGACAGCAATTGTTCAGTGTCCAGGAAGACAGAGAGGACTTTTGCCAGCCCCGCTGCTTAAAGATCCTTTGAAATTGAGATGTCAGCAATTGACGTGGGAACATGTGCTCTACCAGTGAGTCATTTTTTTTTTAATTTTATTTCATAAAAAAATCCAACACCAACACCTCCCATGTGCAACTTCCAGGCATTAGAGACGTAAATGAAGTTCCATACAGTATTATATCACAATCAATCTCCGTACAACTCATCTACCAGTGAGTCATGGGTCCTCCTCTACATGCATTAATCAAGTGCAAGAATGAAGACAACTTCACTTGTTGGATGTCCGACACCAAGTCAGAATTTCCCTGGGCCAACCAGAATGCCACCCTCTTGGACAACTGCCAGAACTGGAGGATGCCAGACCAGAAAATGTTCCAGCTGAGCTGTTCCTCTGCATGCATGCACTGGCTATCATAATACCCGCCTGTGTGCTAAAGCATCTCAAGGGAGTGGGGGCTGCTTTTGCAGAGCAGTGCCTACGTCCAGTCACTGCTTGCCATTTCCTTCAGAGGCCACCTCTCAGGCAGCACCGTTTACGAGGGATTAATGCCACCCTAGTGAGGAAGACTGAGGTGCAGCAAGGCACTGTGTGCAGAGCTCTCGTGGAAAATCTCTTGTCCAAAAAACCCACGTTTTTGGCAGGATGCTTTCTCCATTCTCCCAGGCAGCTTTGCTCACAGAGCTTTTTCTGAAAGAGTGCTGACCAAAAGGAATGCCATGCCTGCTCAGAGACACTCAGTGAAGACTGCTAATCCTACATGCTACGCTGCTACAGTGAGAAGGTGATAAGATTCCACATAGTTTCTGTTAGAAGCTGGGGCTGCTGGCTTGGACCTCTCAACCTGGGCATCCTCTAGTCCTTTCCAGGAGGTCGTTGTGGCCTTGGTATTTGAAGAGGAGGGGGGGTCAAACTCACCCTTTCCTTTCTCTCCCGTGGGTCTCTCCGCAGCCTTGCAGAGAAAGGCTTATCCGCCTTGGCCGTTTGCTGACTCTCCTTTTAAAAGAGTCACTAGAGCTTCAGGCATCCAGGAAGTCACAGGGAAATCTCACAAGAGTGTATATTCCTGGGAGATTTCAGATGGGGTGTGGTTTTATCTCTCACTGGGGAATTCCCCTGGTCATATTCTGCATTGGCTGGCCCAGCTGACAACATGGCTTTACTGGCAGTGCTGGCCTTGTGTTGCCATTCCAAGACCCAGCAGCTCCTCCTTGGAGCACAGTGGGGGCAGAACCATGTTGCTGGACCTGCTGGGTAGCAGGTAGTTGCCCCCCCCCCCAACTGCTGGCCTCAGCAAGTGCAGGGGGGAGCTAAGCACCCCACCCTGGACAGTTTCTATGCTTCAGGAAGTTTCACAAGCAAGGCAGCTAGCATCCTGGGCTCATCCTTTTCACTGCCAAGAGACCCAGCCATTACACTTGTCAGCTTTTTCCTCCTGGCCCTACTCTTGTGTCTTTAAAAGTACCACATGTAGAAGTGATACAAGGAATGCTTTGCTTGCTAAATCTCTGTGCATTATGCCACTTTAATGACACACAGGCACAGGCATTTTTTAAAAAGCTGGTAGCTCTAGCCATGGTATTACGTGCATCTGATCAGGTGATGTGTTGTAAGGATGTGCAGCTCAAAAAAAAAAGTTTGTTTTTAGCTCCAGATATCAGGGAGCCAAAAAATAACAGTATTCCCAGTTTCTCAGGTTCCAAATACCAGCTTGATATTCAGATTTGAGTTGTTGTTGGTGGTGGTTGTTTTTTTAGGGGGGGATCCTGATATTTTCCAGCTCCATTAGCATTCCATGTGCTTTGGCATTTAGTCATGCTGGCCACATGACCACGGAAACATCTTCAGACAGCGCTGGCTCTTCAGATTGGAAACGGAGATGAGCACTGCCCCCTAGAGTCAGATTTGACTAACTTTTGAGCAAGGGAAACCTTTACCTTTACTTATTCTTTATGGGGAATCTTTCTGGGACAGGCTGTTTGTAAAGCTACTGACATCAAAATCACAGCAGAGCTGGTGGTGTCTGTCCTTTAAATAACCCCCACATTTCAAGTGAATTGGACCTCTATGGCCCCCTGAAACAGGTGACCCCAGCCATCTTCCATTGATTCCTATAGTGAAAAAAAATGCTTTAAAAAAGTAAAACCCAAGAATCCATGCCAATGTACAACCCAAGAATCATCCAATCTAAACGAAACAGGAATGCTGTTGCAAACCTAGCAAATATAAAATCAAATAATCCAGACTATATAAAACTTGAGAATCCATGCCAATGTACCTGAGAATCTACCACAAAAAGCAAACCTGATGTGAACTCACACAAAGAACTTTACAAAGGTTGTTTTTTTTTTTTTAAGTAAGGAGGCATAATCTAGGACAAATCAACCTGGCAAGCCTATACCAAGCCTGTGAAAAAGAGTATTGGAAGCTTTCAAACACTAGCTCCTGATACTCCTGCTTAATATTGGCTGCGGTCACACGGAACATTAGCCATGCTACAGAGACGGAAGATAGGCAGATTTGCCAGGTGCGATCACACTACCACATCTGGGAAACGTAGAGCTCCCATGCCGAACCCGAGGCTTCCCGCCGAAGATGCGGGGTAAAAAACTAGTACCTCCGAGGTACTAGTTTCCGGAAACCGCGGGGCAAGGGCGGGCGCCTGATCGCGTTTCCAGTGGAATCCCATAGCATCCGGCGCCCGCCCATGTCCCGTCGTCAGCAGGTTTTTCCCCCCAAGTTTCCACAGGATGCGCACAAGCGCCCAACGGCACATGTGCACAAAGAGGCCCCCTCCCACTGCAACCAGGCTTGCCACCTCTGGAGGGTCACTATGGCCCCTGTCGCACAGGCGGTTAGAGCGGGTGTGATGAGGGGGCCCACCTCCCCCTCCATTGGCTATGCCTCAGAGCTCTGGTGGGGTCCGGAAGTGTCTGTCTCCCTCTCCGGTAAGCCCACCACCCGCCTTCGGATGTGCAGATACGATTGCTCAGTCATGCCTATGCACAAACTTCAGTTTAAAAACAAAATCCATCCCGTTTGCCACGGAAGCGGCGCCTAGCGATTGCTGGTGTGATCGCGCCATACAGCTTCTTTGCCGCACTGCAGGATCATCGTGTGATCGGCACCTGCCCCCTAACAACGGAACCTCCACGGGACCTCGAAGGGAGTCTGATCTCGCAACCACATGTTATTTTCCTCCGGGGCAAACAGCCATGCATCCCCCCCGCATTTTCTGGCCCGTATGACCGGGGCCATTGAATATTTACAGGATTTTTCAGGACCTGATTATTGGTATCCCAGATAGCATCCAAAGACCCAAATATATTGGGGGAAGGTATATATTTATATATATATATTCAGCTCAATTATATCCCTAATTAGAACTTCCCTAATATGTTCCTCTCAGCCATCAACTCAGTGGGTAGCCTTTAAGCAAGCCCCTTTCTCTTGGGGCTTATCGCTCTGCTGCTGCAATGGGCTTTGTGATGAAATGCCCTCCACCCAAATTCACTCCAGTATTTCAGTTATTGTGATAGCTCTCTGTTCACGTGAAAGAGCCTAACTGCAGACTAGTAGCTTGCAGAAAGGAGAGAGGTTGAAGGAAGAAGCTCATCAAGCTCCAAGCACAGAACACTCAAGCTCTTGGCGGTGCTAACATCTCTGGCCAAAGCAGAACAATGGCTCGCTACCGACACTCTGCTACTAAATCAAACCTAGAGTCATAAAGCTGAGAAGATTATTGTTGTGTAGTGGGTTCGACGCATGAAAGATCACAGAGACGGTGTGATGCAAAGCATGGTTTACTGGACACAACTCGAACTAACTACAACGGGCCAGGCGGCCCACTATATACAGTGGCAAAGGGACACCCCTAGGTCCTATTGGTGGGATTAAACTTCCCGCCAAAGGTCCTATAGGTTTTTGAAGGAAGAGTTCAGGAGCCTAGTCCCTATTGTTTTGGGGACTCAAGCTAGCGCACATATCACTGCCACCTGGTGGCGGTCAGCCGACATAACAATTATAGTGATAGAATGAAAACGCTTCCTTTCGAACTGTAAGGGATAGGGAAGTTATCCCAATGGGAGAGGGATAAAGACAAGCCCCTTCCTCCCTCCCTTCCTTCCTGGTTTTCTTTTTTTTAATGTAGGCTCGCATCTGACCACTTGGAAAGGTGGCAATTACCACCTCTTGGCATGCACTGTAGTGTTCCCAGATTTCCATGCTTGATCTAAAGTTTCAAGCTTTTAGCCTCCTCCGCGGGGAGGGCGGGGTATAAATATAATTAAATAAATAAATAAATAAATAAAAGTACCCCAGGGACATCACAGATGTTGTGTAGCTGTCTAGGTAACCTGAAATGTCTGCCAAGATCTCACACCAGATCTCAGCCGTTTAATTTTGACATGCAAGCAGGTGAGTTGGTGGGGGATGGAAGAGTTATCTAACAGAAAGACTGGGGGAAATGTGGTGAGAGGGGAGAGACAGGGCTGGAGTCATACCCCACATGAGTCCTTGAGGGTCTTCCACTTGCAATGCAACTACTTTCAAACATATGTAAGTCAGCTCTGCTTAGAAAAGACTTGAGACCACTTTTTAAAAAATCAGCAGATGTCTCCACCTGGTCTATAGCAGAGGATGTAGGAGTAGCCGAGACCTGTTGCTTCCCAGTTCCTAGGCTCTGCCCTCTTGATCTCATGGCCTGCATTTTGCAAGGACACACCACAGAAAGCGTTACTACTGCACATCTGATTCTTCTCTCTTCCTGGCTCACACAGGAAGGAAAGCTGCCAGACTAAACCATACCCTCCCTTACAACACAGATCCCTACAAGCCTACCATTCAGGCACAACACTGAAAGTGTGAAACGCAGTACCTCTGAAATAAGGAGATGTCATGTGGTAACACTCCATCTGTCTCTGTTTTCCATAAAACAACTCCTATCAGGGTTGTCTAGTAGAAATTACCTGTCACAGAGATGGCAGTATAGGCAACAGGCAGACAAATAGTTTTTCATGTGTACATTTAAACTTGTTACTTAGGTTTGATAGACCAACCAGATGGCTTGTCTTGTTTGCGCACAGGTTTTTAAGCAAACCAGTTTCTCATGATATCTGCATGCATCCAAAGCCTTAATGTACATGTGCTTTCATGCATGTGCATTAGAGTTGTGTGTCTGTGTAAAGTGCCATCAAGTCACAGCTGACTTACGGAGACCTCAGCAAGGGGCTTTCAAGGCAAGTGAGAAGCAGATGTGGTTTGCCATTGCTTTCCTCTGCAGAGCCTTCCTTGGTGGTATCCCTTCCCAGTAAGAACCCTGCTTAGCTTGTGAGATCTGACGAGAGATCAGGTTATATCATGCCCCATTCTCTCCTGGTCCATTAGAGTCATAAAGTAAAAGGTAAAGGTTCCCTTACTCGAAAGCCAGTCGAATCCGGGCTTCCGGTCGGGCTAAGATGGAGGACTGACACACTTTCGCGATTGTGCGAAGTGAGCGACGGCCGCTTTTGACAGCTTGGGCAGTTTTTAGCCCAACGCATCGCTCCCCAGTGAGGGGGGGGGGACAAGCAGGCAGCAGCGCCTAAGAGGGAGTGTGAGGTTGGCGTGATCCGGCTCCCGAAGGAGCCGTTTCATGCTTTGATCTCCTCCCCCGAAGAAGGCAAGTGCCAAGCAACTCTGCAGCGGCCATTCGAGCCAGATTACCGGCATAAGCTCTCTACCAGCCGACCTCTTGAAGATGGGCAACAACAGTAAGTGAAAAGAAGCAATGCGAAACCCGATTTGATCGTGCTAGATAACAATAAACGTGCCGCTTACCTGAACTGTGATAAGATAAAAATTGAAACAAGCGGTTGAGCGGGAAATGACCAAACATTCCCAGAAATCCGATTCCGGCAAAGAAAATAGTTGATTGAAGGCTTTAAAACAGTAAAAAAGAACATTGTTTAACATTCCTGCGGTGGGATTTGAGATATGCGCGCAGCCAAAAACCGAAACTGACGAACTGTATCGCGGGAGGAGCAGGCCGGTGTAACGAAAAAATACTCCGAGGTGCTGGAACAGGAAGAGGAAGCCCTGAAAGAAGGGCTGAAGCCATCAGGAAGCCAACAGGAAGAGACTCGGAGCTACAAGAGAGCAGAACCGGAAGTGAGTGTATACGAACAGACGGGACCTGGAATACGGTAACCTGACCTACTCTATACCCGAATGATGTGTTAATGATATAATGAAATTTGTAAGAAGGGGGAGAAGCATTGCGGGAAGCCACTGGAGGGAGGGGAGGAAGGGAATGAGGTAAACAATGGACTGAATGATTTAATCTTATATGTTATGTTCCTAAGAAAATAAAAATTTGTTTACCAAAAAAAAAAAAGAAAGCCAGTCGAATCCGACTCTAGGGTTGCGGTGCTCATCTCCGTTTCCAAACCGAAGAGCCAGCGCTGTCCGAAGACGTTTCCTTGGTCATGTGGCCGGCATGACTAAACACCCAAGGTGCACGGAACGCTGTTACCTTCCCACCGAAGTGGTACCTATTTATCTACTTGCAATTTCTTGCTTTCGAACTGCTAGGTTGGCAGGAGCTGGAACCAGAGATGGGAGCTCACTCCATCATGCGGCACACTCGGGTCTCGAACTGCTGAACTACTGACCTTCCACAGCCTGCAGTTCAGCGTCTTAACCACTTGAGCCACCGCAGCTCCTATTAGAGTCATACTGCATCCAAAATTTAATTTCTAAATGTGGAGTTGAGATAGGAAAAGCAATCTGATGAATGGCAACTAAAGAGATCATCAATAATGGCAATTTTGTAAAGGCAGTATTTTACCAAGGTACAGGTATGAGAACAGGTTTCCCCAATAAATGAAGACAGTTTGTTCATCCTGCTGTAATGATGACTCGACATAACGCTCTACATAGGGATACCCTTGAAAGTGTTAGGAAACTTCCTGCAGAATGCTGCAGCCAGTATTCTGACTGGCATGGGTGGTAGGGACCATGTCACTCAAGTCTTGGCCAAATCTGTACTGGCTCCCAATCTATTTCTGGGCATAATTCAAGGTACTGGTGTTGACCTTTAAAGTCCTATATGCCTTGGGATCAGCATACCTGAAGGGATCAGCATACCTGAAGGACTGCCTACTCCCCTGACTGCTACAGTCATCTCCTGAGGCCCTGCTTCAGGTACTCCTGCCTTCTATGGTTAGGTGAGTGGCAACTCAGTAGAACACCTTCGTGATTATGGCACCAAAAATCTGAAACCGTCTCCCCAGACTCACCTGTCCTCTTCTGTGGCTGTCTTTGGCCAGCAGGTGAAGACTTTTTTTGTTTAATCTGGCATTTGGTTTAATCCTTCCTGCCCTATGTTACTTTAATTCATGTGTATTTTATTATATTGACTTTGTTTTAATGATGTGTTGGTTGTAATGGGTTTAAGGTATGTTTTTATTTCGTATGTTCTTAATCTTTTAGCTGCCTTGATGGCCCTGATGAGGGCAGAAAGGAGGGGTATAGATTTTGTAAACAGATAAAAATAAATAGACGGTGCAAAGCCTCCTGCACATTTTTGTTTTACTATGAAAGTGGAATTGGAATCTTTTAGGGCAGACAATGCTTTATTTTAAAAAATTGCATCCAGCATTCAGGAATGAGCAGGTCTAAACTATTATTTAAAACCTCATGATCAGAACCCTAAAAAAGCATAGTGTGTGATTAAAAAGCTTATAGCTGCTATTTTAGGAAGATCAATCGTTTATTTTTTTTTCACAGGTAAAAAGGATGGGACTTTGTACATCGCCAGTACAGGGATGAAGGAGACCCCAGAGAGAAGTGGATGCGTCACAAGATAATCCCCTACTGTGAGCCACATAGCCCTTTCCTTAATTTATATAGCCTAATAAAAAAGACCAGAGAGCATGAAAAACAGAAAGAGACGAGGACTGCTGAACAAAACAGACCCATTACGCACGAACATTTTACTGCAGATTTTCAGAGCAGTAAGCCTTTAATCTTTACTTCAGATTCTGTGCCCACCTTACTCACCACTCTTTTTCCTCCAATGTATTTATTTTGCAGCTACCATTTTTAAAAATACACTTTTCTAACCCGGGGTGGAATGTCACTTGTGACGTGTGGGCGGTGGTGTCCAAAGTTTTTTTTAAAATTACACAGTTGCCTTATTGCAGCTGTACAGTAGCCTCCAGCAAGCACCTTCTGTTTAAATCCTCATGGTTCAGGTTTTGCACATGCATTTAAGTGTTAGTTTGTTGAATGAAAGGGAACAGAAAGGAATGCAGGCAAAGGGGGGGGGAAACCGAGGTTGAAATTGACAAGACCCTTTTTTTGAAACTGACAAGCAGCTGCGAAGTCCTATTTTCCATATTGCAGGGCACTAGAGGATTCTCTTCTGCGTTACAGCCAGTGTGAAAAATGGAAGTCACATGATCTCATAATATAGGGGAATGTGTTGAGTGTACAGAATGCACAGTAGAACCCAGTGACACTAGCATTGAATGCCGTGATTGTTGGCAATGTGTGTGCGCGCAAAGTCGGCTGCAATTCCTGCATGCTTTGCACAGGGCTGCAATTTGTATGGGGGAGGAGTCCTCTGGCAGAAGCTCCAGAGAGCTTTTTAGTCTTGTGCCACTAAATTGAAAAAAATGGGGGGGGGGTATTTTCACCAATGCCCTAGTGTAGCTGCATAGTTATGCTAATTTCCTGCCCTTACTTGCAAATTTGCATGGTTCTCTCTTTGTGATTCTCTAATTTGATCCTGCACACCAGCTGTGATCTTGGCAGTTTTTTTAAAGCCTGTCCTGTGCGGATTGCACTCTTCCTCCAAATGGATCAATCCCAAGTGATTCTTAAATTTAGCAGTTTGCAGAAGGCCCATGTGATTCAGCCGCCATTTTAATGTTAGGCTTCCAGAGACTGCCACAAAGCCTGTCCCAAAAAAACTTAGTTCAATAAAGCATTAAAGGGATTTCCCCCCCCCCCCAAAAAAAGCTTTAGGCTTTCCATCCCAATGTCTATCTTTACATCTCATGTCAATTTCATTCTGCACTGACAATCCACACTTCATTGTATTTGCATGCAGCACTGAAATCGCTTTTTCATTTGTGGTTTTTTTGCACGCTGGGGATGCTGCTGTTTGCCTTCTCTCTGATCCCCCTTTCAAGTCAATACCAGCAGGGAACTAAACCTCACACAGCGCCATCATTTTGATGTTGTTTGTTCAGCAACCCAAGACTAGTGATAGTCTCATATCACTAGACTCATGGCGCTTGAAAAAAAGAATTAAACATTTTTTAAATGAGGGGGAAATGAAGCTTGTACACCGATGGGGGGGGGGGACACGATGGAGGACAGTGCAAAGTTGGCAGAACAACTTCCATGTGGGCAGGGAGTAACCTTCAAGGGTCAGTAAAAAGGCCAACCCTGACTGTTCCCTGGAAGGCCAGATAATGAAACTGAAGCTCAAATACTTTGGCCACCAAATGAGAAGGGAGCACTCACTGGAGAAGACCCTGATGCTGGGAAAGATTGAAGGTCAAAGAAGACGGGGACGGCAAAGGATGAGATGGTTAGACAGTGTCATCGATGCAACGAACATGAAATTGAGCCAACTTCAGAGGACAGCGGAAGACAGGCGGGCCTGGCGGGAGATGATCCATGGGGTCGCGAAGAGTCGGACTCGACTGTGCGACTGAACAACAACAACAACAACAAAAAGGGCAGGGGGGAAATCCAAGGGAATCTGTACACTTTTGAATTACCTTCAGCTTGAAAGTGAAATGAAGGGGAAATCGACACAAAAGCACTCTCAGAAAACCCAGGGAAACAGCAACCAGAAAGCGAACTGAGCACTGAATGAAGAGCAATGCAGAATGACCAAGAAAACCCAATGGACATGCACAGTGAAAGCGAGGGAAAACACCCATGCATAATAAGCCTTTGCATAGAGAAATGATACTTGCCTGCAAGGAAAGCCTTTATTATCTAATTGGATCAATACACACCCAAGCGGAGAGTTAAAGAGGCTTAAAAAAAATGATGCTGTCCACCAACAGAGGCAACCCTCCTATGAGGCAACGGCCTCAGGCTGCAGATTTTTGGCACCAGCGGAAGCCTCTGTGAGCTGTACCCAAGCATGGAATGTATGCTTGTTTAGAAGAGAGAGGGGCAGCATGAATGAAAAGTTCCCTAAATTCATCAAAATCATTAATTATTTAGGGTTTTTTAAAAAATACAAATTTTTTTTGAAAGAAATTTTATTGATTTTTCCATTTTTTAACAAACATTACAGTCAGGTGAATATCAGTAATACTCATAAGTAAAATACAGTAAATGATTACTATTGGAACAAATGAATCATGTTTCATCTTTAACAACTAAGTGCGACTTAGCCATCGGTGGCTATTAGCCACAAGGTATAGATAGGGACTCTGGGGCAAGTGATGCTCTGTCTTCTTGGTGCTTGGGGGGGGGGGTCAACAGTGGGAGGGCTTCTAATGTCCTGTCCCCACTGGTGGACCTCCTGATGGCACTGGTATTTCTGGCCACTGTGTGACACAGAGTGTTGGACTGGATGGGCCTTTGGCCTGATCCAACATTGGCGTCTCTTATGTTCTTATGTTCTTATGACTTAATATACTTGTAAATTTCTAAATGAATTTACTTGGTTATTACAATCTATAATCGATAGTCTTTATTTAATACTTTCGTCTTTCGTCTTACTATCCCGCTCTAATCCCCGAAGGGGTCTCTGAGCGGCTATACAGTTATCCATTATCCCTATCTAAGGCCACAATTCATCAGGGGTGGGGACATCCCTACCAGCACCCATTGGAGGGGGGGATCTTTCCTCGGGTCAGCTTCTTTCCGTTGTCTTTCAGCTGCGGCTTCTGGCTCCTTTCTTTTCTGGCTGTCCTCTTTTCGCGGCGGATCGGTAGGCCCCTCTGGCGTGCGGCATGCTTGGCACGGTCCTGGCTCTGTCCTTTACGGCTCCGCCCGCCTGCGCTGCCACGCTCACACGTCGTCCTGGCTCCGCCTTCTCCGCTGCCATCAGGTTCGCCACTGATGTATTCCGGACGCCATTTTTCCGCTCGCTGCTGCCGCCGCCATTCACCTTCCGCCGAAACCGGCCCTCCAACGACCCCCGGAATGGGGGAGGGTGCCCCCTACCTTCTAAGGTAGGTTCCCGATTTATCTACTCGCGCTTTAGTTGGTTAAGGGCGCTTTTGAACCGCTGGGTTGGCGGGAGTATTTTAAAAAATACTGTTTAGATAATTGATATACCGCTTCTCCAGGGACCCCTTTGAGATGGCTCACAAGTAAAAACAATGCCGTACAACTCTAAAACAAAAACACTAATATCAATACTTTAAAAAAGCTAGCTAGGAGTATAAGAGAGTATCAAACAAACACCGAGCAAAAAAATTCCATAAAATTTGCTTCTATCCTGACCATAAAATAACTTAGAAAGAGAGAAGGTAAAGATAAAAGGTAAAGGTTTCCCTTGCTCGAAAGCCAGTCGAATCTGACTCTCGGGTTGCGGTGCTCAACTCCGTTTCCAAGCCAAAGAGCCAGCGCTGTCCGAAGATGTTTCCGTGGTCATGTGGCCAGCATGACTAAACGCCAAGGCGCATGGAACGCTGTTACTTTCCCACCGAAGTGGTACCTATTTATCAACTTGCAATTTCTTGCTTTCGAAGTGCTAGTTTGGCAGGAGCTGGAACCAGAGACGGGAGCTCACTCTGTCATGCGGCACTCGGGTCTCAAACTGCTGAACTACCGACCTTCCAGCCTGCAGTTCAGCGTCTTAACCACTTGAGCCACCGCAGTTCCAGAAAGAGAGAAACCCTTCACTAAAAGCTTGGGTTAAACAACAAATCTTTTGGACTGGCTCTGAAAAGACAGTAAGGCAGGTGCTAGATAATCCTCATGGAGGAGGGAATTCCAAAGATGAGGTGCAACCAGTAAAAAGGCCCCGTCTCTAGCCACCACCCACCTCACCTATGCAGGCAGGGGCACAGAAAAGTCATGGGAGGTATATCTTGTCTGGTAAGCCGGAATACATTTTGGTGACAGCATTTAAAGCTATCTTGAAACTAGCAAAGGTGCTATTTGCTTCCTGTTCTGGGAAATTCCCTACTTCTCAAGATTTCAAGATTTCCTCCTACTCCCAGCCAAGTTTTTAAAAATAGTCTATAACTTCTGAACTCACCAAGGAAGCCACTGCTCTCACCTTATGTGCAAGTGAGTTGTACTTTCTCTTTCCATCCTGTTGGATTACTTACAACAGAAATCATGCTTCATCATCCATGTGAAACTGTATGTTTGGAGGCACATGATGTAGTAACTGTACTGAAGCTAAGCAGTGCAAGTCATGCCCATGCTGGAGAAGAGACATCCTGAGAAAACTCTGTAGCTCACCTCTAGTTGCATAATGTATTTGTTTGTTTGTTTATTTGTTAGACTTTTACCCCGCCCTCCCGCTGAGGCGGCTCAGGGCGGCTTACAATGGTTAAAGCCAGTATACAATTAATACCGATTGTCACATCTAAAACAATACAAAGCAATACAATAAATACAACTTATTAAAATTAGAGTGTGGCGGCATCTGTTATAAAGTGCTAGTGCTTATGTGGGACGGCCAGTGTGGCCAGGACTGTTAGAACACTTGTCGGAACAGCTCAGTCTTCACCGCTCTACGGAATTGTTGAAGATCCCGCAGAGCTTGAATTTCATTTGGGAGCTGGTTCCATGGAAGAAAGGCATGAAATAAAGTGCATTGTTAGCCATAATGGAAGAAAGGCATGAAATAAAGTGCATTGTTAGCCATAATGGAAGAAAGGCATGAAATAGTGCATTGTTAGCCATAATGGAAGAAAGGCATGAAATAAAGTGCATTGTTAGCCATAATGGAAGAAAGTCATGAAATAAAGTGTATTGTTAGCCATATGAACCCCCTGGATTGAGATCCAATGCTTGTCAGTAACAGAAAGCAGGACAGAACTTTATTATACAGACTGTCCTGGCCACACTGGTAGACCTCCTGATGGCACCTGGTATTTCTGGCCACTGTGTGATGGAGTGTTGGACTGGATGGGCCATTGCCCTGATCCAACATTGGCTTCTCTTATGTTCTTAACTAAGTGTACATGCTAGGCTTCCTCTCTTGTCTCCCATGGAAGTTCTTCCAGTTAGGGTTGCCAGTTTCCAAGGTGGGGCTTGGAAATCTCCTGGAATTACAACTGATCTTCAGACTACCAGAAATTAGTTCCCTTGAAGAAAATGGCTACTTTGGAGGGTGGACCGTGGCATTATACCCTGCAGAGGTCCCTTCCCACCGCCCACCCCCCTTCCCAGGCTCTACCCCTAAATCTCCAGGAATTTTTCAACCTGGAGTTGGCATCCCTACTCCCCCAGTCCTGGCATCCCTTTGGCCCCTGAACCACGAACTTATTTCACATTAAGGCACCCTTCCCCCAAAGGACTACACAGTCACTGTGAGTACATGCTACATCCCCTTTCTTGCAAGAAGCGTCCAGAATGAATTTTCAACTCATACTCACTGATTTCTGGTCAACTTGTGAAGATCCCTGAGTCACTAGTCCAAAGTGAGTTTCTAACTTCAGGGACCCCTTTCCCCATCAATACATCTGCTGAGGAACTGCTGTGTCTGCCTGTGCGTGTTGCAGGTAAGGTTGCCAACTCTGTGTTGAGAAATTCCTGGAGATTTGGGAGAGGAGCCTGGGGACAGTAGGATAGTGGGGTATAATGTCCACCTTCCAAAGCAGCCATTTCCTGCAGGGCCACTGATCTCTGTAGTCTCTGGATATCAACTGGGATTCCAAGAGAACACCAGGCTGCACCTGGGGGTTGGTGACCCTGGTTGTAGAATAGCTCAGGTATCTCTCCTTATATATAATTGAATAGTGGGTGCCAAAGTTCTAATTCTAAAATGCACTCCCTTAGTGTATGGCTGATGGCACTGCTCCTCAGCATATATCGCTACCAAACAGAAGGCAAAGCCCGGGTCCCGCCCACACCACAACTGCTGCAACAACCTGGTCTTTTGCATATGGAAGCTGATTGGTCTTCAGTCCATTCCACACCTCAAACTCCCCCCCCCCGCAAGGCAGTTGGAATTTTCAGTTGCATAACATACCTCATAGGGGAGAGGAGAATGGATAACAATGGTTACCACTCTCCAGGTGACGGCTACAGATAACACAAATATACAAATGCTCTTCAGGTAGCAGAGAGCAGTCCCTCTGGAGAAAACAGTGGACTCTGTCATTAAACCCTGCTGAGGTCGCCACAGGAAACTGACACTGTTTGCCCAAAGCCAGAGCACTCTCCCAGAGCCTCTTTCTAGATCTCGTTGTATTTATTTCCGCAACGGGCATTATTTCTAGTATTCTATAATGCACAAGTAGTTCACACACCGTGTGCCAGCCAGACCTATTCGCTCTCATTTTGTGCCTTCTATGGTGTAAGAATGCATCTTAAAACACAACTGCTCCCACACGGAGACAATCCCCTGCTCTGGTCACATGCCTGCTGCTGTGAATGTAGAAGCATTCACAAAGTAATGAAGCTTCCACATGGAGATATTCCCCATGGTATCCCCTCATACCCACCAACTCCACTAACCCCCGCATGCATTTTGCCTCCTTATGTCACCATATGTGTAACAAGCTATTTTTTTTTAAAGCAGGCCCAAAGCCCATAAGTGATGGGGGAAAGGGGAATGGCAGGCACAAGGGGGAATGGCTCTGTTATGTACGTGGACTGCCACCAGGGGTCTGTGGCACATGCAGGAGCTTGGCTCCTGGAACAAAGGAAACTTTGGATCCTGGTTTCCCCCAGCCCCAACCAATAGCCACTTGGCGGGACATTCAAACCCTCCAATGGGAATAGGGGGTGCTGGGTGGATATGTATATAGTTGGCCCTGTCGGGCCATTAGAGTTAGTCTTAGTTGGAGTGAAGTACAATAAATATGTGCAAAAGCATGTCGTCGTCCGAGTCCTCCATGCGGCGAACCCAGTACTTTACAGGCTCCAGATGTGGTTCCAGATGTGTTCAGGGAAGTGGGGAAATCCACACCATTCCGTCCACCCCTTTTCCAAATCCTCTTTGGGTTGGGTATAATTTTCCAGGAAAGATTGTACCAAAGCAGGTTTGGGAAAACCCACAGTAGGCTCAGGAAAAACCCAGATGATGATGTGCAGAAGCCCCAAAAAGAGGAGGAGGAGCATGAAAAGCCTCCACGTAGAGGGCTGGATTGCCCTTCTAACTTGGGGCTGCCCATTTCCTGACTCCCCCCCTCCCCGCTCCTGAGCTAGCTCGTTAAAGAATATTAATGATACCGCAGTTCGATGCAGTGGCCAGCGCAGCCTCCTTATTTCAAGCCCACAAGCACTTTTATGGGAGTTTCTATGTGCTGTTTTGTTTTCACTTTAACAGGCAATTAACTTGGCTTTTCAGGAGTTAGGGCCATTGCCTAAAACAAAACAAAACAACCCCCAGCTTTGGCCGCTCCTCCTTTACGCCAGGGCTCCTGCAACGGTGTGGAATATCATTCGTGCCTCTCCCACACATCCATCACTCTGATAGTGTGCCAGACACCAACTGTGCAGAGCAAAGGAGAAATTAAAGGCCATAAACTTCATATCTCCACGTTTGGCTGCAAACAGCAACACAGCGGCTTATGGTTACTAGTGAAATGCCAATTAAAATGGATCGTTAAAGATCATCAGCAAGAGGCCACATCTGTATATCATAACCCCTCTGTAATTAGAATGTAAACAGATCACTCTTCTCTTGCAGTTCTGATCTTTTACTAATATTAAACCTCTCTTGTAAATGCCATTTTTGTTCCCCATCTATTTACAACTTAATTTCTAAGCAAGTAGCCTGGTGTTCCCCAAGCCTCTGATAAAAGAGAGACCCTTTTTCTGAATGAGAAGCGCAGGCTCATTTTACTTGTTGTACCCCTGCTCTGTCCATTCTTTTTAAAAGATTGTACCCCTCTTTTCTTCCCAATGAGGATTCACACTGGACTCCTGTAATGTATCCATCTCAGACCGCGTGCGTGGCCATTTCACCACGCGGTCATGAGAAGCGACCGAGCTTCGCTCTCAGTAACAATGGGACAAGCGGATCCTAGCCGGCACCTATCGGCAGGCTAGGCTCCCGGCCGAGAGCCTATGGAACTCTCGGCCACTGTAAATAGCCAATCACTTGTGTGTGGGTGTGTTTGGGGTGCGGGGTTGTTGCACATATAAACCAGCCTGCGAGCTGGTTACTTTGTCTTGTTCCTGATCTAATAAAGTACGCTAAGCTGAAATCACTCGTCTGTCTGCGTACTTTTCAACTCCCTCCTCCATTTTATCCTCACCACATCTACCTTGTGAGATACATTAGGCTGAGAGAGTGATGGGGCCAAGGTCACTGATGAGTGAGCTTTCACGACAGACCAGGAATTCAAACCCAGTTCTCCCAGATCCTAGTCTCACACTCAAACCATTACACCACCCATTCTAAAAGGAATCTTTCCCCATCATTTTTCTGCAAATCAGGGCTTCCAAGTCCCCCCTGGCCACTGGTGGGGGATGGGGGGGATAGGGTTGCCAGATCCAGGTTGGAACACTCCTAGAGATTTTGGGTCAAAGCCCCAGGGAGGACAGGGACCTCAGTGGGGTACAATGCCACCCTCCAAAGCATCCATTTTCTCCAGGGGAAAAGATCTCTGTAGTCTGGAGATGAGCTGTAGTGCCAGGGGTATCCTCAGGTCCCACCTGGAGGCTGGCATCCCTATTTCTGCATCAGTGGCTTACTTGAGGTATGCCTCCAGACTGGAAGAAGCTCTGCTGAAGAGCAGTGACTCATGCAGATAAAGACATTCCTCTGAGTACAGGCAATTTTGGTTGTGTCTCTGCGTGGAGGGTGACTGAACAATCCAATCATATCTGATACAGAGACAAAGTGGAGACTGATTGAAAGGAAGCAAGAGACACAGGATCAAACTATCCCTGATTGGAAGCCCAGTTGTATTATTCGGTCCTAAAATGCAATTGCAGGAAGAGAGGTGGTGATGTAGATTAGAGGTATGGTGCTGGGAAATGGGGTTAATTCCATTTGTTTTGTTTCTTGGATTGGAAATGCCTCTCCACACCAAACTCCTTTAAGCCCCAACAGAGTAAAAAGACAGACACAATTCAAGGTGTGTTATGTCTGTTGCCCACCGCTTGGTGACGGCAAGATATACCTGAGCTTGGCTCAGCAAGGACAATAGGGGCTAGGATCCTGAATCCTCCTGCGGGCACCAATGGTAACATAGGCGGGAAGTTTAAACCCACCTATGGGACTTGGGGGTGGTCTGAGGGCTTGTATATAGTTGGCCTACAGCCGGTATTTTCTCTGTTGTGTTGTAAGGTATTAATAAACGCGTCCATCCGCATGTCGTAGTACGAGTCCTCCATGCGGCGAACCCAGTACTTTATAAGGTGAATCCAGTGAAACTCTAGCTTTGGTAAACAGAAAAATCTTTGCTCTCAGATAGGCCTAGGAGAGTCCGGTGTGACCAGATACCGGAGGTGAGCAACCACATCTCTGCCAGATAACAACACCTATTAACATGTTAATTGAAAATCCAGCAGGGAAGAGGAAGGAAGACAGCACATATATAAGCCCTTTCCTCCCATGAAACTGTCTCCCTCTAGACAGCACAACAATTAAGTAGCTCAGGAAACCGGATAAGACAGAAGAAGGAGAACCATTAGGCGGTACACAGAGATTGATTACAGAGCAACTGACGAGCAGGTACGCAGACACTTCCTGTCTCGCAAAGAGAGTTGCACACTTCTAAGATGGCGTCCTAAAGGTCAAGTTGATCTAACAAAACATGCTCTTCGGTGCATTGGAAAGCCTCTGAAGTGGCAGCAACAGTGGTGAAGAAGCTTTACCTCTCCACTACCACTGTGTCAGCTGAACCACAACCATCAGAGTTATTTGGAGTACTTTAGCACAAGAACCCTTGAGTCTGAATCTCAAAGTGACAGTCCACTAGCTGTGGTCTTTTTACAAGCTGCAGCTCTTTGATGATAAAATGTCTCCTGTCTGTTGTGGTTGAGAAGTCAGTTTGGTGACAGATCATGCAACAGAGGGGTCTGTAGCAACATCAGGTCTTTATTTTTTTTAATGCAATTTCAGCATGCTATCCCTGAGTGATGCGGACAGAATCTGGGGTGTTGCGAAAGTTACTCTGTGACTTGGATTCCTGCACGTCTTGGTTGGTAACATCTTGTAGGTAATGCAATCATTAACATTTTATCAGCAATGAAAATTATTAACATTTTTCTATCACAAGAGAATTTCCCAGAGCCTCTAAAGGAGGCTGTAATTCATTCAGTGCTGAAGAAATGCTTGAGAAACAGCTTATGGTCAATTCTCAGTCAGTTTCTAACTTTTTTTTTAAAAGGGAAAGTATTGGAGCAAGTAATTGGTAGAGCAACTCCCTGATTTCTGAATGATGCATTTGCCTTTGATCTTCTAAAATATGGCGTTAGACCGAAGATGGCTTTGTTAGTTCTGATCTCCATTTGCAGGAGGATAAAGGGGACACTTTGCTGTTCATCTTGCTAAGTGTTTCTGTTTCCTTTGATATGGCTGTCCACTCAAGAGTTGTTAAAGCATTTCGAGTATAGAGTGGGAAGTAAGGGGACGGTACTGAAATACTTAGTGTTCTTTCCTGTCTGGCTGGGCTCAGTAGATAGTTATAAGAGATGACAAATCTACTTCGTGGGATTTAGACCGGGGTTCCAGAGGACTCACTGCTATCTCTGTGCTTTTGAATATCTGTATAAGACCTTTAAATTAGATCATCTGCAGCTTTGAACTAGGGTAAGAATGAAGTCTGAGTCCAGTGGCACCTTTAAGTCCAACAAAGTTTTATTCGAGGTATAAGCTTTCCTGTGCATGCACACTTCTTCAGATACAATGAAATGGAAGTTACCAGCCCATACGTAGGGTGAACTATAGGGTGTCATCATCAATATGCTGGTGTCGTCCCACTACATGTTTATTTAACAAGCCTTGTGAAGCTGCTGCCTCTGGCAGCTGTGTTGAAGTGGCTAAGGGAAAACAAGCTGAAACGGAATGTAGATAAGACTGAGGTCATGCAGGCTGGTCAGGCTGAGGTTCTAGAATGAACTGTGCATTCTTCTTTGGAAGGGTTGAATCTTTCTTGCCAGATTCCATTAAAAGATGGGAGTCTTAGTGGACCCAGTCTTTCTGTCTGAGAAGCGAGCTGGTGTACTGGTCAAAAATATTTTTTCCCAGCTTCACTTTTCTCATGCATGGTTTTCCTTTCTTGAGTCAGCTGATCCAGTCATGCTGATCCATATGGTACAGTACCTTGAGACTAGCGTACTGTAAAGCACTCACTATGGTTCTTCCCTTGAACACAGCTCAGCAACTTCAATTGGTTCAAAATGGAGCAACGTCTTGAGCTAATCTAAAGCTAGTCATTTTGAGATTTTGTGTTGGGTGCTCATTTGTTTTCAAGTCCAATTCAAGTTTAGGGATGCTTACCTGTAAAGTTCCTTTGGAGCACACATACTTGAAGTACCACCACTCTCTGCACGAACCCATGGGCTTTTTTTCCACGGTGACACGCACACTGTGGATCAGCATTCTTGCCTGAGATTCAATTAAATGTAACATTTCAGACTCTGATTACATGATTACACTGATCTGGAGATCTATATGGCCTGTTCTAATTGTACGTAGTGGATAATCCAAGTATACCCAGCCTGTTATCAGTCAAACTATCCTAAAGTTACAGACCTTTGTGACTGATATTTGCCACCTTTTATTGGGTACAGACCATGCAAATCAAATAGCGGTATCTCAAAGCTGATGGCTAGCCTCTCTGGCAATGATGACCTAGAAAACAATTGTACAACCATATCGGTCCACACAAAATCTAAAAACAAAAACTATATCCATGTAGTACCTCTTATTAGAATCAACCAGACTGACACAAAACATTTGTGCAGGCTTTCAAGCTCATTAGAATTTTTAATCAGGCTGGATGCTGCAGAATTTTAATACAGATAGAAGGGTGAAAAGCCAATTTTTCAGGCTATGGTACTGTCTGATTTTGCATGTATTATTACCTAGAGGTTTCTTACTTATGACCAAGATTTCTGCTTGGTTTCAGATTTCTGTAATCCTAATCATATTGCATTGTTTATTCGATGTCCTATCCTGTGATTGTATTTATTTACACTGTGTAATCCGCCTTGAGTCTCAGTGAGAAAGGAGGACCACAAATAATATTGTCATTGCAATATAATTTAAAAATGACCTACAAACAAGATACAGACCATGTTGCATAAGAAAGCACTTTAAACAACATGGATCTTCCAGAGAAGCAGAGGGTACAATTCACATTTCTAAACTAACTGTTTTCTAAATAAATGAATCCAGTTGATAGCCATGGTCTGATAGATAGCGACTATGGACTCATACAAGAAATAATGCCATTCTATAAGTAACGAACATACCCATATCTGACAATAGGGGACAGTTTCTGGCATAGTCAGACCCGCAGTTCCTAGACTGTAATCTCTCAAGGGCCATTAGGAAGGCAACACTATAAATCACAGTATTCGATATCCTCCATCACACACAAATAGCATTGATGAGTTAAAAGGACATTAGAGTATTTGCCACCAACATAAATTGATGGTATTATTCAAAGCCTTGGGCTTATAAATGTCTTCCTAAGGGAAAGGGAAAATGCATTTATTACCTTGGATCCTATGAATGAATTCCACGCACATTAGATAGTCTCTGCCACAGAGTACAAGTCTTCTTCTCTAAAATTTACGTTTGTGTAAGATTAGTGGTTTTCAGTGGGCTCTTGAGCAAAGGAAAGTTTTAGCAAAAGAGGAAGCATACTCTGCAACAAAGACTAGTGAACACAGAAACCGTTCATAGGATCCAAGGCACAGTCTTAATTTAATTTGCATAATTTATGCCCCTCACTTTATTTATTTATTTATTGGGCTTCTATCACGCATTTCCCTGCAAGATGGGTTACAACACGATGTATACATCTAATTGCCATGCATGCAAATACATTATCAGTTAAAATCATTACAATAAAATCAGTACTAATAACCATAAATAATATCAATAAATAGCAGCATTAATAACAGGTGGCGTCCCTCAATTTCTCCAACTACTCCCTCTAAGCCCTCTAAGCTGAGTTAGTGTGAGCTACCTCACAGTTTTTTAGCCTCCGGCTCACACATTTGTGTCTTAGCTCAGGAAGGATGGCTCCGGAGCAAACTAATGTATGCAGTAGCCAAATCACTCGCTCACAACTTTCATGCCAGCTCACAAAGTAGAATTTTTGCTCACAAGACTCCACAGCGTAGAGGGAGCATTGCTCCCGAATGTGTGTAGGCAGGAAGAAACATTTGGTACTGATAGGCAGATGGACGGTGGTATGATTGACTGGTAGCTGGATATACAAGTGATTGAGGAAAGGGAGGCCAGCTGATAAGTCTCTGCTGCCTCAACCACAGGCCCCCCCAGGGTTCCCAGCAACATGGCTTCTAAAAAATATTGAGAGAAAAATAAAAACATTTATAAAATCAATTACAAAACAAATAAAGCACAGTATCACAAAAGCAGCCCTACATACCCTTCTTAAGATCAAGTAAACGAGCACCAAAACTCAATACAGCAACAATGAGAAAGCCAGCATATATTTATTTTAAATTAACCAAAAGCCAGGAGGTAAAGGAAAACTATACAGACAAATTTCTGTGGTTTGGGAATTCTGCCAATGGGATGCTATCAAAGAGGAGACCATGTCCCTAGTAGCCACTCACCTTACTTCAAATGGGGAGATGCCGTGGCTCAATGCTAGAGCATCTGCTTTAAGAACATAAGAACATAAGAGACGCCAATGTTGGATCAGGCCAAAGGCCCATCCAGTCCAACACTCTGTGTCACACAGTGGCCAGAAATACCAGGTGCCATCAGGAGGTCCACCAGTAGGGCCAGGACATTAGAAGCCCTCCCACTGTTGACCCCCCCCAAGAACCAAGAAGACAGAGCATCACTTGCCCCAGAGCCCCTATCTATACCTTGTGGCTAATAGCCACTGATGGACTTCTGCTCCATATGCTTATCTAATTCCCTTTTGAAGCCGTCCATGCTTGTAGCCGCCACCACCTCCTGTGGCAGTGAATTCCATGTGTTAATCACTCTTTGGGTGAAGAAGTACTTCCTTTTATCTGTTCTAACCCGACCGCTCAGCAATTTCATTGAGTGCCCATGAGTTCTTGTATTGTGAGAAAGGGAGAAAAGTACTTCTTTCTCAACCTGCTCTATCCCATGCATTATCTTATAAACCTCAATCATATCTCCCCTCAGTCGTCGTTTCTCCAAGCTAAAGAGCCCTAAGCGCATTAACCTTTCCTCATAGGGAAAGTGTTCCAACCCTTTTATCATTCGAGTTGCCCTTTTCTGCACTTTTCCCAAAGCTATAATATCCTTTTTAAGGTGTGGTGACCAGAACTGCACACAGTATTCCAAATGAGGTCGCACCATTGATTTATATAGGGGCATTATGATATTGGCTGATCTGTTTTCAATACCCTTCCTAATAATCCCCAGCATAGCATTGGCCTTCTTTATTGCAGTCACACACTGTCTCGACATTTTCAGTGAGTTATCCACTACAACTCCAAGATCTCTCTCTTGATCAGTCTCTGCCAGTTCAGACCCCATCAATGTGTATTTATATTTAGGATTTTTGGCTCCAATGTGCATCACCTTGCACTTGGCCACATTGAACCCCATTTGCCATGTTGACGCCCACTTGCCCATCCTTGACAGATCCCTTTGGAGTGCCTCACAATCCTCACTGGTTTTCACCACCCTGAACAACTTCGTATCATCCGCAAATTTAGCCACTTCACTGCTTACTCCCATCTCCAAATCATTAATGAACAAGTTAAAAAGCAGTGGACCAAGTACTGATCCCTGCGGTACCCCACTGCTTACCACCCTCCACTGAGAAAATTGCCCACCTACACTCACTCTCTGTTTTCTATGAACTAGCCAGTTTTTGATCCATAAAAGAACTTGTCCTTCTATCCCATGATTTTTGAGCTTACTTAGGAGCCTTTGATGAGGAACTTTATCAAAAGCTTTCTGGAAGTCAAGGTAAATAATATCTATTGGATCCCCCTTGTCCACATGTTTGTTCACCCCCTCAAAGAACACTAACAGGTTAGTGAGACAAGATCTTCCCTTACAGAAACCGTGCTGAGTCTGCCTCAATAGGTTTTGTTCATCTATGTGCCTACTAATTCTTTCCTTAATAATGGTTTCCACCAATTTACCCGGTATCGACGTCAGACTGACAGGCCTGTAATTTCCCGGATCTCCTCTGGAACCCTTTTTAAAGATGGGAGTGACATTAGCTACCTTCCAATCCTCAGGAATGGAGGCAGATTTTAAGGAAAGATTACATATCTTTGTCAGGAGATCTACAAGTTCACATTTGAGTTCTTTCAGAACTCTCGGATGTATGCCATCTGGGCCTGGTGATTTTTCAGTTTTTAAGTTGTCTATCAGTTTTAGGACCTCCTCTCTCGTCACCTCAATCTGACTCAGGTCTTCCAACACCCCTCCTGAAATCAGTGGTTCTGGAGTGGGCAAGCACTTCTCATCTTCCACAGTGAAGACGGAGGCAAAAAATGCATTTAGCTTCTCAGCCATTTCCCTATCATCCTTCAATACTCCTTTTACCCCTTGGTCGTCCAAGGGCCCCACTGCCTCCCTGGCTGGTTTCCTGTTTCTAATGTATTTGAAGAAAGTTTTATTGTTGGTTTTTACGTTTTTTGCTATATGCTCCTCATATTCCCTTTTTGCCTGCCTGACCTCAGACTTGCATTTTATTTGCCATAGCCTGTGTTCCGTTTTATCAGCCTCACTGTGACTAGCTTTCCACTGCTTAAAGGAATTCTTTTTACTTTTTACAGCCTCCATTACTCTGTTTGTTAACCATGCAGGCTTTTTTTCCCCAATGGTTTTGACCCTTTCTACTTTTCCTTTCCGTTTCCTCCCCACATGTCCCCTCATATCAGAGAAGTTACCCCTTTTAAAGTTAAAAGTGGTTGTGTGAGTCTTTTTGGCCAATTCCCTATTTATACAAATGTTGAACTCAACAACATTATGATCACTGTTCCCAAGTGGTGCAATCACTTTTACATCTCTCACCAGGTCTTGAGTGTTACTTAGGACCAAATCAAGGATCGCCTCTCCCCTGGTAGGTTCCGTGACCATCTGCTCCATAGCACAGTCATTTAGAGTGTCTAGAAACTCAATCTCTTTTTCTCTACTAGAACACATATAGACCCAATCAATGTGTGGGTAGTTAAATCACCTATTACGACACAGTGTTTTTGTCTACCTGCTATCTTTAATTCATTCATCATTTTATAATCCTCCTCTATCTTTTGATCTGGTGGGCGATAAACTCCCAGTGTTAAGTTTCCTTTTGGCCCCCTATTTCAACCTATAGAGCTTCCAGAAGTGAATCCAATTCTCTTAGTCTCTCAATCTTTCTGGACTTTACCCTCCCCCCCCCATCCTTCCAATATAATATACAACCGGGAATCACCGTATCCCACTGATTTTCCTCATCCCACCAAGTTTCTGAAATGCCCACAATGTCTATTTTCCCCCAACACCAAGCACTCCAACTCCCCGACTGCATACAGAAAGTCCAAGGTTCTATCCCTGGCACCTCCAGGTAGTAGGTGATGTGAAAGACCTTTAACTGAGACCCTGGAGAGCTGCTGCCAATCCAAGTCAACAGTACTGACCTTGATAGACCAAATGGTGTGACTCATTAAAAGGGAGCTTTCATGTGTTTATGCATTGGATGCATATAAAGAAAGTTACAGCTGAGACATAAGCTCAGTGGTGATATTTGAAATTGGCGTGCCACCTCAAAAATGGAGTGGATCCTATATGCCTGTAAAAGGCAAGCACAGACATATCTTGGGAATCCATCCCAGAGTTTATACCAAACACAGAGAGAATATGGACAGTTTATTCAGCAGATCTCCATGCAGTGCAGACGAGATCAATAAACACTTCTCATTACAAGTCTCAGTGCTTTGATTTAACAAGAAACCGATAACCAGATGCCCAGGCTGAGTCTGGAGTGCAACTCTCTTTTTTCCACTCTTACTCAGCTTCCTTTCTTTCCACTACTCCTCCATGCCACAGTGCCTGCATAAGGTTGCCATGCTAGCTATTTCGAATTCACATGGACAGCAATCACAACCCTGGCCTTATCTAAGCAGAATATACTCTGGTTACAATCCAGAACGTGCCCCCCCCCCCACCTTACATTTGATGTCAAATTAGGAAGTGAAGCATCCATGACTTCTCTCACCAATCTGCCCCTGGCAATTTTGGTTTAGGACTCCTCCTCCCCTGCCTGTTCTGCAGCATGCTTGTGGTCTTGCCACAACAGTGTACATGTGCACACGTGTGAAGCCAGTGGAGTCATGGGGAAAATGGGGAGGGGAAACTGCAGCTGCCTCATCTCCCAATTGTTTGACAAATTTAAAGGTATAGGGGTTCACTAGTCCTTCTGCCATCTATCAAATTTCTTAACAAAGTTCCTCTTGAAAAGAAGGGATGAGAAGCATAACTGAAGTGAGTCTAGTCATCACTGAATATCTGCTAAACAGTAGGAGAGGGAGAGAAATACAGTAGGCTGCTGCCTTTCCTCTGCAACATCCCTCCCCACCAAGATGATTCCATTGTCATGAAGCAGACATGCATCTGGAATCAAGTAGTGATATGGCAGGGAGAAAAAATGGGGGGTTGGGGATGCTTTAAGCACCCCTGTTAGTGACACATCTCTGCTGAAAACTGCACTCTCCCCATTCTGTGCTGCAGAAACTCTCTGGAGAACTGAATTCTTAGGCCCATGCATCTTCTCTGTCTCATCTTGAAATTAGGGATGCTCAAACAATGCCAGTTCAGCTCCCATTGTGCAGAAACTTGTTTTTCATTGAGCAGTTTGGCTGTTCGTGAGCAGCTCAAGCCTGTTCTGTGAGTTACTTTAAGCTTATTCAAACAGTGCGCAGCAATTAGGAGCCTTCTGTGCATGCATATTCTCACTATGTCAAATATCTTAGTGTCTCCTGCAAGACCTGTTGTTGCTGAACAGCATTTGGCAGCCAATTGTATAAATCAAGAGTGAGCAAACCAATCAGTTTGATTAAAAATAAACACAGGGATTTTTTAAAGTCTTGCCATTTGGTGTTTAAGTTCTTGTTACCAGGCTCATTTCACACATGAGCATTTTTGTCACAGCCTTATGGGAGTCATAGGCATTACCCACCACCACCACTGGCCAGTCTGAGCATTTGTCACACCAGCAGGCCACGAGCAACATATAAGGTTGCAAACCCTAGTATTGCTCTAATCATAATGCTGGTCTTTTGCTAGGAGAAAGGAAAGGGCACACAAGATGATTGTGAAGAGGATCCCAGGTCCACTCCCAGCATCAGTAGCTAAAGGCTCTCACGTACCAGTTCTGGGAAGATAGTTTCAGATGGTAGCCGTGTTGGACTGCAGTAGAACAGTTAGATTAAAATCCAGTAGCACCTTAGAGACTTCCAGACAGTACAGATAACCCTCAGCTAGAGAGACCAGTGGTCTGAGTAACAACAAGGCAGCTTTGCATGTTCATCCTCAAGTTCACCAACCATCTTCCATCTCATAAGAAAGTCCTCCTAGACCAATGGCAGAACACATGTTTTACACATGTAGGATCTCAGGTTCAGTGCTGGCCGTTGCCGATAGAAAGCTGATGTGGCAGGGCTGGTAGGTATTGAGCTAAAGCAGAGATCAGCTCTATTGACTCCTTGTGTCAGCTGATACCTGCTACCCCATCCGTGTTCATCTGCAATTATGGTGCTGCAGGGCAACAAAGAGTAGACCAGCAGATTCTCTGGCAGGCACAAAGAGTAAGGGGTGCCTGCCACCTGCTCCTTTAAGGCCCTTTCTCTGCTGCAAACCGGACAACAGAGAGCTAGGTGGATCATGAGTCTCCCTCATCATAAAACAGTTCAGTGCACAGAACAGAGATGGGGTGTTAACCAAGGCTACTCGGGGGGGGGGGGCTTTTAATTTTACCACTCAGAAAATGAATTGAGGATTAATAATTTCTGGTTTACACTTTGTCAAACTGCCTGTCCCTTTTATCGGCACAATCTCTCTCATAAAGGAAGTTCCTCCCCTCATCTTAGTGCATCAAGAAGGCCCAGTTCGGATGCGGTGATTAGGAGCTATTGATGAAGATGGCTATTCTGTGATGTAATTAACACTATGTAGTCATCCATCTATCTTTGTTCCTCTGGTTGCCATGGCTACATTCATTCAGCGCAAATACTTGATGCATTGTTGCTGTGTAAAAAACCTATTATTCTGTAAATGTATGGGAATAATTGCCTTCCCTTGGACTATGCCACACAGGACACCAAAACAAATGGCTATAAATAAATATAAAAGCATTGGCTCTCCTGGTCTCCGTAAGCGATGCCATCTCCCCGGGTCAGTTCAACAAGGCTAAGAGAGAGAGCGGAGAGAGAGACATCAAGAGCCTCTTCAGCCTTCCTTGCTGAAGTGGTAAGCAGCAGGGACAGTGATTGCCACAGTAAAACAGGGGATTAAAATCCAAGCACAAGTTACAGGAAACATATGGATGCATCTGGGGGATTTGGGCTGCTTCTACCCAGGGGCACAAAAACATGCCCCCAGTGTAGCAGCAATGGCCACTGATATGGAAGCAGGTAGGAATGGTGCCCACATGCCCCACCTATGCACCACTTGCTGTCACGAGTCATGGCTACCCCCTCAACCCACTATCAAGAAGTGCTATCATGAGAACAATGCACTGGGCTCCCTTGCAATACAGGTCCCCCCCCTTCCCTTCCACTTCTGCAGCTGAGCCATGCAGCTATAGCATGCCTCAGCTATAAAAGTCAAAAGTCCCTTTAAAGGGCTGAAGAGTGGGGGAGGAAATGAGGAGCTTAGCTCTACCTCCTTCCCTTACTGGTCTTCAGGCAGAATGCCCGTGAAATATACTGGGTTTGATACGCGTTAGTGATCAGCTCATGCTTTATTGTGATAACAGCTCGTAGAGGTAATCGTGGAATTTTTTTCCCACTCCCGCCACGATTGCCAGGGCCTCCTTGTTGATCTGCGTGTAGTTGCACTCGGCCGAGGAAGGGGTGTGGGAGTAATAAGCCACAGGAACCTCTCTGCCATCAGGAAACTGGTGACTGAGGACGGCTCCCACCCCGTACGGGGATGCATCACAGGCAAGGACAACGGAAAGTGCTTCCTTGAAGTGCGCCAGGACCGTGTTTGAGGTGAACAGCTCCTTTACGGCCTGGAATGCAGTGGCCTGCTTCTGGCCCCAGACCCAGGGGGCCCATTTGTTGAGAAGCCGGTGCAGTGGCTCTGCAATTGTAGCTTTATGCCAGCTCTAAAACCCCTTGGGCCACCAACCGATCTAGTTCCCTGTCTATCTTGGGCTTCAGGGCAAAGGGAACATGTCTGGCCTTCAGCCTGATCGGCCGCACCTCTGGGTTGAGTTGCAGGGATACTGAAGGCCCGGTGTAGTGACTGAGCGTCCCATCAAAAACCCCGGGGATCTCATCGCACACCGTTTGGAAGTCTTTGGCACCCACATGGTGCACCCCTGTGACTTCGAAGCCTAAAGGCGCGAACCATGAGAGTCCCAGTAAGTTCGTGAGCCACTCTTCTACCACTAGCAATTCCAACAGTCCCTCGACACGGCAGTATTTCACATGAAACTTGCCCCACCCTTTGATGGCCACCTTGTTTTTTTGGAAGTCCCTGAGGGTGAAACCAGCGGGCTTAAGGCGGGGACCCAAACTTGGACAGAGCCTCTGGAGAGTCTCTTCCAATATTATAGAGATAGAGGACTCGATGTCCAGTTCCATCTCGCAAGGCGCTCCCTCTATAAGTACAGTCACTTTTATTTTACCGGTGTGTGTGTGTGTGTGTGTCCTGGGGCAAATTCAGTACCTTATGCTGGCGGACGGTGGTGGTGTATAGCTCTGCAGACTCCTGGTGGGCTGTTGCGCGCCTCTGGTTGCCTTTGGAGTGGCATATGCATGCGATGTGGCCCTTTTTGCCGCAGGTCTGGCAGGTCGCATCGCGGAAATGGCAGGAATGGCCTTTGTGGTCCTCTCCGCAGCTGGCACGGAGAGGTGGTGCGGTCATCTTAGTGGGATGTGCGGGGGATGCGGATGGCCACGTGTCGTGGCGAGTTGGGCAGTGGCGGACCTGGTGTGCTTCCTCCTCATCTGACGCATCTGAAGCCAAGGGAATGGAGACTTCGTGTGCGCTGGAGAGTTGGTGGTCCCTCTGGGCCTTCTCAAAGGCGGTGGCCTCGCGCAGTGTGATGACCAGGGTTAGCTCCTCGTGGCCAACAAGCTTGTGGCGTAGCTTTGGTTCCCAGATACCGATGACGAACCGGTCGAGCAGGGTCTCGTCAAGGTTTGAGAACCCACAGTGGAGGGCTAGCCGCCGAAGGTCGGCAACAAAATCTGTGGCCACCTCGTTGGACATCTGTTGGTGTGAAAAGAAGTCCACGTGGCGTGCCATCTTGGTGGGCTTGGGCACAAAGTGGGCGGTGAGTGCCTTCAGGAGGTCCTTGTAAAGGGGTTGCTTCCAGGATGTTGGGCACGACGAGGCCCTGGACCAGCCGAAGGGTGGTGATTCCACAGGTGCTGAGCAGGAGGGCCTTTTTCTTGTTGGCATCGGTGATGCCCTGGAATAAGACGAAATTTTCCAGGAGTTCTACCCAGGTCTCCTACAGCTCTGGGTGTGCAGGGTCGAACTCGGGCAGATATCCTGATGTGGCAGCCATGGTCTCGGGAACGGTGTGAGGCGCAGGGTCAGGAAGCTCGTTGCGCAGTGTGGTGCTGTCTTGAGCGGGCTCGCCCATTAGGATCCCATCCTCGTCGCCAGTGAAATATACTGGGTTCGACACGCGTTAGTGATCAGCTCATGCTTTATTATGATAACAGCTCAACTGGAGGATGAACTAGCAGGACCAGAGCCCTGCTTAAATTTGCACTCAGCACCACACCCCACACACACACACTACACGTGATAGGCTCATCCCAGGATCCTAGCAGTCTATTGTTCTGTGACTTCTAGCTGGGTCTGACAATGTTAGGCTCAGTACACAACAGCCTGCATTGATGTCCCACCGACAACTATCCTGCATTCCCCCCCTTTAAACCAAATCAAAGTAGGCCTACCTAAGGGACTGCCTCTCCCCGTATATTCCCCCAAGAGCACTGCGATCGTGGAATCTCCATCGCCTGGAAGTCCCAGGTTCCCGAGGAGTGAAGTTGGCCCAAACCAGGGCTAGGGCGTTTTCGGTGGCAGCTCCCACCTGGTGGAACGAGCTCCCAGAGGAGATCCGGGCCCTGCGGGACCTGATGCAGTTCCGCAGGGCCTGCAAGACGGAGCTCTTCTGCCAGGCCTTTGAGGGGGAGCCGCCACCACCACTATTCTACCACTGAAATTCCAACCATCTACCTCATATGGTGGGGGTAGATGTCGCCCAACAGAGCCGGGGAAACTCTCTCCTGGCACTCATGCTATGAAGAACTTGTCCGCCAGTGTGGGACGTCGCACATCTTGGTTTTTAATGTAAATTATTAGAGCACCAAATTTTATGTAGGATACACTGTTTTATTATGCTGTATTGTTGTTTGCATATTTTAACTTCGGCATGGCCATCTGTTAGCTGCCCTGAGCTCTTGGATAGGGCGGGATATAAATCCCAAAAATAAATAAATAATAATAAATTAATTAATCTGGTTTAAAAGTGGGAAGCCCTAGAAGCCATCATCAGAGTGAGCAGAGTGTTGTGTGAATGCTTCCTTGAAATGCAGGAGTATGCTGGTCTCCACTTGGGAGGGGGCCTGGAAGAGGCCCTGTACTCTGTATTTTAGACATGTTCTCAAGACAGTTGACAGAGATGCAACTAGCACCGAATTTGCCAAAAAAGGCTGGCCGCCACTGTTTCAGCTCATAAGACTGTGATATTTTGGTTCATAGCTCTGGGGATATGGGAGGAACTGGCAGTCATAGTCTCACTTCCTGGTTTGATCAACAGGTTCTTGCGGCCTCAGATGGAGGGAAGGCAGTTGGCAAGCATCCTTTGTGTTCACTTCCTCCCAGACATTCCCTTTACTTCCAGGCAAAGCTGTAGGAAGTCCCTTCTTGCCCTTCCCGTCCTCTATCCTTTATCAGCAACTTTCAAGCTGCACGTAGTTCCTGTCTCCTGCCCTTTGTCCATGAGTAGCCATCCTGTTCCCCCTTCATTAACTTCTCAGAAAAGTGTCCTGGCGTCCCAGGTGCCTTTACAACAGCCTTGTGTCCTGTGAATATGTGATGCTTGGTCCGTCTAGTTTCCATTTTGACCGGCAGTGGTTTTCCAGCTTGTCAGGCATATAAAAGATCTCTCCCAACACCTGTCAGTCAAGATCCTTAAACTAGGAAATCTTCAGCTGTTGCCCTGAAAGGGGGGAACGGGGACGCGAGTCTATGACTGCCTTGAGCAAACTCTGACATTTGAATGTTTATACAAACTGAGCTTCCCAAAGGCATCAATCCAGCAGGTTGTTAATGAGGTCAAAAACGCTGGCCTTGACAAGCCTTTGGTCTGGCCCAGCAAGGCAATTTTTAATGGCCAAAACTTAAAATACACATTGCCTTCTGTTCTTGACGCCAAGTACAAGAGCTGAAAAATCTATTTTAGTTTTCCCAGACAAGAACATCTTTAAAGACAGACTAACTCCCAGGGCCTGTAATTGTTAATTGATCACAGGGCTTCAGTGTGTAAAACCCTGCCTGGTGCTATGAGATCTCATTCTGAAGCCTCTCGTTCTGTCTTCCTGCAAGGGCGATGACGCGGAAATGGCTCTTAATTGAAATGCAGACCACGTCACTAATTGATTTCTGACATGCCATCCTTCTATTTCCCTCTCCTTTCCTGGGGCTCCTGTCTCGCCTTGAACCTTTCCACTGACAAATCTATTGCCAAAAGCAATATGATCTGGCAAATTGACTCATCTACCCAGACTCTGTACTGAGGGAGGGGGGAGGTCATGTTTCGTTAATTTGCAGGAGGCTCATACCTGCTGGTGGAAATCTATTTTCCACCCCTGATCTTTTACTGCCTTTCCAATCTGATTTGTGCAATTAACATTGCTGCAAAGCGCTAATGAGTCTGCAAATGTCTTGGGTTCTGTTGTGCTCTGCTCTAGTAAATTCAGCTTTTGGATTGGGTTAAACACAGTCCCAATGATTCCCTGCAAACCATGGTTTGCATACTGGGAAGTATGCA